>NW_020948983.1:45781374-46056361 GCF_900497805.2 Vombatus ursinus | reverse complement strand
CCCAGAGATTGATCAATACCACTGCTGCCACTGGGAGGAACTGTGGGCCTTTCCTTTCCTCAATCCAACCATCATAGCCTTTTACTCGGTTCTGACCAACAGTAGATGTCTACTATTAGCTGGATACCAACCCTGCCAGAGGCATCCCAGAGCCTACTCCACTCTGACTCTTGGACCCTCATCCTCTTTATTGGGGACCATCTGCCTGGCCATTGCTCCCCAAGGTCCTCCAATCCTTGCCATTTGCCCTGATACTTTCCTTACCAAAACCTAAGTAATAATTGGTCTTTCTACCTGCAATGTACTAGAGTGCAGAGGATAGAGCATGGCCCTGGAGTCAGGAAGACTGAGTTCAGATCTGCCCTCAGAAACTTACTACCTGTGTGACCCTGGGCAAGTCATTTAACATTTGAGATTCCTCGAATGTGAAATGGATATAATAATAGCACCTACCTCCCAGGGTTGCTGTGAGGATCAAAAGAGACAATATTTGTAGAACTATTAGCACAGTGCCTGGCACGTGGTAGTGTCTTAATAAATGTTTCTTCTTCAAGAGGATGCCCATCAACCGGGGAATGGATGAACAAGTTGTGGTATATGAATATAATAGAACACTATTGTGTTATAAGAAATGAAGAACAGGCTGACTACAGAAAAACCTGGAAAGACCTGTATGGTCTGATGCTGAGTGAAGTGAGCAGAACCAGGAAAACATTGTACACAGTAATAGCCACGTTGTGTGATGACTAATATTGATAGACTTAGCCCCTCTCAGCAATACAAGGATCTAAGATATCTCCAAAGACCTTGTGATGGAAAATGCTATCCATATCCAAAGAAAGAACTATGGAGTTTAAATGCAGATCGAAGCATACTATTTGCTACTTTTTTCTTCTGTTGTGTTTTGTTTCCTCTTTCTGGTGGCTCCTCCTATTGGTTCTAGTTCTTACAACATCACTAATGTGAAAATATGTTTAATAGGGATGTATATGTATAGCCTATATCAGACTGTGCACCATCTTGGGGAGGGAAGTGGGGAGGGAGGGGGAGAAAAATTTAAAACTCAAAAGCTTATGGAATTGATTGTTGATAATTCAAAAGAAATTAATTTTTAAAAGTAAAAAAATTAAAAATAAAAAATAAAAAAATCCTTCTTCCCTTCCCTTAAGTGTTATCTCTCCCAATTAAAATGGGAGTTATTTGAGAGTGGGGCATATCTCAGGTTTCTATTTGTATTCTTCAGGCTTAGCAGCATTTAGCAAATATTAAGCACCTATTAAATGCTTTTCCATTGCCTCCCATTCCATTACTAGATAGAAGTTCATCTTGATAAGCAGCCTCCTATTATTATCTCATTCTCTTGGATTTTGCCACTCCACAGGTACTCTGGCAATAACCCCAATTTTCAGGTTACTTCTACTCTCATCCTGACTGTGACCCAGACTCTTCAGCCCCAGGCAAGGCTTTCCCATCATCTCCCTACAGGATCCAACACTATGACAGGTAACTTTATTCAACAACCTATTGAATATCAACATCAAATTAGGCACAAAACAAGATGACAGGTACTTGCCTAAGGCACTCTGCAGTGTCCCAGAGAATTTCCTATATACAATCCAAATAGAAGGCTTCCTTATCCACAGCAAAGTTTTCTAAATGCTAGTTTGAAGACAACAATATACAGATGCTATCAGTTCCTGTAATATAAAGCTAAATGCAAAAAAAAATCCATTATCATCAGGAAAAGAATGGTCTATTAAAATATACCATAAAAACAATGCTAATAGAAATACATATAATGCAAATTGCAATATACAATTCAAAGGGCAGTCATTGAACTTTTCAGGCAGTATATATATATATTAGACACGCACAGAAATGAGTTGGACCCAGAATTGACTAGGAGTACATAAGGCTGTATTATACTGGGGAAATTGCAAAATGTTTTCAAATATCCCTGTTTGCTCACTTTCATAAAAGCCCTATCTCCTAGAATCAATATGCTCCTAGTGATGCTATGTGACCAGTAATCCCAGACTACCATGATCTCAGAAGAATCAAAGCTGAGATGAGCCAGGGAGCAGGGGAAAGGAACATGGCAAGTATAAGTAAGAAGCAGCAAATGAGAGATCAGAGATTAAGTGATAGTGAATATTTAGTTCTGTCATATACATCATAAGGGTCTTACAAAGGTCAGCCGATCATACATGACGTGAATGATGGGTAGGAGGTAGATGACAGCTTAAATGCCACATTAGTGCCTTGTATGAACTCTATAATAGTAGAAATTGTTTCATTTTTGTCTTTGCAACCCCACAATAGCAGAATTACATATACATCGTAGGCCCTTAGTAAATATTTATTGAATATAATTTGGTGAATTGAAGGCTTCCAGCACACTGAATAGGGCAGAGAGGTGGCACAGTGGGTAAAGCACTGGTCTTGGAATCAGGACGACTCATCTTCATGAGTTCAAATCTGTCCCCAGACACTTACTAGTTGTGTGACCCTAAGCAAGTCACTTAACCCTGTTTGCCTGTTTCCTCATCTGTTAAAAAATAGAGCTGGAAGATGAAATGGCAAACCACTCCAGTATCTTTGCCAAGAAAACCCCCACAAATGGGGCCACGAGGAATCAGACATGGCTGAAACAACTGAACAAAATTAAAAAAGTACACTGAACGGACTCTCAATGGAGGATTCATTGAAAGATTTAGAGAAGAATTACACAGAATGAGAAGATCTAGAAGGGTTAAAATCTGCATGTGTGGAGGCTATTACCTACTCTGATGAGATCAAGGTTCTGCCTAAATATCCCTCTAAATACTCTCATAACAACCCTCTGAAGAAGGCAATTCAAACATAATAATTATCCCCACTTAAAAGGGTATTTACACTTATTGCCTTCATTCCCCCACCTCTGGCTTACTTCTCAGTCCCTTATAGTCTGTTATATAATTCTACCACTTGACTAAGCTTACTTTCTCAAAAGTTACCAACAATTTTTAACACTAAATCCAATGGACTTTACTCTGTCCTTATCCTACTTGAGCTCTCTTCAGTTTTTGACATTTGACCTCTATCCTCCTCTCCACACTTTCCTGTTTTGGGTTCCATGATGCTACTCTCTCTTGGTTCTGCTTCTGCTCCTTTCAGCCTCCTTTGGATCATCATTCATGTTATACCTACTCATGAGTGTCTCTCTGGTTTCTTTCTGGGCTATCTTTCTATACTTTTTCTTGTCCATCTCATCAGTTACCAAGAGTTCAATTATTTTTTCATTGTTGATGATTCCTAAATTTACTTAGGCACCTCTGATCCCATACTCCAGTCCTAAATTACCAAATGCCTATTGAATATCATTACCTCAGTGTCATATAGGCATTCTTAAACTCAACATGTCTAAAATTTCCCCAAAAATCCGTGTTTCTTGATGATTGGGTACTCATTGGCCAATCCCACATTTCCCAATATATTTCATGCCTTGCAAGATTATTAGCTATTCCCTGTCTCCAGTGCCTAACAATTCTACTTTCAGTCAACAGACATTAATAAATTTTAATTAATTATAAATTAATAAAAAAAGGTGTTTATTATGTGTTATGCATCATAGTTAAGTGTTAGGGATACAAATAAAGGCAAAAGCAGACAGTCCTCTGAAGACGCTCACATTCTAGTGAAAGAGATGACATGTAAGTAATTTCAGTCCATACAAGAAAAGTGCAGAGTAGGTGGAAAGCAATCTGAGAGGGAAAGTCATTGGCAGCTGGTGGAACCAGGACATGTCTCCTGCAGAATGTAGGATTAGAGCCGAGTCTTGAAGGAAACCAAAGAAACTAAGAAGTGAACATAAGAAGACAGAGCATTCCAGGTGTGGGGGACAGCCAGTTCAAAGACATGGAGATGGGAAATGGATAATGGAGTACTGGGTTTGAGAAACTATTAGTAGTTCAGTCTTGCTGGATCATAGGGTACATAGAGGAGAGTTGAGAGTAAGAAGCCTAGAAAAGTTTGAAGGAGCCAAATTATGAAGAATTTTCAATGTCAGACAGAGGAAAACGTTCCCACTATGAAGGTATGGAGCTTCTGTGTAATCTATAATTCTTTCTAACTTGAAACTCATTATAATTCTTTTAACTCTTTCTTTATTCCTGAACTAGACTTTCCCATATATCTCTTATCATTTTTACTGTTTCCTACCTTTGCACTGAAGTCACTGAGTATAAGAGTGTAGGTTGATTTAATTTTGAGGGTTAAGTTAGGTTTTTAGTATAATTTCTGCTTCATCCTCAGCAACCAATATCATTGCCTAAATTCTAATTATTTTCATGGTAGTTGTTCTGTAAATGTCTATAAAGAGTAGTGCAATATGAGATGATCAGATATCCCAGAAAATAATGTCTCTTCTTCCCTTGGACATAAAACAAAACCAAGTCTGCCAACTTTGGGCATTACAACTGTTTGCAGAGGGTAAAAATAAAAGTGGAACATATCAGTTTATGGTCTGCCTTGAAGCTTTATCATACATAGCACATATGTGAAGGTAGCTTTACACAGCACAGCAAATAGTAGTTATCCAGGGATGTGCAGGTAAATGTTTAACAATAATCTCCTCCCCATCCCTCCAGAAATGTACATATGGCACACTTTTAAGTTTAATCTGAATAATTAACATTTTCTCCATCACTTTCCTAAGCTAGATAAACTACAAAACAATAAAGCAAGTCTTAATTTTTAGCATTTACCTTGAAATGTTAACAATCAACTCTTGAAAGTCTGAGCTGGCTCCAGCACACCAATTCGTTATCTCAAAACTCTACAGGGTGAGAGGCCTTATAAAGTGAAGCCCCATTAGGAATGTAACAAGCAAGCAAATGTGTTGTTATATATGTGCTTGTGTGTGTGTATGTACATGTATCTTTTAATGAAAACATGTTGGTCTTCACTTGAAATCTGTACAGAGGTATGCTCTTGTAAATATATTACACTCATACCACCGGAACTAACAGATGACAGCATTTACTCATTTGGGCTATTGTTTTGGTCCCAGTACAAGTATACATGAAAAAAAAAAATCCACGCCAAAGGCGATGCAGTTTTTTTGGGTATCCAGGGATCCATTTTCAATATATTTTAAGGAGAAAAAGATACCTAACAGTTACAAAAAAAAAAATGAGCACAGAAATCATTATTACCTCCTCCCTTAAAAAGAGAATGAGAACAACTACTGATTATGTACCTACTTTCTCATTTCTATAACGTCTTTATGAGAAAGATCTATACAAGTACATGGGGATTAAATTTAATAAAAAATAAGAAAACTCTTATAAGAAAACTCTTCATAGACTATTTTCTACAGCAGACCATATCTTCATGGTCATACAACTGACTGAAAGCTAAATTCCATTGTGTTTATTGTTTTATATTTATGCTCTTCAAAAAAAAATGGCATTTGACATAGTTGAGCCAAACACAGTCATAAAGATTCTCCTCTACCAAGGTCACCATCATTCAGAAGATCATACCAGATTCTTTGATGGATGCAATCACACAGATAATTATTTAATAATCTTATGATTATCAGTAACAAAAAGATGTATGATCACCAATGGTGTTTGCTATCATGATGGAGAATGTCCTTCATATGGTCTTTGTCTAGGTGAGAGAAGGTATGTACATCATGGAAACCAGGGAATACTTTAAATCAGGATGGCAAAAAGATAACCTTTGATGATGTGAATAACTGTGGTAAGTTTTTTTATTTGGGTGGGAGTTTTTTGTCTTAACCACCAATCCATTCCTCTGCAGCTGAGGAGTGCCCCCTAATCCCAAACCTACCCGATAATCCTTATACTCTTACTTGCTATGGTTCTCTTTGGATTACATTTCCCTTTTTCTTCCACAAGTCTGGCTAGACTGCAGAGTTAAGTTTATGATTGTGAAATAACAACTAAACAACAAAAAAAGAAAAGAAGTAGTTATAAATTTGTTTTCTTTTAGTTCACAGACCACAGGTTAAGAATTAAGACTACAAGATGCAGAACAGTTGCCTGCCTGCATTAATAAAGGCATTTGGTTCACAGGGAAATCCCTACAGTGATAAAATCCCAGGTCCAGTTCCTCTCCTCAAAAAAAAATTTCTAGGATGCTTAAATTAGCTGTCAAAATGATGCAAAATTAGGTACCATAATTATTGCTTGACATCTCATTACTTTCTTGCTCTTTGGAATGGAGAAGTAATAATATGCTCTCCTCCTCTCACCCATCCTTACCTCTCTGCCCCACCTGAACAATAGGTCTTGCTCAGAAAATGAGGGAGCAGTGGCTTATGTAACTGAATTGAAGCAATGGGTTTCCCTTGCTAAACAAAAGTGACTATTTGAAACTGAATTCTTCTTTATAAAAGGGGGGACAGCACCGGCAAAATGACATTACCAGCTCTCGGTTCTGACAAAGGGTTAGGAATACAAAAGGTGTACTTTTGCCTCTAGTACTTGAAGGGAGCGGAGGAATAGGTTAACAAAGAAGGTAACTTTTGTCAGGCATGATTTCACTACACCAGAAATATCAGGAAGATTATAAGAAAAATGTACACAAGTCTTTCATTCTGCCTTTATACCTTGTCTGTGGTGATGCCTTACTTATTTTCTTGTTTTCTCTGATGTAGTCAGACCACATTTCAATCACTCTGTCTTTCCCTACCAGGGCAAGAACCTTTAGCTGTTTCTCTCTGTCACCCTCCCTGCTAATTCAATGAGTCACACATTTAAAATTCTATCACTTTTTTCTTCTCCCTCCATCTTTGATTCTTTATAATTGAATTTTGGAACCGGTAGGCTGCATAATTTCTGTCAGGTAAGCCCAATAAGTCCTGGAAGGGCTACTGATTTATAGCCTAATTCCACCCTCTTTGCAGGCACATTTGTGTGGCTGTAGTTTTGGGGTTATTTTTAAAAATTATATTCTCAATTTACAGATGTGATAAATTGTGTATGTTTATTTTGGGCCAAAAATTTCCTCCAAGGTCCATGTACCTGTTAGTCTTCATTAACTATCCTCCACTCTGAAAAAGTTGTGTCTGTTTACCATATGGGTTAAATAAAAAAGATCTAGGAAATTAGTGGCTGAGAAGGAGAGTCAAAATGGACTTGATCTGAATCCCTGCCCAGAACAGTGTTTTTATAACATGACAATCCTGTAAAGTAGATAGTGTAAATATTATTATCTCCATTTGACAGATGAGAAAATTGAAACTTGAAAAAGTTAATCAACTTCATCAGATCACACTATTCAGCAAGTGATAGAGCTAGGATTCAGACCTAAGTTACATGAAACTCATCTAGTGATTTTTTGAGACTCAATTTCCCTATCTTGCCTAGACTAAGCTTTTATCTGACTTAGTCTCATTTACCCCTCCTTAAGTACTGAACTGCTTTAGGCCATATGCACCCCCACTACTCTCCTCTACTTAGGGCCCATCCTATTAGTGCCCACTTAATGAGGACAATTAATAGCTTTATCCCTACTACGACTCATAAACTCCTGAACTCAAGCAATCCACTAGCCTCAGCTTCCTCAGTAGCAAGGACAATAGACATTCTGCGTTTTGCCTCCCAAAGAAACTTTTGTTGCAACAAGGAACCTTTAAGATTGTCTTGGTATTGGAGGTGAAAAGCTTCCCTTTCCCCCCTCTACAAATCTCCACCCCCACCCCCCGCATTGATAATTTCTTACTTTCTTTTAATAGGAGACAAAGTCTTTTCATTACACAAAAAGAGGTAAGGCTAGATATCCAAAGAGCTTTGAAATAGACAAAGTATTGATTTAGATCCTCTGATGAGATTAAGAAGATCTGAGTTTGAGCAAGAATGTACTAGATGTCTGAAGGGAGGGGGAACAATGGGGTGCTGGGCATTAGAAAGACACGGAAAGGGGAGAAATAGGTATAAGACAAATTATACCTATTTCATAATTTCATCCAAAGCCAGGCCTAATAAATACCTTCCTTAGCCACGCATCTTCCTTTGGCAGCATACTACATCACCTAATTCTGAAGTATTTTCCATACTGCTTGATAGTTGTATCTGGAGGGGAGTCCATTTCAACTGAAAGGAGGTTGGAGAAATGTCCTAACTATTGTTATTCCGGTTTTTTTGATAGTCTTTGCCTTAATGATTTAAGGTTTATGGGACATCGCATTTTAGGATAAACATTAATGTAGTCCTCAGAATCATAAAGAATTCAAGACCCAGTTCTTACTTTAAAAAATGGGCAGTTAGAAATGGCAAAATGGATAGAGCACTAGACTCAAAGTCAAGAAGACCTAGGTTCAAATCTTGCCTCAAAACATTTACTAGCTATGTGATCCTGGGCAAGTCATTTTACCTTTCTGAACCTCAGTTTCCTTCTCTTTAAAATGGGGATAATAATAGTGCCTGCCTCACGAGTTGTTATAAGGATCCAATGAGGCATGATGGAGAAGTCTGGAGAGTAGCCCAGTGAGAAATGAAAAGATAGCTGGCCTTAGTACCCTTTTAAAATGGAGTTTCTGGGAAGAACCATCCAAGGGAAGGACCACAGGGGTAGAGAGTACATCAGAAGATGTGAATTCTGGGGCTGAAGTGACCTTCCAAGCGGCTTCTGGAGAACGATGGAGAGGTCCAGAGGACAACCTAGTGAGAAATGAAGGTTTGTCCTTTCTCTCATTTTATTTATAATGCTAAGAATAACTGACCTTTATATAGCACTCTAAGGTTAACAAAGTGTTTCTCATATATTATTTCATTTGATCCTCACAACAACCCTGTAAAGTAAGTGATACAGATACTGTTATTTTCATTTTCATAGTTGAGGAAACTGAAGCTCAGAGAGTTAAGATGATTTGCTCAGGGTCAAATACCTAGTATCCAAGTTAGAATTTGAATTTGACGCTTCCTGACTCCAAGCTCAGAATCCTATCCACTGCACCACACTGCATCAAAGACATCTCTTGTCGTTTCTGAATTTTCAGACAACAATGACTAGACGGTCCATGATAAAAATCCATTGTGGGATTGTTATTTTACTTTCTACCTTTGACAAGTATTCTGGGAAATCCTTCTGAAATTACACTACAGTCACCTCTCCCATGTTGTGAATTTGATCACCCTCCTCTTAACTTTCAACATTTCTTCCCGGAGGTTTCCATGCTGTGATCTAACAGCGAAACTTAGGGATCCAGGAAAAATGCTTCATTCTATTCTTCTCTTTTTACAAAAATTAGTGAAATGAACCAACTCATCATGAGTGGGGCTTATACTAACTCCTAACTAACATTTCAATTCTTATCTAAATACAAATCTCAAAAACACTTGTTCCCAGAGGCTGTTTTAAACAGTTTGCCAGATTGTGTACTGCCCTCAGTCTCACCCTGCAGTAATAAGCACTTCCCCTGCTGGCACCAATAAAGAGAGGAGACATCTAGAGCAAGTAGGAGGCAGATGTCCTATTAGAGCAGAAAGAAGGCTATATTGAATTCTTATTTTTCCTTGATCACTATTTTTTGCCTCCCTCGGTAGGATTAGATGTTTCTTCCTGAAAGCAAATCAGCTCGATGGGGCTCCTTTTAAAAGCTCTATGCATAGAACAGCTGGGAAATACTCCCTGAAAAGGAAATCTTTATTTTCTGTCCAATTGAATAAAACCCCCACCTTCATGTATGCACCCCACAGGACCATATTTACACTGATAAATGAAAAAGACAAATTTAATATTTGAAAAATGCTTTCAAAAGGGAAAGCACTACTTGTATGATCATTATTAACAGACAGATTAACTTTCTTGTCTCATGAGAAAGAAAAGCCATGGTTCAAGTCACCCTGATATCCATTTTATCATTCCAAGGAGCTATAGAACATTCCATAGGGAAGGCCATACCTATTGGGCTATCTACATATATTCCTTTTTCTGTGCAGATATTAATCTCTGGGATATAGAAGATGATGAAAGGCAGCATAGTATAGTGGAAAGAACATTGGACTTGGTTCAAATCCCAGTCTGCTACTTATTACCTGCTACTTAACTCTTCTGCGCCTCTGTTTCCTCATCTGCAAAATGAAAGGGTTAGACCAGATGATCTCTAAGGTGCCGTCTAGCTCTAAATGCTAGGATAACCTAAAGCAAAAGTCCTACATTTGCCTAATTTCCAAATTTCAGATAAAAAATCATTGTATGTTATTTAGGAAGCACAGTTACATTTAGTAAGCTCCTACTATGCACCAAAAAACTTGCTTGTCACTGGGAATGAAAAGACAAAAATAAAAAACAGTCCTTGCTTTCAAGAAACTTGCATTTTACTAGGGAATACAATATATAAAAGGATAAGCAAAATACAAGAGAGTTTGAGGAAGGGAATAACAGTGATAACTAGGGAAATCAGGAGAGGTTTCCAATCCAAGGTGACTCCTGAGTTGAACCTTGAAGAAAGCTAGGGAATCAATGAGTGGGAAGAGGAGGGAGTACATTCAGACCTACAGGACATTAGTACTGGTAAGCCACAGAGGGAGAATGCTGAGTTTGGGTAACAGCAAGTAGGCCAGTTTAACTGGATTGTAACACGTGAGGAAGTGAGTAATGTGAAGTGTCTGCAAAGGTAGATTGGAGCCAAACTGTGAAGGGCTTTAAATGCTAAACTGAGAAGTTTCCATTTTATGTGAAAGGCTATAGGAAACCAGTAAAAAATCTCAGTAAGAGAACGATGTAGGCAGACCTGTGTATTAGGAAGAGTATTTCAGCAGCTGTGTGGAAACTAGGGTGGAGAAATGAAAGACCAGAAGCAGAAAGACCAATTGGGAGACTATAATAATAATCCAGACAAGAAGCCTGAACCTGTGGTGGGGGCCTATATGAAGAAAGAAGGGGACAGAAGTAAGAGAAGTTGTGGAAGTGAAATCAACAAGATTTGTCAACTAATTGTATATAGAGAAGGAAAAATCAAGGATGCTTCCAAAGTCACCTGGGACACTGGAAGGAAAGTGATAGCCTCAGAAGAATAGTGAAGTCTGGAAGAGATGTGAGGTTGTCATTTTTTAAATAACATTTTATTTTTTGTCCAGTTACATGTAAAGGCAATTTTTAACATTCATTTTAAAAAATTTTTGAGTTCCAAATTCTCTCTCTCTCTCCTTCACCTCCTCCCTTCCTGAGACAGCAAGCACTTTGTTATTTAGGTTATACATGTTCAATCATGCAAAACATATTATTATATCAGTCATGCTGTAAAAGAAGACACATACACAAAGGGAAAAAAGCCAGGAAAAAATACAGAAAGTGAAAAATAGTATGCTTCAATCTGCATTCAAACTCCATCAGTTCTTTCTCTATAAGTGGATAGCATTTTTCATTATGAGTCCTTCAGAATTGTCTTGGATCATTGTCTTGCTGAGAAGAGCTAAGTCTATCAAAGTCAATCATCATACAATGTTGCTGTTTCTGTGTACAATGTTCTCCTGGTTCTTCTCATTTCACTTTGCATCTCTTAATATAAGTCTTACCAGGTTTTTCTGAAATCTGCCTGCTCATTGAGATGTGAATTTAAGAAAGAAGTCAATCAGTTATTTTTCTGGAGATGCTGAACTTGAGGTGGCTATAGGACAACTAAGCTGAAATTGCTAGCATAAAATTGGTTATGTAGAATTGGAGATCAGGATCGATTTGGAAATCATCTGCATAGAGATAATAATTGAACTCAAGGGGATTGATGAGATCACCTAAAGCAGAGCTGCACAACTTGTAAACTTTTTCAGCTGGCAGACAGGTTAGAGTAGAGACAGACTGATGATGGTTGGTTGCCATGGTTCACGTGACAAACAGGAGAGTGTGCAGTGGCAACCCTACATTTTTCACTGGCCAATCGAAATCCTTTGGTTGGCCACAAGTGCCTGCAGGCCATATATTGTGCAGGCCTGACCTAAAGATTGCAGAAAAAGAAGAGTGAAAAGGATGATGCAGAGCTTCAGGAGATACCCACACTTGCTGGGTGAATACTATGTAAGAGATGGATGAAGATCCAGAAAATGAGTCTAAGAAGGAGTAGTCCTACAAATTAGAGAATAAAAGGGGGGGGGGGGGGGAAATGTAAAAAAAAAAACCTAATGGAAAAAAATAGCCAAGAGGGGAGGTTAGCAAAAGCTACAGAAAGAAGATGAGGACTGGGTAAAGGCCATTAGATTTAGAAGTAAAACAGTCCTTGAAAGAAAAAAATTTGTAAATACACAGAAGAGAGCAGAAGAAAGTTCAGAGGGAAACACAGACAAACAAGGAAATGTTGGTACTACTAAATTAAATTTAGTATATATTTTAAAAAATAAGGTGCCTGCAATAGATTCAAGGTTGCAAATATATTACTCTTTTTCTGACTTTAAAATATAAAAATGCTCATATCTATTGATAATTTCCTAGTTAATAATTAATACTTGAATGGTGGAACAGGAAGCCAAATTATAAGGGGTTGAGGAGTGGTAGGTAAAGAAATGGAGAAATTGTCATGGAAGGCTTTTTCTAAGAGTTAGGCTATGACTACCCTAACTTACCACAGCCACCACACCTCTTCGCCTCTGTCTGGATTATTGCAATAGCTTCTTAATTGGTCTCTCCTGCCTCAAATCTCTCACCATTCCAATCCATCCTCCACACTGTTGCCAAAGTGATTTTCATAAAGCAAAGATCTGACCATGTCATCCCACTATAGGAGGGAAGAAAGGGGGAGGAGGGAAGGAGGAAGGAAAGGAAAAGAGGAACCAAAGAACTCCAGTGACTCTATTATATTACCCCAGGATCAAATATAAGCTCCTCTCTTTGATTTTTAAAACTCATAGCAACCTGTCCCAAACCAATCAACATTTATTAAGTGCCACTATGCGTCAGGAACTGTGCTAAGCCCTAGGGGATACAATTAATAAAAAGACAATCCTCGCCCTCAAAGAGTTTATATTCTCTGGGGGAACAACACGCAAAAAGAGGCAGTAAAAGTGGGGCAGGACACCAAGGGATACCTGGCATGGGGGCATCTTGTTCCATGGAACTGAAACCAAGCAGAACAGCAGATGCAAAGGAGAGTGAAGCAAAAGTGTAGTTTCTGCCCTCTATAAAGAAAGGCATTGGGAGGAGTTTGGTACTCCACTCTAGCCCTCCAATCAGAGAGAAGAGGGGGTTGAGGAAAGTAGGATCTGTCAAGGCTTGAGTTAACAGCATGGTGATGAGATTAGAGGTGATGGTTTCACCTGGGAAACACCTGTTTGTGAAGTTGAAATCAGACAGAGCAACAGATGCAGAATGGAGTGAGCCCCAACCAAAATTTTCCAGCCTTACAATACATTACTCCCTTCTCTGTACTCTTTGGTCGAGCCATACTGGTCTTCTTGCTGTTCCTCACACATGACATTCATTTCCTATCCCCACACCTTTGCACTGTCTCTCCTTCCTTCTCTCTTCCTTTTGGAATCCCCAGATTTCCTTCTAGACTCAGCTGAAGTACCACCTTCTGTAATTGCCCTTTTCTGGTCCTCCTTCCCCCTAATTACTCCCTCCACCAAACTTACCTTGTATATGTTTTGTATATACCTATGTATGTCAATGTTGACCACCCCCATTAAAATGTAAGCTCCTTGAAGGCAGAGACTATTTTGTTTTTGTCTTTGTATTCCCAGAACATAAGCCTAGCACTAGACCATAGTAGACATTTAAAGACTTCTTGAAAAGAGGGAAAGATAGAGGACATCCCCACACCTAGAGGGAAAGATATAGGACAAATATCTGAAGTCATTTTAAGGTAAGGTCAAGATTTTTTATTTCCATAAACATTTATTAAACACCTACTATGTGTAAGGTAAGAGACACTGTGGAATAATGGATAGAGAACTGACTTCAGAGACAGAAAGGACCAGGTTTAAGTCCTACCTCTGACACACATTAGCTGTGTGACTCTGGACAAGTCCTGTAACCTCTCCATGCTCCAGGAAACTCTTAAGTTGAAGAGAAGATGCCAGCTTGCATTGGTAGGAGTTTCCTTATCCAAGCATTTCCTATACCAATGAAGTTACAGGTCCAGTCCCCATTCTAATCCCAAAGACACTGGGAATACAAAGACACAAATAAAATGTATCTGCCCTCAAAGAGTTTACACAAGGGAATACACAATGTATATAAGTAAGGAGAGAGAGACAGACAGAGAGAATATGCTAATAGCTGGGGGGGGGAGGGGAATCAAGAAAGTCTCATGTTGAACATCTGCCTTGAAAGAAAAAGCAAGTAATTCTATGATGCAGAGATGAAGAGGAATTGCCTTCCAAATATGGGAAACTACCTCTAGAAAGGAAGAGAAGAAAATAGTATGTCATGTATAAGAAATAAATAGAATTCTGAGGGCGTATTCTATACTAGACTTTATTGTCTGTGTGGGATTAATGTGGATTAAATTGATTTCCCTTATATGATGTATATATGTTCATTGTAATAAATTCTAACATGCTCAGATAACAATTCCGTGGGTCTTACCAGTCAGAGTTAGGGTTTTCTCTGTAATCTATGACCCAGAGTCCCCAAAATTCTATAGGCTTACATAAACTAGATCTGATCCTGGACAATTGACCCAAAAGGGACAATTTTTCTTTTTTAGGCTCATTTCTTCCACCTGGATTCGGTCCAGAAAAGACTCCAAAATAAAACTTAAAATATAGCCTAATACTAGGTTGCCCCAAATGTGTATGGCAGGGTCTGTAAAACCTGTCAGGACATTTAATGTACTATATGGTTATTGGGTTTGGGATAGCCTTTATTTAATGACACTGAAAAGGCATACGGTAGTAAGGATTCACAGGAATATATGGACAAATACAGAAAAGGAAAGCATGTGAAAAACCCATCAGGTCCCCATCAGAAGGAAAAATGAATTTGGGCTTGTTGTCAGGGCAACCCTCTGTCTTTCTGGTCAGTTTCTCTTTCTCCAAGAACATAATGCAGTCTCCGAAGACTTGTGGTACCACCTGGTGGTTTAGACTCCCTAGAAAGGTAAATATTGTATCCTTTGAAGGTTGCTGAACAATCAAACTCCTTTTCACTGGACCTGCACAGCCTGAATTCCTCCCTATCTTTGTTCTCCAAGCTGGACGCTGCCCACGAATCATATGTGCTGGGCTTTTCTTTCTCTAAGGAAGAGGATGCACCAAGGAATATTCTCTAAAAGTTCCAGTGTCCAAACTCTTGAACTCAGGAACTCTTGAATTTGAAGGTATTCACAAAGCAAACTTTTAAAGCTGGTTACCCAGTAAATTTCCCTTCTTTTCTAGAAGGCTCAATTCTAACATTATGTTGCCTAGGATGGAGAGTCCTGACATGTTTGTAGATAGGAGATAAGGAGGCTGTAGATAAGGGGAGAGTAAAGAGGAGAGTAAGAGAAGATTATCAAAGGGGAAAGGTTCACAGAAAAGTCAAGAGAGGCAAGGGAACATGTAGAGTAGTTGGCCTACGTAAATATAAGGTCCGTCTCTTTTTCAGTGATCGGAGCAAAGGATGAGGTAATAAGGGATTGTGCCGAGGAGTTTTGTAATGACGGGTGACTTTTATTTCCCAATAAAATTGGAGACAAGATTCTATGGTGGAAAGGACCAAGTAGGGAATGGTATAGAAGAGCAGTTGAAGAGAGCATGGAAGGTTTGGTACAGCTTCTTTTGGGGTTGCAATACTAGAGTCAATTAAGAAAGAGTGAAAAGATTACCTGGAAGCAGTGAGGACCCAGTTGAAATTAAGTATCATAAATCTGTGGTGCCACTTTCTTGTGTGGTGTTCAGTTTGACTCAAATTGAAACAGATAAGGCTGTTGGTAGAGTGGTGGTGGGGTAGCCCAGGGTTGGGTTTTGATGAGCATGAGCAGCACTGGACTAGGGAGGCAGAATTATTCCGCTTCATTTTTCCTCCTAGTTCAAACCCTAACATTTACTTTATAATTTCCCCATTTGTAAAACAGGTATGCTACCATGTGCTATCTTACCAAACTTCAGGAATATTGCAAAAATGTGAGTATCAGTGGAAACATAATCATGATCATTGGTTTCCATTTTATTTTCCAGACAAAACTGCCACTATATACTATATGTTTAGACTTTGTGTTTTAATCTTAAACCTTCCCTAACATAAGAGGTAAACTCTTTGTCCATCAAAAACACCCTTCCACTTGTTTGCTAACTGATATCAGATAAGATGGGTCATCTTTCTCTGGTGCTTCATTTAGTATATTTCCATTCCTACTTTCCCTTGGCAATTAAAAAAAGATTAAAAAAAAGTTTATTTAAGCACTAAGAGTAAATCTTATTTTATTCAAAATGTGTAACACCTCATTTACCCTTCTTAATTGGTCCTACCAAGTTGATATTATCAGTTAAATGGCACAGTGAACCACAGACAAGCTATACTCCCCATGAATGTTTCCTACTCATAATGGATGCTATGAAAACAGTTCTTAACACATCCATCTCAGACTTTTGTAAATGTTAAAGTTCATACTTTCCTTGTGGAACTGAATAAGAGTATACAATTATTTCTACCAAAAAAAAATACCCCACTCAAATAAATTATCACTGAGTGTCTTAAGTGATTATTTTGGATTTCTATTGTGGCAGCAAGAATTGGTGAATTTTTCTTTGACACCTACATCGATGTAGTTTTACTTCACTAAATGCTATACTCCAAAGGATCTGTGATCTTTTTGATTTAGGCATTCCCTACAATGATTGGATTGCAGATCTGCAAAGATTGCAGATCATCCTGTTCAGCTCCTGTCCATGTAGTCCCATAAATTGGTCATAGGAGGGCAGGAATGTTGGGGGCAGGAGGGGAATTGATGTGTCTAGGGACTTCCTTTATTATCTTTACAGCATCATGTCTCTTCTTTATTATCCATCACTCCTTCCATGTGACCAGCCCTTCTTTTTCAATCCTTCTGTACATTCTTTTGATGCCATCAAAAAAAATGTCCCTTCTCATTTGTAATGTGTTGCAGTCTGCTCACACCCACCCACGAAACAAAGAAACTGAGCTAAACTCTGTTTTGGGGAAAAAAGCCATTAGGGGGTTAGATGGGGGAGGAATAAAGTTGTTATTTAATGAGGATAAAAATATTTGTATCTACTATTATTCTTCAGTGGCTTCTAGGTTAAATCTTGCTGGTACCACTTTTCAGAATAGCCAAGTACAGAAATATTTCTTTAGCACCTTGGTCATTCGAGCACACTTAGGTTATGACCTGGAACCTCATGGGGTCTTCTGTGCTACTGGCAGCCTCAACTGAGATGTTATCAGACAGCTTGGATTCCAAGATGGCAATGATTGCTGTACTCAAGTCATAATATTACGAGGAGCTTTCCATTTCATTCTAGGAACTTGTTAAGAGGGGGAATGGGGAGAGGGGAAGAATAACCATTTATTAAGTACTTACTATGTGCCAGGAATTATGCTAAGTGATATATATATATATATATGATTTCTTTTGATCCTTACAACAACCCTATAAGCCAGGTACTATTCATGATTCCCATTTTACAGTTGAGGAAACTGAGGCAGACAAAGGTTAAGTGGCTTATCTAGTGTCACAGCTTGTAACCTGACTCCAGACCTAGTGCTCTATCCACTGTGCCAGTTATGAGGAATGGAAACAGTGAGAGGATAGAGCTGTGGCCTCTTTCTTTCTTCTGACCTCTTTCTTTACTCCTTCCCTGTGCCTTTTCCTTTGGAGCTGTGCTTAAAAATAACCAAACTTTGTATTTACATCTCTGTCTTCATGGAAAGTGTCAACTCTGAGATTTCCATGGCATGGCTCATTTCTATCCATTGGTTTGGCTACTTATATCACTGTTTGATGCTTTCTTAGCTCATATTGGAAGATTTAGTTATCCCAGAAGCATTCAGTGGATTTAAGATTATCAACTTCTCTTCCATTCCTCAGTATCCTAATCCAGATTTGTGATTTCATCAGTGTAAGCAAACTCCTGGTGTGAAAAATCCCTCTCTTGATGTAGACCAGTAACAGTAATATTTTCTTAGAGAATTACTTGGGGCATCAAGACTTTAAATGAATTGCCCTCGGTCATACATCCATGTGTGAGAAACAGCACTGGTCTTTCTGACTTCAAGATTAGCCCTAAGTCACACTGCCTCCCAGTATCTCCTAATACCACATGTAATTTCAAAATGGTAGGTTTGTACTCAACTATTTCTAACTTTGCCACAAGCTGTGTCTGTCTGTCTCTGTCTCTGTCTCCCTGTCTGTCTGTCTGTCTCTCTCCCCTGCTTCCCTAAAATATACACAGACATCTATATTTATACAGATGGTCTAGAATATTGAGACAACCCATGCAAGTATATAAAATTTCTGGTTCTGATCAAAATCTATGAGAACAGGGACAACATGTGTTCATATATTTTCTTTTTTTCTGAGCAGTAGCAAAGCATAACAACTATACCTGCCCAGAATTCTGTTTTTCAAATGTTATATAAATGCTTTTTAGACTGAGAAGCAAAGTGGTATACCAGAGAGGGCTAGCCTGGGAGTCAGGAAAACCCCTGGTTTAAGTCTTGCCTCTGATTCATATAAGTTGTGAGACTATGGACAAGTCATATAATCTTATAACACCTATATTAACTTTCTATGACTATAAGTGCAAGAGAATCTAATTCTATTGATAGGTGGAATTTACACAGATAGAATTCTCTCCAACAAGGAAATCATAAGTCCAGACCAAAATAAGGAGAGGACATTTGAATTAAAGCCAAGATCATTTATCTGTGCATGATTTTTCTATGGGTGCCACTTGGGAAACACAGATAACATTTTGTTCTAGAATTTAAACAAGTTTCTTGAAAGGAAAAAAAATGAGCACTCGTACTAGTTGCCTGCTTAGGCATATCTTGAAATATTATTAAATACACTTAACTGTATGCTAAATTCTCCTTCAGATACTTTAGTATTTCAGGTAATAGTGACTGAGAACCTTCTGTAATCCTCTAAATTGAACCAAAGTGTATATTCATTTCAAAGAAATGAGTTTTTCAGTGGATCTTTACAAAACTCTAATTTAATAACTAATCTGACAGGAAAAAAGTTTCATTTTTACAAGAAAATAAATTAGAATTTTTCAGCAAAGGGGATGCTTATATTCTTTTGTTTTGCATTTTACAGTCTTTGAAAAGAAGGATTTTTTTTCTTTGTACTTTCTAACTTAGCACAATATTGAAATGAGATGTTTGGGTTATCACAATGACAAGTATCTCTGCAGATGCTATTAGCCTGAATCAGTGCACTTCTATCTGTGCCTAAACTATAATAAATGACACTGCAGTAGAGGTCCCAAAGTACTGCGTAGATGATAACCATCCAAGTGTTTGCTATTAACAAGCCAGCCAGTCAGGAAGCGAGCCCACAATACCCCCACTGTCCTGAAGGCCCTGGGACCACAGCAAAGTGTTCTCTATCAGCAAGATAAGAGAATGAAAAGGCATGAAACAGTAAATGAGCCATGTAGCATGAATGATACTGCATCGCAGACATTGTCACCGTTTTCCAGTGATCTTTTCAAACAGAAATCATACTGTGTCCCCTTGTTCTGCCTCTTCATAGTCAGATTGGGTTGCTTCCCTAGTGACCCCACTGTTTGCCAATTATCTGGTAACTAGAAGTGTGACTTAGCCCTGTTAGCAGTCAGGCAAATATATGCCTAGGTCTACGAAATCATACTGGAGTCGATGTGGGAATGTAAGATTCACTCACCCCCTTAAGGCTCAGGTCCTTTATAAGGCAGTGAGCAGAGAAATAGGTGCTTCTGAAGCCCTATACATCTGGAACTGCCACAAAGACAAATGACTAGCATAGCATTGGTTTGCTGTTGGCGTATAGATGCCGGCATGGTGCCAAGAACAATACAAACCACAGCATCAAGTCCACCCCAAAACTTGAATAAATTCAGACCAGTTTGTTGGTGGGTTTCTTTTCCAGTAGTCTATAGAATCAGGTTTTTAATTTCAAACTTCCAACACAGAGAAAACCTTCCAGAATTAGAGCTATAAATAAGATGAGATGACTGGCACTTTGCCCTTGGGTGCCAAACTTAGAGGGCATTAATAGTACTTTCTGTCACCAGGCAGCATATAAACAGACCCTTGTATCTAATTTGCAAGAATGATTAGTTAAAAAAAGGAGACTACTAGATCAACTCCACCCATGGTCTGCCTGCCTCTCCCTGCCAGTCAATAAAGATGCACTTGCCTTTCTAGGTCTGTGATACCTGCCGTGGGTACAACAACTCTTAATCACAGCTCTTTTCAGAATATTGCCTCATCCAAAATATTCTCCTGAAATATGTTTAACATGAATGCATCTGTACAGCCTATATCGGATTACATACCATCTTGGAGAGGGGGGAGGAAGGAGTGGGAGAAAATTTACAACTCAAAATCTTATGGAAGTGAATGTTGAAAATTAAAAATTAATTGATTAATTAAAAATTTAAAAAATATATTCTCCTGTTCCTCCTAACTTGCCCTATTCCTTGAGTCCCACTGGATTCAGTAGGCCACTACTACAACATTTATCCATCTCATTCTCTAACATTTGCATATAACTTTACAACATATTTCCCTTACAACAATCCCAGAAGGTCTGCTTTGGAGGTGTTTTGTACATATCAATACATGCATGTGTTGTCCCTTCCTTCAGAATTTAAGCTCCTTGAGGTCAGGAACTATTTCCCTTTTGTCTGTGTATCTCCAGTCTCTCGTATAATGCTTTGCATATAGTAGGCATCTAATAAGTGCTTCTTGATTGACTAATCTCCATTTTCTAGAAGAAGAAACTATAAAAAAAAAAACCCAAGAGATTACATAACAGAGTAGCATAGTCCAAGGTGATATAGATAGTAACTGGCAAAGCTGGCATTGGAACCCAGGCCTCCTAATTCACAGTTCAGCACATTTTCTGTTGCATCATGCTACCTCTTGCTATAGTATGATAAAGTGGATAGAATATGGGAGCTAATATTGAAGATGGCATGTATAAGGATACATATCAATAGCACATTCATCTTAGCTAATTATTCAGCATTAGCAAAGGCCCCTTCAGGAAGTTGGTACCATGTATTCATAGCTACTACTTCTGAGTCATTTAACCTCTATGAGCCTCAGTTTCCTCATTTGTAAAATGAACAAATCATATTAGTATTACCTTCCTCACAGCATTGTTTCGAGGCTCAAGCGAAGTATTTGATGCAAAGCACTTGGTTAATTGAAAAGCATTATATAAGTGACAGATACCAGTATTATTACTATTGGAATTTATTCATGCTTGGTTACTCAAAAACAATTGTGTCTAAATCAAGTAGAAAGAGGTCATAAAGATCCCTGCAGGCTGTATATTGACTTAAAAAACTACCTATTGGGGGAAGCTAGGTGGAGCAGTGGATAGAGCACTGGGCCTGGAATTAGGAGGATCTGAGTTCAAATCCAGTCTCAGACCAGATACTTGACACTAGCTGTGTGACTCTGGGCAAGTCACTTAACCCCAGTTGCCTTAAAAAAGAAAATCACCTATTAACTTTATCTATGTTTTATTGTATTTTTATTTATTTTGTTAAATATTTCCCATTGACATTTTAATCTGGTTCAGGCTGTTGTTTGCCACTTGCATCCCTCAGGCCATATGCTTAACACCTCTTCTCAAAGGCATCAGTCTTTAGCTCTTTATGCTCAAAATATTAAAAACAATACATGATAAAGAAATCTGAGCAACATGCACAGACTGGCATCCAGTCTTACACTAACTTTCTTTTTAGACAATTGAGGTTAGGTGATGTGCCCAGGGTCACACAGCTAGTAAGTGTCTAAGGCCAGATTTGAACTCAGGTCCTCCTAACTCTAGGGCTGGTGCTCTATCATCTGTGCCACCTAGCTGCCCCATCACACTAACTTCTAATGATCACTTATAGAATAGTTCAGGATCAGAGTGACTAAGTTAATTAATCTTAATTTAATTTTAATTCAATTTAAATTTAAAATAATTAATTTAATTAATGCTTACGCCCTCTACTGAGCCTGCAAATATAAGTATAAGAAAGCAATTCCAGATAGTTGTAAGAAAGTTGGCCTTGAAGCACTATGATTAAGCTATAAGGTTTGCTCCAGCTTACTAGCACATAGATGCTTTTGAACCTGTGTACGAGATGGGGTTGGGAGGAGGGAACTGGGGAATGGGTGGGAATGGGTAGGTATGGATATATAGGGCCAATTTCACACAGGAGCCTCTACAAAGCTAGCCAGGATGAACCTATCAGTTGACACGTACCCTACTTTTGCCCTAGGAGATCAAAAGGATTTTTGTACAAGCTGTCCTCAGTTTAGCACAACTGACTCATGCCTGTCTCATTACTTATGATATTGATAGCAGAAAGTAACAAACATGCACTGTCCACTTGACTTCTTGGTGGTACTTTGACTTGTAAGGTTTAATCAGCCTATACCTGACCCCAACCCGAGTTCCCCCTATCTATGCAACCCTTTTGGAAGAGGGGAGGGTTTCATCTAGTCATTTTGGGATGCCTCCGCATCTTAAGAACAATAAACACTCCTGTGAGTGAATAGGAGTGGCATGCAAAGCAAGGGAATTGAGTAAGAGAGGGAGCTAGTCAGAATCGTTGATAGTGGTCTGCCCCAAGCCGAAATTAGGAAGAGATTGGACCTATATATGTTGTAATACTGTGCAAGTTATCATTCAAGAAAAAGCTAGAACGCACATTGAAAATAAAAGAAGCTCAGCCACACTGCAATCCATTGGTTCAAAGCAACTGCTGAACTTGTGGCTGAGAGGGGAAGATTTTATTTTATGGATATAGGATCAAACTCAGGACTCTGTGTCTTTTCAGTTCAGATGTCATTCAAAGTAAGTCTTTGAGTTTTTTACACCAGGAAGCAACTATGTAGAGAATAAAAGGATGAAAAAGTCAATGCAAGTAAGGTTTGGTTCATGTGTTTTAAAGATAGCTGTGGCCTGCATAACATCAGGACATAACATGAAACTACTAGCACCGACCAAGTGGCAGCCTATGAACCAGCAACTAAAAAATTTTCCCCCAAACTGGCTAAAATCATCAAGGGCTACTGTGTCAACTAACCCTTCATCGTCAAGGACACTGAATTGTTCTGGGAAAAAAACGTGTTATGGTTCACACCCAAAATCCTACGATAAAAAATCTCTTTTCAGAGAAGTTAAAGAAGCATTTGACAGGCAGCCTAGCACGCTGTATAGAGGACCAGTTTTGGAATCAGGAAGGCCTGGTCCAAGTCCTCCCTCTGAAGCATGCTTGCTTTATCTCTCAGTGCTCCCTAGCAACTCTTTAAGACTATAAGCTGCAAATGATTTCAGAAAAACCTGGAAAGACTTACGTGAACTGATGCAAAGTGAAGTGAGCTGAACCAGGAGAACATTATACACAGTAACAGCAGTATAGTATGATGAAGAACTGTGAATGACTTAGCTCTTCTCAGCAATGCAATGATCCAAGACAATACCAAAGGACTAAGGGTGAAGCATACTACCTGCCTCTAGATAAAGAATTGATATTGTCTGAATACAGACTGAAACATGCTATTTTTCACTTTTTTATTTCTTTCATTCTTTTTTTTATTCAAATCTTCTGGTATAATATGACTAATGTGGAAATATTTTACATGATAGTGCATGTATAATCTATATTTGATTGCTTACTGTCTCAGGGAGGAGGGAGGGGAGGAAGGAATGGATGGATAGAATTTGGAAATCAAAACTTTATTTAAAAAACTCAAATGTTAAAAAATTGTTTTAACATGTAATTGAGGGAAAACAAAATGTTATATATATATATACATATATATGTATGTATATGTATATGTACATAAAGACTATAAACTATAGACAGTGGTCCGGATTGATGGAGGGAGTTTCCTATACCGGTAAAATCACAAGTCTAGTCCAACATTTTCTAAGACGACAGATGTCCTTTTCCTTGGATTTAATAATTCAAGGGAGTTGAAGTTGAAACCCTTACTTTTGTTTTCACCAATTTTAACACATTGAAACACTATGAAAATGCGACAAATTCAGTCATCTGTGAACCAGGTCCCTTCCAGCTTTAGACCTATGACCCTACGAACCCAATCATAATAACAGAGTCTCAGAAGCTCTTGTTAAAGAGGTTGATGAACTCAGAGGTCACAGTGTTAAAAGGCTCATCAATATAAATACTGGTCATGAAAACCTATAGCACCAGATAGAGTAGAGAACAAAATATTAAACCAGGTGATGAAGTTACTGAGGAGGGATAGAGAGCACCCTGGAGGCCATCATATGGTAGGAAAGACCTTAGAGGTTAGGAAAGATCTTAAAGGCTGGGAAGGAGCATAGAGCCTTAGTAGAACATGAACAAGAATCCCCACCTAACCTCACCCCCAACAGCTGGTCTCTTAGCTCATGCTTGAATTTGTGCAAGGAGAAGGAATTCACCAAACCTTCATGCTACTTTGGGACAGTTCTAATTGTGAGGACATTTTTCCTTACATTAAAGCTTCAATTTACTTCTTACAATTTCTACCTACAGCTCTGGGAGAAGATCCCAGAGAAGAGGTAATGAAACATACTTTCTTACTCACTGCAGAGCGGTGGGAGACCACTAGGACACTATATTGTATATGTTGTGAGATGCAGCTGTCATTTTGGATGTTTTATGCAACCGTTTTTAAATAAGGAAAGGTTCAATGAGTGAGTTTCTGTGTAAGTATATGAAATGACTGTTACATAAAGAGTATAAATCAATCATTCTTACCACTAATCCCTTCCACCCCTCCCATGGCTCCCACTCCTCCAACCCTTTCAGCTGAGAACACTGATTCGTATTTTCACTGTAAAAATTGAGGCCATTCACTGAGAGATCCCTCTCCATACATGAGATAAAAACAAACTTAAAATGCCCACCTAATAGTATATGTACAAAATTCATTAGTTATTCAAGGTTAAGATCTGAGGTCAAATCCAGTTTTAGACACTTACTAGCTGTGTGACCCTGGTCAAGTCACTTAACCATTCCCTGCCTCAGTTTTCTCAACTGTAAAAGAGGGATGATAATAATACCTGCCTCCCAGAGTTGTCGTGAAGATCAAATGGCATAATATTTGTATAGCACTTAGCAAAGTATCTGGCACATAGTAGGGGTTATATAAATCAATCAATCCATAAACATTTAATAAGCACCTACTATATGCCAATCATTGTGCTAAGTACTGAGGATATAAAAAAGAGACAAAAGACAGTCCCTGCCTTCAAGGAACATACACAATTTAATGAGGGAGACAGCATGCAAACATATGTAAAGCAAGCTATATACAGGATAAATAGAAAATAATTAACAGAAAAAAGGTACTAGAAATGCTAACTAATTATTTTTATTATTATTTGACTATAAATCAGTCTCAACCTTTCTGAGTCGTGGTTTTTGACCAGTAAATTGGAAATAATAATACCTGCATCACCTTATGCACCACCATCATGGGCAAAGTGATTTTCCTAAAGTATAGGTCTGGCCATGACACAGCCCTACCAAATAAACTTCAGTGGCTAATTATAACCTTTAAGATCAAATATGAATTCTTCCCGTTGACATTTAAAGCTCTTTACAACCTATTCCTTTCCTATCTTTCTGAGCTTTTAACACTTTACTCCCCTTCACACACCCTGTGGACCAACCATACCAGCATGTTTGTGGTTCATCACACAAGCCTCCACCTCCCTTCTATGTCACTTTACAATGGCTGTTCCCCATCCCTGGAATGCTCTCCTTACTAACTTCTGACTCTTTGAATCCCTGGCTTCTGTTAAGAATCAGTTCAAGCGCTACCTCTTATTAGAGACCTTTTTCTGCTTCACCCAGCTGCTAGAGCAAACTTCCCCTTTAAGGCTACCTTCCAACTACCCTGTATAGATCTTATATATGCCAATTTGTGTTGTCTCTCTCATTAGAAGGTAAGATCCTTGAAAACAGGGGCTTTTCCCCCTTTTTTCTTTGTACCTCTAACACTTCGTACCAAGTACATGTTTAATAAATGCTTTACGATTGAATGATTCCTGAAATAGTGTTTCCAGGAAAGGCAGTTGCCAATGAAATGGCAAATCAACTTCAGTGATGTTAGGGGAAAAAAATGTGTCCACAACTTCGCTCTAATTTTCTGAAGATTTGAAGGGCAAGGAGACAAAGCCAATGCTGATATTGCCAAGCTAGGTGTGCTTCTACATACAGCTGTAACGCTGGAGGATTTTGTGTTTTGGTGTTAGCATTTTTATTCCTTGGTGTGTGCTTGTTCATGTTCTGTTCCTTCAGATTTCCACTAGTTGAGTGCTATGATGATTTCTAGGATTGATATTGGTGGTTTTTTTCTTCAGCATAGCTAAGTAATTACAAAGATCTGTCATATGAAGGCCTACATATCTGTTTCTTGTTACTGATACCTGGCATAATACTTTTCTGGCAACAAGGGTGGGGTTTGCTTCAAGGTGGATAAAAGCAGGCAGCAGGAAGTCTAATCTTGAGATCTCTTGTAAGTTCTGCAACTGAATTCTGCCTTCACTTTGAAATCTGAGCTGAGCTTAAGCTTTCAACAGCTCCACTGGAACATGTTGAAGAGTTTGATGCCAGTCAGCTAGGTTCTGCAGATGTGCAGAATGACTTTTCTTCTATCTCAAAGCAAGCAAATAGAAGAAGAATCATTCATTTTTAGAGTTGGAAAGAATTTTAGAGGCTACACTCTCCCAACCTTCTCATTTATCAGTTGACACAGGGAGATTCCATGACTTGTCCTATCCCAATAATTTGTGGGGCTTAATCACATGCCAAAATAGGATCTCTTGTAAAGACAGAAATTCTTTCATTTGTATCTTTGTGTCCTAGTGCCTAGCATAGTATCTGCTAAATAAATGTTTATTTAATTGAGTTGAATTGATTTCCTAGGATTGTTGAAAACATCCTGTTCACTGATATAATTAATCATAGTTGAAAGATTTAAGCTTCACCAAAAAAAAAAAAAAACCAACAACAACAACAACAGCCTGGTGAGGTAATTGCTGCTTATACTGAATCATTGTGTTGTTGTTAGGACAATTAGTTATTCAAACATGGAATGGACTATCTTAGGAGAAGCTTCCCCTGATCAGAGGCCTTGAAAATATGTAAGCTCCTTGAGAGTAAGAATTATCTCTTTTGTTTTTGTATCCCCAGAGCCTAGCACATAATAGGTACTCAATCAGTGCTTGATTTATTGATTAATAACCAATTGTCAGATATATTGCATAAAGGATTTTTATTCAGTTAGAGATTGGGCTTGATGGTCTCTGAGGTCCTTTCCAGTCCTGAGCTTCTGTAATTCTATAATCTCAAAGCTGTGATTCTATGGATTCCTTAGATGATCTGTGATAGGATTACCTTTCCTGTAGAGTTCATAATGAAACCTGTGAATGATACCTCTTGCTTGCATTAAATGACATGATACAAGGCCCTAATCATTGGTGTTGGATGATTATCTCTCACAGAAATTGAAGAAGTAGTTTCTAATATCAGCGCTGTCCATCACTTGGAAGCACAAAGTTTTTTGACAGCTGAGCCAACAGAAAATCTGATTCTCCACAATATCTGAAGATTCAATTCCACAAACATTTATTAGGCATCTTCTGCGTGCACAGAATTCTGTTAAGCGTTGGAAATAAAACAGTAAAAAGTGACACAATTCTTTTGGGAGAATTGATTATATAATAAAGGGACACAATAAATATACAATTATGTATACTAACAAGGTAGAATGTGATCAGAGCAAAAGTGAGATCAAGACATAGGGCTATGAAAAACTTTGAAGAAGGAGAGATCACTTCCATATTGGAGGTAAAGACAAAAGATGCAAATGAAATTAGGATTGTTGCTATGTCACTGTTAGGGAGGGCACAGGAAGAGATGGGATCAAAGGGAGATGGGTGATAATAATTGGCCTTTGCAGAAAGAGAGTTTTGAAGAAGGAAAGATGAGGGATCTCATAATAATGATCTTAATCTTTACAGTAGAGCAGGATAGGGAAAATAAATTGGGGAACTGAATAAAGAAGAAAAAAAGGTTTAGAACACCTACTATAGGAAGTGTGAGAGAAAAGTCCACCAAAGATGAAGAAAAAGATTGTCATGTATATTAAAATCTCAGATAAGGCTAGATATGAGAAATTTGTAGTGAACCTAGTCAGCAACTTATTGGAATTGGCAATCCTATACCAATGGATTGGCTCTAACAGTATTTGGTGACTCAGAAGTAGCAGCAAAGAAGGCAGACAATAGGAATAGGGGGAATAGCAGAGTAGGAACTTCAAAAGGACAACGGGTCAACAGACTCAAAGATGGAGAACAGTGCATCATTGAAATGCCTATCAGGTCAAAACTGTGGAGCAAGGTCTGTGATTTAGAAAAGAGGTGATGGAACAAGGCAGAATCATGGGATCGTTTCAGAAGTCATGATGTGAGCAAAGGACAACATCACCAGGAACAAAGCAAAGGGAAAATATTAAGGACATGTGACTAGAGATTGGAATTTCAAAGTACAGCATCTTGAAGATGAAACAGTCTTGGGCAGTGGTGAAGTTTTATCTAAGACCACCTCCATAAATTAGAATAGAAGTCAGAAGAGTTAAGGTTGATGAACTAGGAGGTCACAATGTTAAAAGGGTCATCAATAATAATGCTGAAGTCGTGAAAGTCTATAGCACTGGATGGAATAGAGAGCAAAATATGAAGCCAGGTTCTGAAGTCACTGAGGAAGGTTGGAGAGGACCCTAGAGGTCAGTATATGGTAGGAACTAGGATCTGGTTGACACGCCATGGTGGATGGTGTGTTTATCAGAGAGACCAATGAATGATGGTGGCAGAAGATGGGTCTGGAAGACACAGAGGGAAAAAGGAGTATACCAACTCTTCCTGCTGCTGGTGTGAACCAAAGGCCAGTAAGAAAGAGTGGATAGCATTAGAGAACGTAATGAAGGATTCCATGTTTTCTGAGGAAGTTTTCCAATTAATATCTGTTTTCCAATTAGTCTTGAGGTAGAAGGAGCTTAAGAGGAATGAAGAAACTGAAGGAGATAAAGAGAACAGTATGGTTTCTGGACTTCCAGACTAACCCTCAGTTCAGGATGTTCCTTTCTCTGTAACCTTCTAAAACTTCTTGAGAATAATAAACTGTTTCATGGGATTAAGAAACTTTCTTTGATATTCTTTCTGCACTGGGGCTACTGACCATTCACTTTTATGTGCAAATGATTTTGGAGTTACACATTTGGTTTCTATCCTTTTCTATTAGCAACTGATAATTAACATTTAAAGTACAGTTACTTAATGTATTATAAAATATTTTAGAGGAGCTAAGAATGTGATTTTAATTGCAGTATTTTTTTTGCTGATTTGCAGAAAATGTGCTTCATATAAAGAAAATAAGGCTTTGGTGAAAGAAGGCAAAAATGTCCTCAGGTCTTTTAACTAAAAAAAAAAAGAATTGAAGTTGGATTTTGAAGAATGTTGGAGATAATCTAATACTTTAAGGACAAGAAATTTTATATTGCAAAACTCAGAAATCAGTACTGTTTTACTTTAGTTGATGTGGTATTATCTTTATGGGATTATACTGTTAAAACCTAAGTAAATATACAAAATATACAAGAAAAAGCTATGTTAGGTTAGGTTGAATATTTTAATTCAGTAGGAATTTCACATAATGAACAAAAAAAAGTGAAAATGTCCAAGATTGTAATACATAGAAGCTATAAAACCATTAATATTTTAGGAAGCTACTGCTCCAATAATAATGGTTATTATAAGGGTTATTATAAACCAATGTAAAAAAATTGTTAACATTATCTAGTGAAATAATTATTCTAATCCATTTGAATATAAATGTGTATTGTTAATGACTATCTCATTAACCTTAACAATGTCAGAGCACTTTCACTATCCAATTTTGCTAAATCATTGCCTAAGATAATAGTTAGGAGAACTTTTCACTTAAGAATATAATTCAGATACTTGATTGGGTCCCGACAAAGGCTGCTATGCAGCTGGACAAAATGAAGAGGTAAACCAGAAGAATGGAAGAAGCAATAGAAAGGCAGTAGAGAGATTTGGGCTCCAACTGTATCTTCTACCATCGTTAACTATCTCACTTTCAACTGGTTGCTAATTGCTTTGTGTATCATTTTAAGACTACTGGAAAATAAAAACAAATCTGTTCCATATAGTGGTAGAACAATAAAAATAATAACTTGTTTGTATCGTATTATATGTTTATACAGCCTAATATCTATTTCCTAGAAGTCTGGTAGGATAAATTGGATTATAAATTAAGTGCTTGAGCTTATTGAAAGAAAAAGTATCATCAACATCTATTATCATTATTAATTTTAATAATAATAATGATTCCAGAGGTAATTAAAACGTACATAGTGTAAAACATTGCCAAACCATCATAAGTAGCCCATACATATTTCATGAACAGAGTGTCAGCGAAGACCAACAGAGAAACAGAAGTGGTGTTGTTCAGGGAATATATTGCAGACCGCTAGTGCAGAAGGAGAAAATAGAGGAAGAGGTTAGGAAGCATCACAAAGCTGGCACAGAGGTGTCATATAGTAATGTTGGGGGCCTCAATTTTCTGGACAGCTAGTGAAATGCTACATCTAAACTAGAATAGACAATAAGTTCTTTACTTGCCTTAATAACTTGATGTTTTAAAAGAGTAGTAACAAAGGAAGTTGCTATTTGAAATCTATTCTAACAAACAAGGATTGTTAAATAACTGTTGGTGATCTCTGGTCATGGGAAACATGAGAGGACTTTGTTCAATAATTTCAGTCACGTCCAACTCTTCTTGACCCCATTTAGGGTTTTCTTGGCAAAGATACCGGAGTGGTTTGCCATTTCCTTCTCCAGCTCATTTTTCAGATGAGGAAAATGAGGCAAACAGAGTTAAGTAACTTATCCAGGGTTACCCAGCTAGTAAGTGTTTGAGGCTAGATTTGAACCCACAAAGGTGAGTCTTCTTGACTCCAGGCCCAGCACTCTATCCACTGCACCACCCTACCTGCCTAGAATGGGAGAGGACCAGAGAAAGGCAAAAGTCCCATTTTTCAAAAGGAAGACGAAGAAATCTGCAAACTCTAGGCTAATGAGTTAAACTTTGATTCCTGGCTCTTCCCAGATAGTAGTGTTCCCTCCTTACTCTAATATCCTTTGTCTGATCCCTCCTTCACTTCTTAACTTGTGTAGCCCATGTAAATTCTGAGTGCTTTCCCATCCCCTACTTGTATTGGTAGGCCAGGTGCCCAAAGGGCTGCAACCATCTTTCAGATTTTCAGGGTAGCCCTCAGTGATTAGGGGTGGTTATCTAATACTATAGCTCACAAGCCCTACCAGTGCACTACCCCTCATGCTTATCAGTCGATATCAATTAGTCAGCCAGATTTAATTAGCTTTCAGCAAGTGGCTTTTATTAAGTGGTTAGGTATAGTAAAAATATGCAAACAAAAAACCCCATTCCCCCAAATCCTGTGACATACTTGGGGGGGGGGGAGACAACGGATTAAAGCTTTCACATGGCAAAATAGTAATAGATAGCTCCTTTAATCCTTTGGCTGGAGTCCTCAGGACATTCTCCTTAAATATGCTAAAGTTTTTCTTAGGCTCCTTGTGGAGCCTTGGATTTGCTTTTCCTCATCACTTTCAGTCTTTACACAGCTGCCAATGCAGACTCTGCCATGAGCCACTGCTGCCCTGGGCATAAAACTAGAACAGCAGGAAGCTAAAAAGTCCAAAAATCTTCAGACCTTTAGAAACCCATGAGGTGTTCTCAAGTCAAGGTGGCAGGTAGAGGAAGAGAAGAAAGCTCTCTCTCTCTTTCCCCCATCCCCCTAATAAGCTTCTTAGAAGCTTAGCTATAACACCTGAACCCTAACCTTCTAGATATTCAAATCCCCAGGTCCTGAACTGGCTCAGTACTTTTTATGTGACCTGCAGGGTCATCTCTTTCCCCTTCTCTTCCTCTTTCCCTCTCTGTCTTTTCTGCCTCTCTGTCTCTCTCTCTCCCTCCCTCTCTCCACCTCTCTCTAATTGAGGGGGAAGAGTTGTTTCATGTTCAACTTTGTATTGCACAGTTATTTGAACACAGTAAACATTAAATAAATGTTAAATTGAAAAATGGTTTTAAAACAGGGATAAGACTTGGATAGATGAAGAAGAGAAATAAGAGAATTCCAGAATGGGACAGTGATGTGAGCAAAGACTTAGAGGTAAGAATAAGCATGGGGTAGGTGGTTATGGACTGGGAGGAGCTTATTCTGACTGTACAAATATTGGTGAGTATTGAGAAGTAAGATTGGATAGGTAAGATGGAGCCGATTATGAATGACCCTGAATGAAAGTCTTTTGTAATATCTATCTATATTCACTCCTAGCAATTAGTGCAGTGCATTGCTCATAGAAGGCATTTAAAAAATTGTTGAATTAAATTGAATTGATTAGATTCTTGCTAAATTGACTCAAAACATACATCTAATAAGCAAAATTTCCCCAAAATTTCCATTATAACTATAGCATAGTGTAATAATTGTTAATTATATATTATATTATTATACAATTATAATTTTGTTATTTTTCAGTCATTTCAGTTGTGTCCAACTCTTTGTAACCCCATTTGGGATTTTCTTGGCAAAGATATTGGAGTGGTTTGCCATTTCCTTCTCCAGATCATTTTACAGATGAGGAAACTGAGGCAAACAGGGTTAAATGACTTGCCTAGAGTCACACAGTTATTAAGTACCTGAGGCCAAATTTGAATCCAGGAAGATGAGTCTTCCTGATTTCAGGCCTAACACTCTATCCACTGTGCCACCTACCTGCCCACAGTTATAATACAATTATACTAACTATATAATAACTACAAGTTCTCATAACAAATCTCTTTCCATAGACTGAGTTAAAAATTTTTCATAAAAAAGAGGTAAGGATAGGGTCAAAACTTTCATTCTTAACATCATTGTACTTTTTTTTTTCACAACTCTGACATATCTCCTTCCACCATCCAAACACTTTCTCCACTCCTAAGACCTCATAAATGTCTTCCCTGCCTACAAACGCCTCAAGCTTTTTTCATTCTTAGTTCCAGAGCTTGATTCCTGCCTTCTTTTGTTCAAATGAAACAGTTCATGTATTAGGAGTCTGCAGGAAAGTAAGCAGGCTGGACATCAGAACCACAACAAAGGAGAGGCAAATAGGAGTGTGCCCTAGGGCAACAAAGTTTGAAGGATTCTGACAACTTTTGTGGTGGTGTTGAAACGTGAGCTTAGCACCAAGTTAGCAAGAGTTAGTTAAAATCAGCCAATGGCATATTTAGCAGCCACACCCTGAGTTCCTCATACCACCACCCTCCCTTCAGGCCTCATTTCTCAAACAACCAATCCATCAGTGGTCTATTGGCATCCTGGAGTCTCTGCCCATGGGAGCTCTTGTCACAAGGACCTGTCATACTCAAGTGGATTGTTCCAGTTGCCAGAATTACTAGTTACAACTCTTCTGGACATGCTAAAGTTAATCTACAAGTCACGGTTAAGTAGAGAAGGAGATGCAGTTAATTGTTCAATGCCCTTGGGAATCAGGTGCCATTTCTGCTAAGTCTTTCAGACTCAGCCTGTTTTATTACTTTTCCTGAATCTGATCCCTACTCTAATTCTCCTCAACCTAGCAAATTTGATTGTGTGCTCCTTACTTTGGCTCAGCAACTTAATTCTGATCTCTTATGTTTCTGATTTCATTTTTCATTTACGGGTCTGCTCCCTTGCAGTTTTTAACCATTGTGCTAAATCCCAGTCTGATCCCTCCTTTTTCTTAGAGTCACAGGACCTTAGACATTATCTAATCTAACTTCTTTATTTTTAAGGATGGAAGAACTGAGATCCAGAGAAGATAGTGACTCATTAAAGGTAGTAAGTGACAGAGCTAAGATTTGAGAGATCAGATCCTATAATTCCAAATATTTTTAGAATTTTTTTGTGCTGAATCCTTCCCTGATCCAACCTTCATTCCACTGTATCAGGTCCCATAAGCCTTAAGCAATCATACCTGTTATGTTGTCCACCTGTTAATCCAATCCTAACTGTTAAACAGTCAGGGAGACAGTGCAGTGGATAGAGTGCTGGGCCTGAAATCAAGAACACTCATCTTCCAGAGTTCAAATCCAGCCTCAGGCATTTCCTAGCTATGTGACCTTAGACAAGTCACTTCACCCTGTTTGCCGTGGTTTATTCATCTGTAAAAATGAGCTAGAGAAGGAAATGACAAAAGACACTACAGTGTCTTTGTCAAGAAAACTCCAAATGGCAGACTCAACTGAAATGATTCAAGAACAACAAATTGTTCCACTAAAAGAATCTGGACACCAGGGCTAAAGGTCAAGTGAACCATGTTCTGAAGTCAAGGCTGTGATTTTCACAAGCTTTTTACTTTTCTGTGCCTTACTTTCCTCTTTGACATAGCCATGAAACCTTCCCCACCTGCATCACAAGGATATTGAAAGAGCAGAGACAATGTGGTACAGTGGAAAGAGCTCTAGGTCAACAATCATGTGCCCTTAAGCAAATCACTGAATCTGAATCTCAGTTTCCTCATCTGTAAAGCAAGGAGATTGGGGCAGATAAGGTCCCATCCATATCTAAATTTGTGGTCTTACAAACATGCTTTGAAAATGCAATGCAAAATAAATGCATGCTTTTATTACCATAATTCATGGTGAATATTATAATAATAGATTTGGGACTCAACATCACACTTTACTGGTACATGGCACCCCATAACACATTATGTGCTATGCCTGGAATGTTGGAGGCTTCGAGTTCTATTAACAAAAACACAAATGTGCCCTACTTTCTTGATTCTCTAAGTTTTCTGTTCTGTGAGACAAGTTTATCTAAATTGAGGATATCTTAATGACGCTGTTGTCTTTTCTCCTATGTGCAGTTAGGGCTTTAAAAATTTTCTCGTGACCAGTGGCGCTATCCACACTGCATATGTGCCAAACTGCACTTTGGCTGGTAGCTGTGACCCCAGGGTGTCAAACTTGTCACTGCTGCTCTTTCTTCTGCTGGGAGCCTTACCTCTGAGCCAAATTAATACAGCTCGTGCTTCTGTTTCTCTGTCTCACAGCTAAGCTCCGAGCTCTTGTTCGTGAATCCCTGTGGTACTTACCAGGATCAAAGGTTCACGGACAGAGGTAGAAGGGTTCTCAGAAGTAATCAACAAACTCTCTCACTTGACAAATGAAGAACTAGAGGTACAAAGCTACTAAGTGACTTGTCTAAGGTCACATAGGTAAGAGGTGTGGCCCTGGGCAAGTCATTTATCCTCTGTCTACGTATGTATTTCCTCATAGGTAAAATGGAGATAATATTAGCACCTATCTCTTAGGGTAGTTGTAATGATAAAATGAAATAATACACGTAAAGTGCTTTGCAAACCTTAACTCACTGTAATGTTGTTATTGTTGAATCTTTTCAGTTGTGTCTGACTCTTCATGACCCAATTTAGGATTTTCTTGGCAGAGATATTAGAGTGTTTTGCCATTTCCTTCTCCAGCTCATTTTACAGATGAGGAAACTGAGGCAAACAAGGTTAAGTGACTTGCCCAGGATCACACAGCTAGTAAGTGTCTGACACCAGATTTGAATTCAGGAAGATGAGTCTTTCTGACCACAGGCCCAATGCTCTATCCATTTTGCCACCTAGCTGCCCCTAGCTATCACTAATCATTATTATCATTATATGAGCCAGAATTAAGATTTGAAATCACATGTTTTAACTCCAAGTCCAACCTTCATTCCACTGAACTGGTTTCTATAAGCCTTAAGCAATGTTACCTGTTATGTTGTGCCTTCTCTCTTACCCTTATCATATTCTTCTCTAGTAAAAGGAAACTAGAAGCATATCCAACTGGTGCAATTCAGCTAAGTAGTTCTAGCTTGGATATGTATTCATAGCTTCCTTATCGCTGGTTTCCCACACTGGTACAAGCTGTGTAGGGATGCTAGAGCAGTACAAACCACAAATATACCCACCCACCCAAGTGATAATACAAGAGGAAGTGACCCAAGCCTAACACCACAAATGACCGAAACTTGGGATGTTGCAGCAGCCCACACATGGCCACCTGTCCGTCTCTTCTGCTTTCTCCAATCTCTGACCAAATGCTCTCTCCACAAGTAATACACTATCTGTTCATTTATTCTATGCCCCAAAAAGCAGCCTACATCTACCACTGCCAAACCACACCCACTCCTGCAGTCTTCTAACACCTTGGTGCCTGTAAAACCACCAACAGAAATGGCAGTGCAATTAACTACTCCCCTTAGCTGCTACTACAATGATGAGAGCTAGGGAGAGGAATTAGTGACCATAGTGTCACATAATCTCTCAGGATCTCAGTTTTCCCTCTCTATCAAGTAAAGGGCAGCTTGGTGCAGCAATGGATGTAATGCTGCGTCTGGAGCCAGGAAGACTCATCTTCCTGAGTTTAAATCTGGCCTCAAACACTTCCTAGCTGTGTGACCCTGGGCAAATCATTTAACCCTGTTTGCCTTAGTTTCCTCTTCTGTAAAATGAGCTGGAGAAGGAAATACCAAACTACTCTAGTATCTTTGCCAAAAAAAAACTCCAAATGGGGTCATGAAGAGTTGGACATAACAACTAAACAACTACAACAAAATAAGGGGGATGGACCAGATGATCTCTTAAGTTTCCATGCAGTTCTCACTTTCTGCAATTCTATGCCTTTCCCTCTGCATCAGAAGAAATATGTGTCCCTCTGCTTTCCAGCTTCACAGTGATCCAGAACCCTCCCCAGAACTCCTAGAGCACACTCTCTGTGCTATTCACTAAGAAAACATTGGTGCTCCTTGCCCCTGCTATTGCACTACTGTCTTAAATTATTATTTAAATCTTACATTGTGATATGGCCTCACATGTGCTTAACTCATTTCTCTGACAACAAGCTTCTTGAGGTCAGAGGCCATGGCTTATGTCCCTAATAGAGCCTAGCACAAGGCCTTGTTCAAAGTAGGCCCTTGATTAATATTTGTTGACTTGATTAGATTTGATTCAGTCATCTGACTTCTGCTCCCCATATGGTACCTGCTTAGGTTTCTGGCTGTCATCCTTTTCTGAAAAGAATCAAAATGGAATGTTCAACATTCCAAGCAAAACATGTTACAAATATAAGCAGATGCATTAAACCAAATATATGATACTAGGGCTCTTGGCTAGTGAATGCATGAGAAAAAAACAGAAAAGAAGTGACTTGTGCCAGCCATATGTGGATCACCTCATTCCAAAGTAAAGAGGTCTAGAGAAGCTAACACTCTTCCACAGCATAAATATACACATCAATTTTAATGCAAAAACCATCACTTCCAAAGTAGCTGCCAAGTACTTGGGATCCAGCCAAGATGCAAATATTGTTCAAATATCCTACTGTATCTCAGTTAACTAATCACCAGTTTCCCCCAAGACAAACTAGATCTCACTAAAGTGGTGACATTGATAATTTTCCAAGCATAGCACTAAACATCCGTTTAGCGAGCTTGCTTTCTGGATGGCGATAATGGATACCCTCTGGGGAATGTTCACCCCCTTCCTGACTTCTTCCCCTGTAGGAAGAAAACTATATTGTGCTATAAAACCTGTCATTAAATGAGTATTTGGAGTCCTGGATTGACAATCTATTTTGAAAACTTGGATAGATCAACTGAGTTCTTTGTTTTTTTCCATGCATAACATATAGAGTACTGCATAATCACTCCATAGCAACACTGCAAGAGGAAAGCTAGAGCCAGGAATCAGCGTCCCTTTTGACTCCAAAAAATCATCATTATCTTGTCTCTGTACTCAAGCAAACTGGGGACCTGTTTGGAGTGTTAGAGAGGTGACAGTTTGGCATTATGCAAATTATAGGCATGTGTGTTTTAAGGAACATGTTTGAAGATTTTTTTTAAAATCAGTTGCTCATACTCAATATTCCTCTAGTGATGACAATTTCTTTGAACCAAATTTTTCCCTAGAGGTATAGGAACAATTTAAAGGACTGTCTGCTTCTAAGAATTTCACAGAATCTCAAGTCTAGCACCTCTTTTAAAGGAAGGCTATGGGGCATGCTGAAACTACATATTGTTGAGACAGAGGTCCTAAAACAAACCTCATACATCAGTAATCCAAGCAGAAAGCATGTATTAAAGGCTTGCTATGTGTCAGGCACTGTACTGAGCACCAGGAATACAAAGAAAGGCAGAAACACTTATCCTGACCTAAATGAGTTCCCATTTAATCAGCGAGACAACATGAAAAGAACCAGAGATAGACAGAGATGCAGAACTATATAGATCTAACAGTCTCATTGCTGTTTGCTGCTCATGTACAACGCTCATCTCTGGACTTGGTACTTTTTCACTGGCTGTCCCACATGCCTGTAGCTCTCTCCCTCCTCATCTCCCCCTCCTGACTTCTTTGACTTCCTTCAAATTTAGCTAAAATCCCATCTTCTGCAATAAAAAGCCTTTCCTGATCCACTTTAATGCAAATGTCTTTCCTCTGAAATGATTTTGAATTTTTCATATATATATATATATGTATACACACACACACACACACACACACACACACAGAGATTGAGAGAGAGAGAGAGAACGAGAACCCTTTTCAGGACAGCTAGGTAGTGCAGTAGATAGAGTACTCACCCAGGAGTCAGAAAGCCTCATCTTCCTGAGTTCAAAACCAGCCTCAGAGACTTACTAGTTGTATGAACCTGGACAAGTCATTTAACCCTGTTTTCCTCAATTTCCTCCTCTATAAAATGAGCTGGAGAAAGAAATGGCAAACCACTCCAGTATCTTTGCCGAGAAAACCCCAGATGGGGTCATGAAGAGTCGGAAATGACTGAACAACAAATGGTTCTTTTCATGTTGTATATGTATATATGTGTATATATATATATATACATAATACATATTTTCATACATATATACTTATAAAATAATATACACATAGACACACATGTATTATATTACATTTTATATGTGTGTGTTGTGTATCTATGTTATTGTGTATGTATGAATATATGCATATGTGTGTATGAGTATAAATTGGAAATAATCTTAGAGGGGAAGGGACTAGCAGTGGGACGGACCAGGACACAAAGAAGATGGAATTGAGCTGAGCCTTGAAGGACGCCAGGGAAGCTAGGAGTTGCAGATGACAGGGATAGTTCTCCAAGCTGATGGACAGCCTCTTCAATGGCATGGATAAGAGTCTGGAGATGGAATATTATGTGTGAGAAAGAGTAAGTAGGTCCATGAATGGATTACAGATATGTTGCTGCTCCAGTTCATCAATTTCCTTCCTAAAATGGATGCCCAGAGCTAAAAAAAATACTATAGATTGGGTCTGGCTAGGGCAGAATATAATGAGATGATTGCCTCCCTAGATCTGGACACTATGCCTTTTAAGAAAAGCAACTTCAGATGATGCAAACTTTTTTAGTGACCACCTCACAATTCTCTACAAACTAGCTGTCCCCCATGCCTATAGCTCTCTCCCTCCTCATCTCCCCCTCCTGACTTCTTTGGCTTCCTTCAAATTTAGCTAAAATCCCATCTTCTACAATAAAAAGCCTTTCCTGATCCACTTTAATGCAAATGTCTTCCCTCTGAAATGATCTTGAATTTATCACACACATCTTCCTGAGTTTAAATCTGGCCTCAAACACTTCCTAGCTGTGTGACCCCGGGCAAATCATTTAACCCTGCTTTCCTCAGTTTCCTCTTCTGTAAAATGAGCTGGAAAAGGAAATATCAAACTACTCTAGTATCTTTGCTGGTGTGCAGGTGTGTGATAAACATTTATTGAATTGAATTCAACTGGAATTAGCACACCAATTTCATGGAGTTTTTGCTAAGGAGATTTGGATTCACTCTGACTTCGTTTCTAACAGTTCTCTTGAGATATTATTTACACCCAGAATATGAGCTCCTTGAGAGCAAAGACCTGTATTATACCTTTCTTTGTATCCCAAAAGCTTAGCTCAGTGCCTGACATTTAATAAATAAATGCCCGATGACTGACTATGGATTGTCCAACAGAACAGTTCTGGCAAAGATTCTGACTAACCCTGGTAAGCTCTGAAACTTACTCACAAGGTACTTCAGGTTCTGATAAAGTTCACTTCCTCAGAATCTTATCTTCTGAATTCTTATTCATATTTTAACATGTATCCTAAAATACAAGTCTAATCATCTCTTCCTTCCTTCCTTCCTTCTTTCTTTCCTTCTCCCTTCCTTTTTCTTTCTTTCTCTGTCCCTCTCTGTCTCTGTGTCTTTGTCTCTGTCTCTCTCTGTCTCTCTAATACACACACACACACACACACACACACACACACACACACACACACTCACCCTATTTCAATAAACATCAGTGGCTCCTTATTACCTTTAGGCTCAAATACAAAATCCTCTGCCTTTAAAATCCTTCCTAACCTAACCCCTTCCTACCTTTTCAAGTCTTCTTACAACTTACTCCCTTCCACATAAACTACTATTCAGCGATACTAGCTTCTTATTGTTTGTTACACACACATAACACTTATCTCCTGACTTGGTGCCTTTTCACTGGCTGTCTCCTTTGCCTATAACTTTCTCCATCCTCATCTCCCCCTCCTGGTTTCCTTGGATTCCTTCAAAGTCTAGCTAAAACCCCACCTTCCAAGGAAGCTAGGTGGTACAGTGGATAGAGCACCGGCTCTGAAGTCAGGAAGACCTGAGTTCAAATCCAGCTTCAGACCAAAAACCTGACACTTACTAGCTGTGTGACCCTTGGCAAGTCACTTAACCCCAATTGCCTTAAAAAAAAAATCCCACCTTCTGCAATAAATGGCCTTTCCTGATCCCCTTAATGAAAATGTATTCCCTCTGAAATTATCTCCAATTTATCCTGTCTACATCTTGTTTGTACATAGTTGTTGGCCTATTTTCTCCCTCATTAAACTGTGAACTCCTTGAGAGCAAAGATTTGACTTTCTTTGGATCCACAGAGCTTAGCACAGTGCCTGCCACATAGTAGGTGCTTAGTAAACACTTACTGACTTCTTATCCTGCCTGGAGAATCCTCCCAGTGTGTTGAAGACATTCTTTTTATTTTTCTTTTTATCTTGAAAGTATCAATCAGTTTGTCCACACGTTGTCTCCTACTCTTTCTATGTAACCAGTTCACCTGTTTTTCTGGTGGAAACATCTTGTATTACATCTTTTAATTCATTACTAGCTTTTAAATAGTCATTGGTAATGGACTTACAGCTGTGTCTTTCTTTTGCTTTTTAAATTACTTACAATTTTATTTCTTCTGAGATAATTGTGTGTCATGATTCATAGTCACATGTCACCACTGAGAAAATATTGATTCAAAAGAGATGGATTTTTGCAGTGGCATGCACTATGTGGTAAAAGCACTATGCAGTTTTCTAAATGTAATCTATCCTGATCTTCTATTGAAGCATTAGGACAGCTTATTTTCTGGCTGTAGCATTTATCCAAAACATACATATTGATGGATTAATTCAGTTGATTACCCATCCTTCTTTGTCATAATCTGAGCAATATACATTTTTCATCCAGTTAGTTTTTCCACAGTAAATGATTAGACAAATCTTGTTTGTATTACTATGAATTTCACTGAGAAGGCTTTGTGATATATCCTGGCTCAGTGCAGTTAAGTACAATGACATCTGCAAATAGGAGCATTTTGAGAATTTGACTATATTGACAGTAATATTGAGCATCTTAACTACATGAAGGGGAAGTCTTTTTATTTGGACCTCATATAAAGCATTTTTATGATACTAGTAAATATCTTTGGTGAAGGGGAGGAAAGGAAAGGAATAAGTATGTATATAGTACTTGCTGGGCAGCTAGTGACACAGTGGATAGAGCGCTGGGCCTGGAGTCAGGAAGAGTCATCTTCCTGAGTTCAAATCTGGCCTCTGACACTTCCTAGCTGTGTGATCCTGGGCAAGTCATTTGATTCTGTTTTTCTCAGTTTCCTCATCTGTAAAATGAGCTGGAGAAGGAACTGGCAAACCACCCCAGTATCTTTGCCAAGAAAACCCCAAATGGGGTCACAAAGAGTCAGACATGACTGGAAAATGACTCAACAAATAGCACCTACTATATGTCAGGCACTATGCTAAGCACTTTTATAATTATTATTTCATTTGATCCTCACAACAGTCTTTCAAGGTAGGTGCTATTATTATCTCCATTTTATATTTAAGAAAACTGAGGCAGACTGAGGATAAATAATTTGCCCATTGTCGTATAACTAGTAGATATCTAATGCCAAATTTCTCCTCAGACAGTCCTGATTCCAGGGCCAGTGCTCTATCCACTCTGCTACCAGCTGCATCTATTAAGTCAACATATTTATATTTGATTACTTCAAGGATCTGTGATTTCATAGTATCACAGAATATCAGAATTTTATGGGACCCCAAAAGCTAATGGCTCAATTAATCAATGAGCATTTATTAATCATCTACTATGTGCCAAGTAATGTGCTGGTCTCTGGAGTTAATATAAAGACAAAAGTGAAACAATCTTTATTCTCAAGGAGATCAAATTCAACCTATTGGAGAAGATAATCTGCTCATAAATGTTATTTGTCCTTAAGTCTCAAAGAGGACTATGACATCATGGAGATAATGCCATGACAGGCAAGTGAATTGGATTTACGTGAGGGAGGGCTGTGCAAAGTTACCAGCCTCACTTTCTCCTTGTGCACCTGTGCTTTTGGAAAGTCACTTTGGCAGCTGTGTGGAAGATGAATGGGAGAAGGTTATTATTGCCTATACGGGTGAAGATAGAGAAAGTCAGCATGTGCTGTGAGTCAGCAGTGCAGGCTAAGGAGAAATGAAGTCATGAGTGACCTGGGGCTCCCAGTGTGAGAAGTAGTCCAAGGGCAGTGAGGTGGTGCAGTGAATAGAGCACCGGCCCTGAAGTCAGGAGGACCAAAGTTCAAATCTGGCCTCAGGCACTTGATACCTACTAGCTATGTGACCTGGGCAAGTCACCTAACCCCAATTTCCTAGCCAAAAAAAGAGAGAGAGAAAGAGAGAGAGAGAAGTAGTCCAGGAGTGAAGTGAGCTTTCCAGAGTGAAGAGGTTTCTATGGCATGAAAGGGGGGAAGCTATATGGTACAATGGATAGAGCGCCAGGCCTGGAGTCAGGAAAACCTGAGTTTATATCTGACCTCAGACACTTACTAACTGTCTGACCCTGAGCAAGTCACTTAACCCTATTTGCCTCAGTTTCCTCATCTGTAAAATGAGCTGGAGAAGGAAATGGTAAACCATTCTGGCATCTTTGCCAAGAAAACCCCAAGTAGTGACACAAAGAGTCAGACACAACTGAAACAAATTAACAACAACAACATAACATGACAGAGAAAGTTCTTGGAGATGACACAGCAGGGAAGCTTAGAGAGGAAAGAAGATGTGATTGGCCTTGGCCTCCTTCTTAAAATAAAGGTTCTGGAAGGAACTAGCCAATCAGAAGGAAAAGCTGAAGGGATGGAGGATGTTTCCTACGTGAGAAGTATACTAGGGGTAGAGTGAGCTTCCGAAGAAAAAAGATTTCCATAGTATTATGGAGAAAGTCTCATGGAGATGACTCAACAGTGCAGTCTGAAGAGGAATGAGTGGCAGCTATGTGAGTAGATAGATGGGAATGGTTACCAGAGATGTAATGGTGACAGAAATAATAAAATTTGGCAACTAAACAGAAACATTCGAGGGAGAGTGAGGGGTTAAGGATAACACCTAGATTATTAACCTAGGAGGTGAAAAGGATGACGGTATGAAAAAGGAAAATTCATAAGAAGGACTTCAACAAACATAAGTTTTGGAACATAAGTTTGGAAAGAGGGAAAAGTTGAGCTCTATTTGAGATGTCTATGGGATACCCACTTTGAAATACCCAAATCAACAAGTTGATGATGGAGCTCAAGAGAAGGGCTAGGGCCAGACATATAGATCTGGAAATTATATGCATAGGGATGATAATTAAATCCACAGAAGCTATGAGACCACTAAAAGTACAGACAGAAAAGAAGCCCCAGCACAGAACTTTAGGGTAAAGTCACAGAGGAGATGATAGGGATAGTGAACAAAAAGAGAGGACTGAGGAGAAGTAGCTCTGGAGGTAAAAAAAAATTGGAAGAAGATTCAGTAGTTTAAAACAAGAGGTAGAAAACATACCCACACAGCATTTTCCCCCAAAATAAGTAAAGCAACCATAACTCAATGCATCTATGAAATAAGAAATATTAGGAAAAAGTCAAAAGACGTTAAAAACTCAAGAAAATATGTGTTTCTTACTATCAAAAACAACTGACCTGGAAGACAGGAACAACAAAAATAATTTAAGAATCATCAAACTCTCTCAAAACCATGACAAAAGAAAAACCTGTATTTCATATTCAAGAGATAAAGAATATCAGCCAGATCTATTAGTACTAGAAGGCAAAGCAAAAATAGAATTCATTTTGAAAGACACCCCAAGCTAAAGCCACCCAAGAACATCAAATGCCTCCCCAAATACCTCAACAGAGTTGGCATGGCTGGGAAAAATTTGTTTTTGTTGTTACTTGGTAGTTTCACTCAAGTTCAACTTTTCATGACTCCATTTGAGATTTTCTTGGCAAAGATACTGGAGTGGTTTGCCATTTCCTTCTTCAGCTCATTTTACAAATGAGTAAACTGAGGCAAACAGGGGTAACTGACTTGCCCAGGGTCACACAGCTGGTAAGCATCTGCCAGATTTGAACTCATGAAGATGAGTTTTCTTGATTTTAGGCCCAGTGCTCTATTTCACTGTGCCACCTAGCTGCTGGCGATAAACCTCTCCAATCAAAATTAGTTTGGTTGGTCCTAGGGCAACTCATAGCTGGACCCATTCTCAAAGTCTTTTCAACTACTGTCCCCTGGAAACATTTGTACTTCAGGTCATAGTTCTCACTAGTGTTACCACCATGGTCTAACAAAGACCCTAGAGATATATGTTGGTAGAGCTTGATGAATATATATCATATTCACAAATAGATAAAGAGAAATATAGATAAACACCTCTGACATGGTTCATCACTAAGATACTGTATATTAGATCATTCATTTTTTGAATTTTTTAATTTCATGCCTCAGCAATTTTTCTAAAGGATGAAAAAATTATGACCCATATTGATGGAGAGCATACCCATGCTAGAAGTGTGATACAGTGGAAAAAACATTAACTCTGGAGTCGAAAGACCTGAGTTCAAATCCATCCTCTGGGATTTCTCCCTGTGCGACCTCAAGCAAATTGCTTAACCTCTGTGACCCTTATTTTCCTCATTTGGGAAATGAGGAGGTTGGACTAGATGCTCTCTGAGGTCCCTTCTAGACCTCATAATCCAATAAAATCACTTCTTTTGAAGTATATGTGTTGGCTTATAATAGAAAGAGCTTATAACAAGATCTGATACATGACTAATCAAACTACTTTGAAAAGCACCCAAGACAATTTTATACTGAATCCAAAGGAAAGTGTTAAATTTTCAAACATTTGTAGCATCTTTATCATAATTATTCCTAGGAAGTTGCAATATAATTGTAGTCAACTTCTTTGTTATTAAAGATTTTATTATCTGGACCCTTTGCTTTTTCCTTCTGTTACTTGTCTTTCAGTCATTTTGTAGCTCCTTGGCATGTTCAACCAACAGGAATAAAAATTAGAAGGGAGGGGAAACTCAATTGTATGATTTTGCTGCCTCTTAACATCTCTGGTACAAGGTTGCATGATGGAGGAGATTGAAACTGCTCCCTCTGATTCTTTTTAAAAAAAAAAAGTCTACTGGTTTCAATTACCCATGCTACCCCTACACAGAAAGAGATTGCCATAGCTAATTAAGAGTTAACTATACATTCAAATTGGTACCTAAAGTGGCAAAGTACTAATTCCACTTAATGTCTGGCATGTCAATGCACTATTTACTATGCTTACAAATGACACTCAAAACCTTCTTAAATTCACTATGAGCTTTCATCACATCAAATCAAACCTTCAATGTGTCATTCACTCATTAGCTTTGTCAGCTGAGTTGTCAAGATGAAAGGTTTGATGGTTTCTTTTAATTGTGATAAACTTAAAACACACTATGTATATTTAGAACAGGATTCTGAACTAAGGCCTCATAAAATCCATCAAAATTCACCTGAGTGCCTAGGGGAGTAATGTTCTCAAGATTCTGGAAAAGTGTTCTTCAGAGAAGCATATTCTATTTGGGGTTTTGGGATGTATTAGGTGCAGAGTTTGGTTTAGCAATATCTGAGAGTTGAGAACAAGAACTCCTATCCTTTTCAAGAGATGTTCTAGATCAGTAGGAGGTGGTCAGAGAAAGGGGAGTACTTGGGTTAGAGATGTTAGCCTTCCTTAGTATTAGATAAGAGGGTGAAACAGTAGATAGAACATTTAGACTTGGGATCAGAAAGACCTTGAGTACTTATCCATATCCAGCCTATCATATTCACATGACAGCCTCTGGCTATCACTTAACCTCTCAGCCTCAGTTTCCTCATCTGTAAGATAGCCTCCAGGGTTATTATGAGGGTCAAATGTGATAAATCTTAAAGTACTATGAAAATGCTATGTATATGTATATATATACATATATATGTAAAACTATAAAATAATAACTGTTATCATTGTTATATTCCTGAGATTGCAATTTGAAAATAGAACAAAGAGTAAAAAAGCATATTTCATGTACTATTGCAACTCTTAATAGCAGAGTAACATAGCCTTAGAGTCAGAAAGACCTAAATTTATCACACAGGAGCTGCCATGTCCATGAAAGGTTATTTAACCTTTCAGTGTCCCAAGAAAATTCTATGTCTCTATAACTTTGTTATTGTTCGGTTGTGTACAACTCTTAACGATTTGGGATTTTCTTGGTAGAGATGCTGTAGTGGTTTGCCACTTTTTTCTCCAGTTCATTTTACAGATGAGAAAACTAAAGCAAATAGGGTTAAGGAAGTTGCCCAGGGTCACACATCTAGTAAGTTTCTGAGGCCGGATTTTGAACTCATGAAGATGAGTCTTTCTGATTCCAACCCCAGTACTCCATCCACTGCATTACCTATTTCTACAGCTTAGCTATAGAGGAAATGCTGATCTGTATTAGGAAGGAATTTCCACATTGGAGGTGTGAGCTTCAACACTAGGACTTAATCTATACTGGTAAAATCAAGGATCTAGGCAACAACAACAAAACCCAGCATATCATGTCAGCCAATGTTATTGGCCTCCTTGGGTTCTTTTGGATCCTTAAGTAAGTTCACATGCTTAACAACTAAAGTACCAAAAATGGCTTTTTCAAATTTTATTAGTCACTCAAGCACACTCAAGCTGCTCTGACGAGAGAGTCTCCCTTCATTACAATCTCATTCTGCAGTTCATCTTTAGCCTAAGGAATTCCCGGCATCAAAAATAGAACCTTGTCTAGTCTAAAGTCCAGTGGATATAGATGGTGGATTTATGGTGGTCTATGCAGACTAGCTCTTTAGATTGGAGGATGGAAGTGCAAGAGGGCAGCCAACCATGTCAGGTCCAGCTCCCCATGAACTCTTAAGTTAAGCACTAATGACTGCCTCACATTTGACATTTAACCTCTGTTTTCCTCAGTTTCCTAATCTGTAAAATAAGAATAATAATAGCATCTATCTCTCAGGGTTGTTGCAAGGTTCAAAATGAGATGGTTGTAAAGCTTAGCACTGTGTCCAGTGCAAAGTAAGCACTGTATAATTATTTGTGTATGTATATTAATATACATATGTACATAGATATATATATACATATATCTGTACATACACACACGCACACACATACAACCCTGGGAGGTGGGTGCTATTATGACCTTCATTTTACAGATGAGGAAACTAAGGAAAACAGAGGTTAAGTGACTTGCCCAGGGTCAAATTACCAGCACTTTATCCACTATATCACCTAATTACCCCTCATACTTTTATAAAAGCATCTAGCCCTAGTGTCTTTGTCAGCGATAACCAACTCTTAACCTGGCTACAAGGTATAGCCTCCAGTATTCACATGTTTCTACTATATTAAAATGGAACTAATTAAGCCAAAGGTGTACTTTAGCAAAATTTTCTCCCTTTCACTTACTTACTTATTAGTAGTCCTATAATGACCTGTTCATCTTGTTTTAGCAGAATTATAGATCCTCAGAGGTATAAATGTATCATTAGCAGACATCCAGTCCAACATAGGTTGAAAAAGAATTCCATCTACAATATACCTGACAGCCTTTGTCCAAAGACCTCTAGGGAAGGGGAACCTATGATGTCCCAAGGCGATGCATTCCACTATGGCTAGTACAAAATCCTCCAAATCTCACAACGTTCTCCTCTGCTCGTGGTTGAAACAAGGAGATTGATGTCAAGGCTGGGATGCCTTTCACGTCCTACAAGTGATTTTTTCTTAGAGGCAGGCTGAATGCTTACATCACTAAGTAGTGAAATGCTCAGATTCCTGGGTTCCAAATTAGCTTGCTTTTTTATACAAATTTCACAGAGCAAAACAAAGTGTCCTCCATCTCAACGTGCATCCTGCATAACATCACTCCAATTTATCTAATGGCTTTCAAAGACTTTTAAATTAATTAAGGACTTTTTCCATTTGAGTTTAAAGCTTGATTGGCTGATTAATAGAGATGACTATACCTTGTTCACATCTAGTTCATTCCTCTTGTTAAATGATTGTTGTTATCTAGTTGATTCCTTACTACTTGAACTCTGTTTCTGACTGCCTACAGCTTTTCATTCATTCATTCATTTATTTCAATTTAGAAGGCCTGGATTTTGGCTATGATATTCTTAGAACTTTTCCTTTTGAATTCTAGAGCAACAAAACCAACAAAAGGATAGGGTGAAACAATTTTTAAGCTCAAGACAAATTAGAAAGTCAGCAAGAAAGGTCTATCTCATTGGGGTAGAAAGGGAACACAATCCAGTAGCAGACTATACACCCCAGCAAGTCAGTAGCAAGGCCCCCAAGCCCCCAGCCCAAGAACCTTAAGACAGTGTCCCCTCTACCCCAGGAACAGAGCCCAATTTTAACATAAAGTTAAAAGTCATGAAAGAGGCTGGAAAAATGATTTTAAAAAAATAATCTGACCATAGGAAGTTACTATGGTGACAAGGAAGATCAAAATATAAGCTCAGAAGAGGACAACAAGGTCAAAACACCTACATGTGAAGCCTCAAAGAAAAATGTGAATTGATCTCTGGCCCAAAAAGAACTCCTGGAAGATATCAAAAAGGATTTTTAAAATAAAATAAGATAGGTAGAAGAAAAATTGGGGAGAAAAATGAGAGTGATGCAAGAGAATCATGAAAAAGAGCCAACAGCTTTCTAAAGAAAGCATAAAAAATGGGAGAAAAAAAGATGTACAAAAATTCAGCAAAGAAAACAATTCCTTAAAAATTGACCAAATTGGGGAGAGAAAGGTACAAAAGCTCGCTGAAGAAAATAATTCCTTAAAAATTAGATTTGGGCAAGTGGAAGCTAATGATTCCATGAGACATCAGAAACAATAAAACAGAAACTAAATAGTATGGGAAAGATTAAACAAAGTCATTTCCTTAGTTATATCCATTGTAAAAACCTTTTTAACACACAATTAGGGGATATGTTGTCCTTGGAGAACTTTCAAGACTATGTTTTGTTCTGCAAAGTCAAATGCATTTTTTAAAAAATAAGTAAACAATAGACACATCTGGATCCTATATTCTCTATACTATTCAGTCCATTTTGTGACCATAAAGATGTGTAGGGCTACAGAATATTGAATAGGACTGTGAGGAATCAATTTGGTTATTTGAGCTTTTTGGTTGTTTGAAGTCTGGCTAATAGATTTTATAATACTTCTGTAGCTGTACCCCATAACCCCACCCTTTTAAGCTTCCTTTTATGTATTGTTTCCTCCAATAGTTTGTAAACTCTTTGAGGGCAGGAAAATCTTTTTTTTTTTATAGTTGTATCTCCAGTGTGCATTAGCTGGCACAGAGTAGGTACTTGCTAAATGTTTATTTATAATTAGGCTCTAGAATCAGGTGGAACTTGAACTAAGCCTTAAGTAATAAATATAATTTACTTAAGTAGAAGGGAAGGGTAGAAGAAAGAGCATGGGGTATGAGGACAATGAAGAGATTTGTCTGATTGGAATAGATAGTGTGTGGTAAAGTGCAAGACAGTGTGTGGTAAAGATGGCTTGAGACGGATTATTCAGGGCCATGAAAGTCAGGCATAAGAATTTGGACTTGATGTAATAGACAACCATTTTGGAATGGCTTACCTCGCTCCCTGCATCTTAATCTTTCCAACTGGGTTCACTAAACCTACACCCATAGCATTAGCCCTGCTTCAAATTCCAGGATAAATCCTAGGCAGGGAAGACAGAAAAACCCAAAGTTCAGGTGTCTCAGCATCAAGTCATGCCTGTTGGTGGCCCTACTTTGGCCTTGATCCCTTGTTTTAGCACGTGGGCTTTTGTCTAGTCTGTTATAACCAAGTCACTTTCTAACCTTGAACCACAATCTTGCACCCTGGCCAAAGTTCCTATCTGGATACCTCAGCTCATATCCTGGTTTCTATGAGAGTTGGGCCTCATTCCTTGAACCAGATCCTCTATTACTGTACTACCTCCTCTTTACATTGTATAAGTCTTGTACATACAAGACACACAAGACAACTTTGCAAGTTGTCTCCCCTATTGGAATGTGAGCTTCTTGAGGGCAAGGATGGTGTTTTTGACTTTCTTTACATTTCTATCACTTAGCATGGTGGCTGGCACATAATTGCTGTCATTGTTCAGTTGTTTCAATTGTGTCTGAATCTTCATGACCTCATTTGGGGTTTTTTGAGCAAAAATACTGGAGTGATTTGCCATTTCCTTCTCCAGCTCATTTTATAGATGAGGAAACTGAGGCAAACAAGGTAAAGTGACTTGCCCAAAGTCACACAGCTTGTAAGAGTCTGAGGCCAGATTGGAACTCAGGAAGATGAGTCTTCCTAACTCCAGATCCAGTGAACCTATCCACTGTGCCACCTACATGCCCCATAGTAAGTACTAGTAAATACTTGTTGCTACTACTGCTGATTCTTTGCCACGTTCTGGCAGATCTCTTCTGCCTGCTGTCACCACATACTACTTTGATGCACTAACCACATGTCTTGGCTTCCTGCCAGAAGACTATGATAAGACTTTGCTCTATTGCCTGCCCTACTCCTCAGAGCGATCTAGGTTTTCTAAATCCTCCTTCTCACTGAATATTTGTAAGAACATAATCTATATTCTTAAGCAAGGTGATGAACACAGTATTTGAGGCTGTGGTATGCAAGGTATGCAAAGGGACAGTTAGGTGGCACAGTGGATAGAGCGTAGGACTTCCAATCAGGAAGACTCAACTTCCTGAGTTCAAATCTAGCCTCAGACACTTACTAGCTGTGTGATGCTGGGCAAGGTACTTAACCCTGTTTGCCTCAATTCCTCATCTGTAACAAAGAAAAAGAAAAAGAAAAAAGAGCTAGAGACAGAAATGGCAAACCACTCCAGTATCTTTGCCAAGAAAACCCTAAATGGGGTCATGAGGAGTCAGACGTGACTGAAAAGATGGAAACACATTAACAAACAAACTTCAGACAGAGTAAAACGTGGTTCAGCATGCTATATGCATGAGAGAACAAGGGCTTGGCATTAATTATAGAAGAGGAAAGGTGACTGAAAGAAAGATCTTGCAAAGAATGAAATGTCAGGACATTATAGCAGATTGAGTACTACAGATGAAAGGGAGAGAAGAGTTACAGGCAATTCCAAAGCTTATATGCTGGGAGACATGGGGGATGGTGGTACTAGCATCAGAAAGAGGTTATTTGGGGAGGGCAATTGGTTTTGGGCAAAAAAAAATGTTGAATTTTGCCCTATAAAACCTGCCCTTATGAAATCTCCACATTGGTGAGAGTTCTCCTTTTCCAATTTAAAATTGCCTCAAAGGCTTCGTTTTATCAAAAACCTTTTTTTAAATCATCAGGCATTTTTTTATCGATCAGATTGTCCTGGAGCCAGGCTCCCAGGGATGGGTGCCCTATATAGATATCTAGAATCTCATACAATTTTCAAGAGATTAGAATTCTCTAGGAGGAAAACCTCTGAAACCTGGGTAGTGCTGATTGATGGCTCCATTTATCTAAGTAATGTATTAATTACCTTATTCATTTACTTTTAGCTACCAAAATAATAATTCCATGCAGACTATTTAAGGATTTTGAAACTACAACCAGATATTTTATAGATACACTTCACATTTTCACTTCTTTCTATGTAAATATATTAACATTCCAACTCTGTAGACAGACTTCCCACCATCTACCTGCCTGTGGGACCTTGAGGGGGTCCCTTAACTTCTCAGGCCCTCAGCTTTCTTCTCTGTAAAATGAGAAAGTTGGAAGAGATGTTCCAAGTTCCTTTCCAGTTCTCCCCGCCAAAATTTTGGGTTCTAAGATCAACCATTTAATACATAGCCTCAAACCAGAAATGTGAAAAAATTCTAAGCTGTGTGGAAAATGTCTCAAAGCCCATACAACTTTATTTCATAAAGAGGAATGCAGCCACTCACATCATTAGCCTACTAACAATTTTTTTAATTGCATCTGTGATTTCATTGCTTAGCAAACTCCCAGTGAGGAAACTCCTTTAGGGAGTTGCCTAGAACATTGAGAGGTTAATTGACTTTCCCAGAGTCACACAGTTGGTACTTTGATGCTATAACAGAGGCATGATTTGAACCCAGGTCTCCCTGAATACAAGATCAGCTCACTATGCACTGTGCCAGATTGCATCTCCAATTGATTTGATATTATGTATAAAATCAAGGCTACTAATTTAACAAATTTGGTTTATCCAATTTCCCCTGGAAACTCTTCCTAAATTACACTGTACACTAATATTAGAATTAGCAAGGAAGTTGTATGGAGTATATGGAGTGTTTAGAGAAGACTAGTACCTCTGCTGTGAGGGCTTGCTGAGCCTTTGTCAGGGCTGCTCAACCACCTTTTTTGTCCATCTTCACCCAGCTCTCATCTGTGGCTCCAAGAAGCTGTAACATGAGCAACAGTCACATCCCAGTAAACCATCTCAGCAGAAAGGCTAAACTAGGTTGAGGGTAATGGACAGGCCTCAAACCTGGTGTTGAGTTAAGGGGATGTCTACCCCAAGCATGTGAAGACTTCCCCTGGTGGAATGGGCAGATGAGAACAATTTGTTCTAATAGCCATGAAGGCTGCTGAAGCAGGAGCTGTGGTGAAGATGCCAAGGTCATCCACTTCATCCCAGACCGTCACAAGTCATCTTGACTTTTCTCATGCCAGTGGACTTCAATGACTCAGGAAGAAAGAGTGAGGCCAATGACTTTGTGCAACTCTGTCTCACTTAAATCCAACTCATGGGCAAGTCAAGATATCACCCCATGGTGTCATTGGTCTTCTTTGAAAATGAAGGCCAAACAACAACAAGGAATTTAAAAGATGGCCACAGAAGATGGCATACTGAAAAGTGGCAAGGAGGAAGATCATAGACACAAGTAGATTATAAACTATAAATAATTTTGTGACAAATAGCCCTCTATATCTCAATATCCCCTGAAAGCATGATTTTATTGTAGCCTAGTAAAAGAGTATATATTCATCATGATAGATCTTAGTCATTAAAATTATAGAATTGTAGAATTATAACATATAGTATATATATATAAATTATAGAATTAGTGCTAGAAGAGCCCTTCATGATTATCAAGTCAGACCTCTTTATTTTAGAGATGAGAAAACTGAGGCCAGAGAAGTGGGGTGACTTGCTGAAGCTATGTGACCACAATTAGTCAATCATAGTACAAAGACCAGAACCCAGATCTCCTGACTTCCAGGCTAATATTCTTCAAGGTTAATACACTTTAATGCCTCTCTTCCAAAGGATAAGGATAAATTCCTTTTTTTTTTTTAAATTTTGGGCTGAATAGCTGTTGATGGTTTTCTATTTGTAGTTTCTAGCACCTTTGGGTCTGTTGGGATTTCCCTCCCCTTAGCTTTTTCTCCATCGCTGTCTCCACTCTATTCACACTGAATCTCTTCTAAAGGTTTTCATGAGGAACCTTTTGTCTTCCCTTGATGAATGTCTTTCCCTTTAAGAAAGCAGGGAAGAGTGTGATAGTTTCCGAGCAAGATCTTCATCAACATTTTAAGAAAAGTTTCTGGAATTAAAGGTCTGAGTTTAGTTATCTGAACAATTTACTTAGTGGAAAACCTCATTCCCCTAGGATGCCAGATAAATGATGTGTGTAGCAATATGGTAAGGGAGCTAGGTGGCACACTGGATAGAGTGCTGGCCCTGATGTCAGGAAGATTCATCTTCCTGAGTTCAAATCTGGCCTCAGATACTTACTAGCTATGTGCCCTTGGGCAAGTCACTTTACCCTATTTGCTTCAATTTCCTCATCTATGACATGAGCTGGAAAAGGAAATGGCAAATCACTCCAGTATCTATGCCAATAAAACTCCAAATGGGTTCAAGAAAACCCCAAATGGTGTTAGAGGGTCACACAATCGAAAGAACTGAACAACTACAGCAATTATGTGCCAGGCATTCTGCTAAATGCCAGAGATATAAAGGCAAAAACACCATCTTTGCCCTCAAGTAGCTAGAGAAGGAAATGGCAAATCATTTGAGTATCTTTGCCAAGAAAACTCTAAATGGGGTCATGAAGAGTTGGACATGCCCCAAAATGACTGAACAACAATAAAATGGCAGCATGGTATAGAAAATGGTCACTGTGGGGCTTGGAGTCCAAAGACCTGACATTCCGGATCTGCCACTTTGTGATTATAGGTGAACCACTTAAACTTTCTGAGTCTCTGGTTCCTGGTCTGTAAAATGTGGTAATGATAATTATACTACCTATCTCATAGAGGTGTTGTGAAGAAAGTACTATATAAATGTGGGATGCTGATAGTATTCCTTTTTTTTTCAGTCAGTGCAACATAGAGGAAAGAGAATTGGGCTTAGGGTCAAAAGTCTTGGGTTCAATCCTGACTCTTACACTTCCACAGTAAAATCACTTAGGTGTTCTGAGAGTAAGTTTCAATATCTATAATATTGGTTCTCAAAGTGTAGTCTGGAAAACCCCAAGAGGGATTCCCTGAGACCCTTTCAGAGGATCTGTGATGTCAAAACTATTTTATAATAAGGCATGGTAATTTATAATATGATCAATATTTTAAAATACATAACTTATAGAAGCGAAAGCTCTTTGGGGTATTCTTAATTCCTGAGTGTGAAGGGGTCTTGAGACCAGAAATTGCTGATCTGTAACATGGAGATAATAATGCTGGCCCCACCTCCCACAAAAAGATTGTTGTAAGGAAAGTGCTTGGCAAATTCTCAACCAAAAAGTTAATTGAAACAATGAATAATTTTAGCAATGTAGCAGGATGTAAAGTAAATCCACATAAATCATCAGCATTTCTACACATCACAAACAAAACCCTGCAAGAAGAGGTAGGAAAAGATGCCCCATTTCTAACTGCTTCAGAAATGTGATTAATTACTTGCTCAATTGTTAGGTACATTATTAAATATACCTACATCAAATATTTGAGGACCTCCAACACATCTTTTGGAGAGCTTTTTGTAGCTTTCCAAATGAGAATTGACCTAAAGAAAAAGGCAATGGATTTGAACACCTTTATGTGAGTCTCTATCAGGGTCTCCCTAACAGACCGAACAAAGTTGCCTTTACATTTCCGTGGATATTTTCCTGGAATCACGAATAAAATTCTCAAATTGTACCTCAAATTGTCCGTGGCTATTTGAGAGTCCTTAATGATGTTCCTTCCGAGAGACCATACATGAAAACCCACAGGACACATGCTAAATCCATGATTTGCAATTGTAATAAACGAATTGGAGGGGTTTGCTTCACATTCCTAAACTGGTCTCCCTCTGTGGTGACTGTACATGCTCTGTCTGGACTCTTGTCATTTCTTCTTCCACAAATTTTCATTTTCGCCCCTAACCAATCACCTCTTTTATTTTAGATCTCAGCAGTCTTCTGCAGACTGCTCTCAGTAGAAATTTGACAGTGTCTTTGTAGAGACTTCAAAATGATAATAACTACTCTCATTTCTATAGTTGCTTTCAGGTATACAAAGCAAAACAATCCTATGAGGCAGGAAGTACAAGTATCATTATTATTCATCTCATTCTTCTCATCTTTATTAGTATTAAAAAAGAAAAATCATTCCTCTCATTTCATTTGCTAGAGTTCAAATTTTAATGGTCCTGCAACAAGTCAATATCTTGCAATTAATCTTTTAGATTTAATTATAGGTTCCGGACCATTACAGAGGTAGATATTACATAGTCATTATTCTGCTATTTTTTTATTCTTCAAGATTTTGGATTATGGCACAGATACATAAAATAATTGATTTTGTAGCTAGATCCAGTGGAAAGAATGCAGGACTTGGAGCCAGGAAGAACTGAGATCAAATCTAACATCAGACACTTACTACCTGTATTTAACTGCTGTCTGCCTCAATTTCCTCATCCGTAAAATGGGGATAATAATAGCACCTACTTCCTGGTGCGGTTGTGAAGATAAAATGATATCATATTCATAAAGTGCTTTGCAATTCTTAAATTGCACTACGGAAATGCTAGCTACAGTTATTGTTTTCATTATTACTTATGTTCATCTTCTCAGGCTCACTGAAAACATCCTCCAAACAATTATAATAGTAGATAAGATGACAAAGATAATATGCACCTCATCTTTTTCCCACATGATTCTGATTTCTTCTTCTAGGTCTCTAAACTTTAAAATCTTTTCATTCCATGTGGTAGGGAGATTATGTACATGTAGTATGATGATATCTATTAAAACTGTTCTTATGAAATGTTTGTATCATTGTAGGCAGAAGTTTTGCCTATAATAATACAATTTATTTGGTAGCTCCTTAAGGTTAGCTGGGGTTTTATATTTGTAATATGGGGATTTGTCCCCAGTTTATAAAGGACAGTGAGCTTCTGGTACATAATTTTAACCACTTCATTTCTAGGTATTCAGTGCATGGCTAAAGTTTTGCATCTTGTGGTGATATGTCAAAGTTTCTACCATGTCATTTAATAATCTGAATTGGTCATTAAGTCCAGCCTCCTTAAAGATAACCTATCTGTAATTCCTAGTAGCAATGACATGATTCTGACTTGCTATCATAAATCCTTTGGTTTCTATATTAAAATCTAAATGACTCAGCCACGACAACATTTGTTTGACACTTCTTTGTGAATATTTGTTAGCTGAGTTCAATTGTATGGTGCCTGTGGAGTTTTTGGTTTGACTCTTAGATGTTATTTATTTCATAGGCAGCATCCAGAGATAAACTGCTTTTAGTTACTTTCAATAAATCCAGTTCCACCTATATATTGTCAGCCTTTATTATTGTCCTATGAAGTAATGTCTATTTGCTCCAAAAATATTTCTATACATTTTTAAAATGTTTTATCATGTGTTCTTTGAATACCTATCAATTCCCTTTGAAGAAATATTAGTCTTTCTAGAGCTTCCTTGAGGTGATGAGCCCTACGTTTCATTAACATTGTGCAAGTTAGAAAAAATGCTCTAAATCACTATTGATTAGAGAAATGCAAATCAAAACAACTCTGAGGTACCACATCACACCTGTCAGAATGGCCAACATGACAAAACAGGAAAATGATAAATGTTGGAGAAGATGTGGGAAAATTGGAACACTAATGCATTGTTGGTGGAGTTGTGAAATGATCCAACCATTTTGGAGAGCAATTTGGAACTATGCCCAAAGGGCTATAAAAATGTGCATACCCTTTGACCCAGCAATAGCACTTCTAGGGCTATATCCCAAAGAGATCATACAAATGGGAAAAGGACCCACATGTACAAAAATATTCATGGCAGCTCTTTTCGTGGTGGCAAAGAATTGGAAATTGAGAGGACACCCATCAATTGAGGAATGACTTGAGCAAGTTGTGGTATATGAATGTGATGGAATACTATTGTGCTATAAGAAATGATGAACAGGTTGACTTCAGAAAAACCTGGAAAGACTTGTACGGTCTGATGCTGAGTGAAGGGAGCAGAACCAAGAGAACGTTGTACACAATAACAACCATGTTGTGTGATGACTAATATTGATAAACTTAACCCTTCCTGGCAATACAAAGGTCTAAGACATCTCCAGAGGCCTTGTGATGGAAAATGCTATCCACATCCAAAGAAAGAACTATGGAAGTTGAATTGCTATTTTCTTTTTCTCTTCTGTTGAGTTTTGTTTCCTCTTTCTGATGGTTCCTCCTATTGGTTTTAATTTTTACTTACAACATCACTAATGTTAAAATATGTTTAATATGAATGTAAAAAAAAGACATTGTGCAAGTTATTGTTTGGGCACTTTCTCTACCTGTTGCCATCTATTTTAATGTGCCCTAAGTATATGTTAAGACTGGAAAAGAGAGAGGATTCTGGGAAGATGGTGGAGTAAGTCAGAAAATTCCAAGCTCTCAAGATTTTCTTCCACAAAAGAGATAAAATAGCTCCTCAGGACAAACAAAATGGGGGGGGGGGTTAAAATAAATAAGAATAGGTTCACAATAAGGGTCCTCCTGGAACAATCCCAGAAGATCTGAAGGAAAATCACAGGAGAAGGTTTGGTCCGGGTGAAGAGTAAACACCTCCAGGCTAGGGGTAGGCTTTAACAACAAGCTGAAGCCCATGGGTTAGCTGGGTTGGGAGGCTGCCTCACCCCAGCCACAGGAACTTTTTCCCCTGGGACAGTGAGGGGAGTTGGATATCTGAGCCGGGGAAAATCGAGGGAACCTTTGCTGACAAGGAATAGCAAACCTAGCTGTGCTGTGGAGAGCAGCGGCGCAAGAAGGAAGCAACTCAAGCCCGGTGAGTGCAGAAGCAGTGGGGCAGGGAGCCCCGGGCTGTGGGCGCTTACGGGAAGCTGGAGGTTTGGCTCTGGCGCCAGGTTAGAGTGGAGAACTGAAGATCTGAGGCCAAAAGCACCATCCCCCATGCCCCAGGACTAGAGGTGATTACAAAAATCACCGCCAGTGAGGGGGAGAAGAAGGGGGAAAGAGAACAAAGTAAAAAGTGCGCAACAGACAGCAAAAGAAAATATACAAGCAAGGAAATATGGACAGCTCTCAACACAACGTGTAATATTTATCATACAGGCTTTCTTGAAATGAGAATTTATTGCTATATATTTTGAATCCTCTCTTATGTTCTGCTGTGCATATGACATGCTCCCCCCCTTTTCTTAATTAGTATTTAAGTTTCGATATTTAATTTTATGATTTTTTTTCTTTTCTCTATTCTGCATTTGAGTTCTGGTGTTTGAGTCTAAAATTTAAAAAAAAAAGGAGGGGGGGAAGGTGGCACCTACACCTGAAGTCATTTTAATGGCATAGGTTAGCAGGGCTAGATGAGAGCAAGACTTTGTGTGAATGGAGCAGAGATTATAGTCTTAGGGGCATACTAAAAAGAAAGAGATCCTAAAAAATATTTGATAACTGCCATTCATATAGGGCTTCAAGAGTTGGAAAGTGACTTACATACATTATTCTATTTAGGGTTTATAGCTATATAATATGTTATCAGCACCTTAGTATTGAAGCTGAAGTTGTCACTTTCCCATGGTGAGCAGAACTCACATTGCCAGTGTTGCATGTGGAATATGAATCTCAGTCTGGAATATGAATCTTAGTCTTTTTTACTCTGTCCAGCAGTTTATCTACTATAGGATGGGGGGAAGGTATCAAAGATAAAGTTGACTAACTTCACAATTTTATTGAGGGTGGGCCCTGGGTGGACCTTTGCCCCAGACTGCAACAATTTGGTTGTTCTCATAGAAAAAAGAGTGGGAAAGAACCTATATGTTCTAAAATATTTATAGCAGTACACTTTGCAGTGGCAAAGAACTGGAAATTGCAGGGATGCCTGTCAATTGGGGAATGGCTGAATAAGTTGCAGTATATGATTATGATGGAATACAACTGTGCTATAAGAAAGGATGAGCTCGATGGTCTTAGAAAAACATGGATAGACTTGCACAAAATAATGAAGAGGGAAATGAGCAGAACCAAAAGAATATTGTTTATAGTAACAGCAATATTATTTAAGATCAACTTTGAGCAAATAAGTCATTTTTACTATCATAAATGACCAAATTAACTACAAAGGACATATGAAAGAAGACATTATCTGCATCCAGAGAAAGAATTGATAAATAGAAGTATGTAAAGAATGATTTTCACACACACACACATGCACGCATGCACATATTTGTGTCTAATGATAAACATTTCAAGGGAGGAAGAAAAAAAAGAAATTTACATGATTAATTTATTATATATTTAAAAGAAATAGCAAGTTTTACATGACATATTTGCAGTTTCATATGCAAACATCTTTTTTATTGTACTATGTTATGGAAATGTCTGTTTTAGTCCATAAATTAAAAATAAATTTTTAAAATTTTTAAAAGATTAGAACTATATAGGTATTAATTCTTCTAAATGTGTTCTTTCCATTACATTTTGATTTCAGGATTATAGTCAGTTTGTTTGTTTTGGTTAGGCAATGGGGTTAAGTGACTTACCCAGGGTCACATAGTAAGTGTTATATGTCTGAGGCTGGATTTGAACTAAGGTCCTCCTGACTCCAGGGCCAGGGCTCTATCCATCGCACCATCTAGCTGCCCCTAGTCAATTTCTTAACATACATAGCTGCAGCTTTCTCCTGTATACACCTTATACCTTCCCCCCACCCCCACTTCCGCACCCCCCACCCATGCTCCTTTTCATTCAGTGACAACAGTCTCCTTGCTATTCAATGAACAAAATACTCTTATCTCTCAATTCTGGGCATTTTCTCTAGTTGTCCCTCATGCCTGGAACGCTCTCCCTTCTCATCTCTACCTCCTAACTTTCCTAGATTCCTTTAAGTCTCAACTAGAATCCCAATTTCTACAGGAAGCTTTTGCCAATGCCTCTTAATTCTAGTGCTTTCACTCCTTTAATTATTTCCAATTGATCTTGTTCACAGCTTTTTTTTTTTTTTTGCTTGTTGTCTCCCTCATTAGATCATGAGCTCCTTGGGGGCTGATAGTGTTTTTGCCTTTCTTTGTATCCTTATCACAGTGCCTGGTGCACAGTAGGCACTTAATAAATGATTATCAACTTACTATCTAGCCTGTTATTCTTTGTATCTATGCTGGAAAAGATCAAACTATTTATAAATTTTGCCTTTACCCATTCATTCAAATTGTCTAGATTTGAGCTCAGAACTTTAGACGTTATTTTTCTTTGGTACACATTAATACGTTATGTTTTCAGTGCAAAGGACATTTTGATATCATTGAAGAAAGATTAAACATGATAAAATAGCTGTTTAAAGTGTTTTTTTAATGGAACCATATAGCAACATCTTCTTCATACATTAAATGACTAATATGTTGTTAGATATGTTTCCCTTTTTGTCTGGAAAGACATATTCAGGAGTGATAATAATGAGCTTAAGACTAAGTTGAACCTTGGTGTAAACTGTATCCTGAGAAAATGCTATATTTTATATCAATTGTTGTTGACTTTATTACATAGATGGCATGTTTTAAATAGAGTACAGTTTCCTATGTACACATCAAATACTCAAGCATTCTCACTATTCTTGGATCTCTTTTATATATTTACATGACCAATCTATGAGTGCAGAATAGTGTCAAAGGCTTTGCAAGAATCAATAAAAACAGAGTGAATGTTATGGCACTTTAGGACAGCTTGTTCCATAATTACTGAATTGGTAATAAGTTGCTTTTTATAATACCCCTGGAAATTTTGGAATACCCCTTTTGCTCCTTGGCCAATGTAATACTGTCTTTTAAGTATTCATAGATTTATTTTGAGTAGTGTGAGCCATGAATGCTGTATGTAAAGAATACAAACTCATGCGGATAGAGCACTGGCCTGGAATTCAGGAGGACCTGGGTTCAAATCCAGCCTCAGATAACTCAGATAACACTTACTAGCTATGTGACTCTGGGCAAGTCACTTAACCCCATTGCCTAACCAAACAAAAACAAAAACAGAAACAGAATATAAGCTCATAATTGGCTTAATTTGGAAGAGTTCTTGGTGTTCTCATCTTTTGTCAATAACTGTCTTCTGTTAAGAGTGATAGGATCAGGCTTGCATCAGAGAAGATGATAACTGGCATTGTGGATAATTCATGCTACACTGTGAAGGATTTGAGTCAATAATTATGGATCTTATCCAGGGCCACCTTAAAGTTTTGTGAAGAAGCTAGATTTTCAACTACCAGATGGCATAGTGTGGATAGAGTGCTAGGACTGGAGTCAGGAAGACTCATCTTCTTGAGTTCAAATATAGCTTCAGACATTGCAGTAGCTGTGTGACCTTGGGCAAGTCACTTCACCCTGTTTGCCTCAGTTTCCTCATCTGCCAAATGAGCTGGAGAAGAAAATGGCAAACCATTCTAGTATCTTTGCCAAGAAAACCCCAAATGGGGTCACAAAGAGTGGGACGTGACTGAAGACAACTGAACAACAAAAAACCTTTGATATAACCATTCTGTTGTTCATTAAATTAACAATAAAGAAAGCTGTTTTATGTTTGATCCAATTTATGCTTTTGTTTTATTGAAGTTCTTTTAACTATATAGACTAGACAGTTTTTACATTCTCCTTTTTTTGGAAGGAAGGGTCTTTCTCTTGATCTCTTTCTTTCTCAAACCTCTATCTATGGTATAGTTTTTTAAAAAAATAAAAATTTTATTAATATCTTTTGTTTTTACATTGCCTAAATTTCCTCCTGAATTCCTTTCCTTTTCCCTTCTGAAAGAATCATCTTATAAAGCAAAGAATATTTTAAAAGAAAAAAGAACAAGGAAGAAGAGAGAAAACAATCAACAAAATCAATCAATGCATTGAAAAAAATCTAAAAATATCATAACAAAAACTAGCATTTACATAATGCTTTATGATTTATAAAGCACTTTATGCATGTACATAAATTCAATATTCCACATCTGTGGACCTCCCACCTCTGCAAAGTAGTTGGGGAGGGGGTGTTTTCATTTCTCTTTTTTGGGGCCATGCTTGTTCTTTGTAATTTTTCAACATTCACTTTTGATTGTTTTGTGGTGGTTAGTGTTTCCATTTATATTGTTATAGTCATTGTGCATATTGTTTGGTTGGCTTTGCTTACTTTCACTCTGCATCAGGTTCCGTAAGTCTTCCCATGCTTCTCTTTATTCGTCATATTCATTGTTTCTTAGAAAACTGCAATATATTCAGTTCCATTCAGGTAATACAGTTTGTTTAGCCATTCTGCGATCTTTGGGCAGCTACTCTGTCTTGAGTCTTTTGTTCCAGTGTTATACTATGGTTTTTTATTGATGTTGAATTATTTATTTGTAATAATAATAGCTAACATTTATTTGGCACTAAGCTATGAGCTAGACACTATGTTAAATGCTTTATAATTATTATCTCATTTGATCCTTACAACAACTCTGGGAGATAAGTTCTATTATTATCCTTATTTTACAGATTAGGAAACTGAGGCAAGGGACTTGCCCAGGGTCACACAGTAAGTATCTGAGGCTGAATTATTATTAAGAATATTATTATATTCTTTGTGCTACTTCACCTCCTTGTTTTCCCTTAACCTATTTGGCTTTCACTTTCAATGTTTGATGAAGGATATCAAGAATTTCTAATATACTTTTGTTTTATAGATTTCGTTACTCGTGTTTTTTTAACATTGAATTTTATCAGCAATATAGTATTTCAGATTTCTACTGCGTCTACTGACTAGAGTTCCTATAATCTTCCAAAATCTAGATTTAATAGATTATCCCCTGTTAGTATCTGATACCCATCCTTAGGAATATTCCTAGATAGTTCCACCATACTGTTGAGCAAAGGTCATAAAACGTTTTTACATGTGGTGGGAGAATGCATTCATCCATGATGATTATAACAGATGCCAGTTTTTTTAAATTAGTCTGTTTTGGTATAACTGGTCTATCTGACAGAGTTAGATGATCAAATTAAAAATGGATTTTTCAAAATTCTATTCTAAGCAAATATATCTCTCCTTAAAATCATTCAACATATTGCCCTTATTTTTGCCATTCATTTTGTTATTGGCTCAAACATCTGGAATGACTGTTCATTATATATTCACAATGCCTTTTAGATTCTTTAGTTTTTCTCTCTTCAGATTTAAGTAACTCCTCAGGTTTTACTTTTATTTCACCTGATTTACATTTAGAAATGAAATTATGCCTTATAATTCCCCTGCATTGAGCTGCAGTTCATTTCTCTGTAATTTGGAGCTGAGGATATAGTTGACATAAAGCAGTATGAAGCCCTTGTCTATGATTGGTATTAAGTTTCTAATTTTATTATTACTCAGTACTGACACATAATAAAGGCATTCATATTTCCTGCATACCCGTGGTTTGCCCACTTTAGTAGTCAGGGGTGTATTCACCAAAGTATTTCTGCTGGATATTAGTGGATATTAGTATCTCTGATTTGTTTTGATGTTATCTTGCATTCTTGTGACACCAAAATGCAAAAGAGCAGCACTCACCCCCTCTCCACATTCCTCCATGTATGCTATCCGGTTTCAAAACAGTTATATTACATTGTTCAGGATGTTAACCCAATCAATGGTATCACTAGAGTCCAAATAGCCAACATTTAACAGTTCTTGCTAAGCCTTCATAAATAGTGTAATGGTCTCAGGGCACACAGAGTCCCTACTGCACACCATCCTGGCTGGCATTCCCTTATTGTGCCTCATTTCATGATATCGTATATACGTATATGTATATATATATATGTATATATATAATTCATATAAGTATATGTAACATAAATATATATAATTCTTTATATTCATATGGTCCAATCTGACTGCTTTTTCCATATTTGTTCACTTTAGTTCCATTTCTATGCCCATCGTAAGCACATCCTAGACTACAACATTAATTATCAAGTACAGTGGCTTTATTGCCCATGACACTGAAAACAGCTTGTTACAAAAATCTTTGCAGATCTTTTCCATTTTTCTTCTAATTTTTTTTGTCCTCCCTTCATTTTTTTCCTAAAATACCCTTATAATGACTTTGCTTAACTGGAATTCTTGACAAGCTTTCTTTAAGACGGTTTTACTTTCTACTGCTTCTCTGTGTTTCATGAGGCAATACAGCTCATGATCATCCATCATCCTTCCTTGTAATACTTTACAAATGAGTTTATATATTGAACCGGTGCTGCACTTGCTTTTCTGTATCTTTCTCTGCCTGGCATATAAGTTAAGAGTTTTGCCGACTAAGGAGCTTTTGAGGCCCTTTTGGCCCTTGTTAAGGCACTTGATTTATATTGCTTGAACTTCTATATAAAATTATTATAATCTGTGTTGATATCATTTCTGTTTCTTATTACCCATTTCTTCATTATTGATTACTTTCTTGAATAGTTGATGATTGAGTTGTTTAAACGTATGCCAAATGTTTATCTCATAACTTTTGTATAGGTTTTTACTCATTCAGGTCTTTGCTTTAGCAAGTTAGTGGTATAACTGTACACAAAAAGCTGATTCAGGGATAACTTCCACATCAAAAAGGAGTCTTTTTTGCCTATTAAAATATCATCAGTTTCATTTTGTGTGATTTTATTTGCTGCTTGCCTTACCTATCCCTAACACACTGTTCTTAAAGAAAATAATCATGATGTAAATGTGGGAAACTTCTCTGTGTATTATAAAGGCTTTGACCTCTCCCATTTCTTTTTCCTGCCCTATGCTTTCCGACAAATTTCTCACTTGCTTGGACCTTTGCACTGAGGTCACCAGCTATCAAACTATATGTTGAAGGAGCAGCTAGGTGGCACAGTGGATAGAGAGCTGAACTTCAAGTCAGGAAGACCCGAGTTCAAACCCAGTCTTAGATACTTCCTTGCTATGTGACCCTGGGCAAATCACTTTTTGCTTTAGTTTCCTCAACTGTAAAATTAGGATAATAATGGCATCTATTTCCCAGGGTTGCTCTGAGGATCAAATTGTACATAGTACAATTGGCATATACTAATATAAATGCTAGCTATTATCATTATTATTATTAAGAACTATTGATTCAAAACCTAAGGCTCTTTCCACTACACCCTTTCACACAACTCAATGTTCAAAGGATTAGAGCAAGAGTTTTTTACCTTATTTGTGTCATGGATCCCTTAGACAGTCTGATGAAATCTATGGACCCCTTCTCAGAATAATATTTTTTATTAATTTATTTTGATTTATCAATAATCACTTCCATATGCTTTTGAGTTTTAAATTTTTCTCCCCCTTCCTCCCCACCACCCTCCCCAAGATGGCACACAATCTGATATAGGTTATACATTTGCAATCATATTAAACATATTTTCACATTAGTGATATTGTAAGTAAAAATTAAAACCAATAGGAGGAACCATCAGAAAGAGGAAACAAAACTCAACAGAAGAGAAAAAGAAAATAGCAATTCAACTTCCATAGTTCTTTCTTTGGATGTGGATAGCATTTTCCATCACAAGGCCTCTGGAGATGTCTTAGACCTTTGTATTGCCAGGAAGGGTTAAGTTTATCAATATTAGTCATCACACAACGTGGCTGTTATTGTGTACAACATTCTCTTGGTTCTGCTCCCTTCACTCAGCATCAGACCATACAAGTCTGTCCAGGTTTTTCTGAAGTCAGCCTGTTCATCATTTCTTATAGCACAATAGTATTCCATCACATACATATACCACAACTTGCTCAGTCATTCCCCAATTGATGGGTATCTCCTCAATTTCCAATTCTTTGCCACCACAAAAAGAGCTGCCATGAATATTTTTGTACATGTGGGTCCTTTTCCCATTTGTATGATCTCTTTGGGATATAGCCCTAGAAGTGCTATTGCTGGGTCAAAGGGTATGCACATTTTTATAGCCCTTTGGGCATAGTTCCAAATTGCTCTCCAAAATGGTTGGATCATTTCACAACTCTACCGATAATGCGTTAGTGTTTCAATTTTTCCCACATCTTCTCCAACATTTATCATTTTCCTGTTTTGTCATGTTGGCCAATCTGATAGGTGTGATGTGGTACCTCAGAGTTGTTTTGATTTGCATTTCTTTAATCAGTAGTGATTTAGAGCATTTTCTCATATGACTATAGATGGCTTTAATTTCTTCATCTGAGAACTTTCATATCCTTTGACCATTTATCAATTGGGGAATGGCTTGTACAGAATAATATCTTAAATGCATAAAATGAAATACATAGAATTACTTTGAAATGCAGTTATCAAAATCTCTTTGATAGGGGGATGTTTCGAGGCTGTAGCAGGGAGGGTATTCAGGCATTAGGGCTTTGCTCCTGGCCTACATAATATATTTTAGTTTGTACTGAATGTTACTACTCTAAGCCAATAATTTCTTGATAATTCTACCTTCTCTGAGGTAAAAAAAAAATACAGATGAATGCTGTTGCATATTGATTTGGGAAATAATTTTCTTAACTATAAATTTAGCAGTACAAGTAATTAATTCAATGATTAAAATACCAAATTAATACATTTACCAACCAGCCAGGACATAACATTAAATGTTGTTGTAAGACATTAAATCCTTATGGTCGAGATAGGAGGAGAACACTAGCAGTTTAAAAATAACTGTCTTTGAAATGCCAAATGCAGCCCTCTTTTCCACTCTGAAATTGCTGTTCATTTATTCTTTCATGTTCCTCACAAGCTGAATGATAAATAGTCTTAATAGGATTCAGAGACTGCAAGCATATAGGCAATATAATGACGGACTTTCCATTAGTGACATTAGCATGGTGTTTTCTTGGAATTTCTAGAGGAAACCACAATTAGATTGAACTATTATTGGGCATTTTAATAAATCACACAGCATTCTGCTTAATTACCTTCAGTTCTCTCCTCTTCCCTTATTAGTGAAGGAGGAGAGGAGGGGAGAAATTGCAGCGGTCCGATAACATTTGCTGCAGAATCAAAAACTATCGATACCTTGCAGATAGTGGATGCTCAATAAATGTTTAAATTAAATCATCACTTTCCTCTTAATTACTAAAATGCCTAGGACTCCCATCCTTACCCAAAAAATATAGTCTACCCCACTGTATCATTATAATTTAACACTACTATCCATATTTGGAAACATGGGATGTTGTTCTTGTAATAAAACTAAAGAGAAATGGATATCTGCACTATCATTTTTATGTAACCCCAGAGAACTGAAGAAATCATTAGAATAATTTTTAAAGTATCACCTCTGCCTCTTGAAATCCCTTGCTTCCTTTAAAAGTGGTCATCTCTTGTGCCATCTCCTATAGAAAGCCTTTCCTGATCCTAAAGTTCTTGGGGACCTCCGCTTTCTCACTTGATATCATATATGTTTATCTGTATATGTTGTATCTGCACAATTTTGTTTCAGTTGTTTCAGTCGTGTCTGACTCTTCATGACCCCATTTGGGGCTTTCTTGGCAGAGATGCTGTAGTGATTTACCATTTCCTTCTCCAGCTTATTTTACTAAAGAGAAACTGAGGCAAACCAGGTTAAATGACTTACCCAGGGTCACACAGCTAGTAAGTGTCTGAGGCCATGTTTGAACTCAGGAAGATGAATCTTCTTGACTTCAGGCCTGGTACTCTATCCACTGTACCACCTAGCTGCTCCATCAGTACAATAGAATGTAAGATATTTGAGGACAGGGAATGTTTTTGTTTCATCTTTGTATTCGCTATGCTTAATACAATGTCTTGCATGTAGTAGGTTTAATAAATGCTTTTTGGATTAGTTTGCAAACTACCAAGGCTACCAATAAGCATTTTGAAGGGGGTAAGGAACAAGAATTTATTAAATGCCTTCTATGAGCTAGGCACTGTGTTAAGTACTTTGCAAATATTATCTGATTTGGGGCAGTTAAGCGGTCCAATGTATATAGTACTGGGCCTGAAGTCAAGAAGATTCGAGTTCAAATTTGGCCTCAGACACTTACTACCTGTTTAGAAGTCACTGCCTCAGTTTCCTTAGCCACAAAATGGGACTCCTAATGGCATCTACCTCCCAGGGTTGTTGTGTGGATGAAAAGAGATTGATTTTTGAGATAATATTTTGAAAGTAAAGTAGATTTATTACAAGATTTGTTAGATTATTTTTAGATTTATTACAATCTAAGAGCAAAAATGAACCTCCAATGAATCTTCCAAGTACAATAGCAAGGTATTAGTGCTGCTGTCCTCCCTTCCCAGAGGGGATGGCCCCTGTCCTCATCATGAACAGATTCCCAACAGCAACAGGAAAAGGTCTCAGTAGCATGGGTAGAATTGGAAAACTTCAGTATCTTCTGTCCTGCTTCTCCTGAAGCCTTGGCTACATTGGTTGAGTCTCTGCGACTGAGGGCCTTTTCAACTTCTGTCCCACCTGCCTCCATCCTTGCCACAGGAGGAGGAAGCCGGGCATGATCCAAAGAATGTTGATCCTGGAGTCTGAGGACCTCAGTTTCAAATCTTGCCTCTGATATCTACTACCTTTTTGCAAACTTAACAAATCAGATTACCCTTCACGTTGGGCCTTGTTTTCCTTATCTTTAAAATGAGAGGGTTGTATTAGATGGTTTCTAATGTCCCTTCTTACTGCTTCGATGAGCTACCGTAGATGTCAACACTTCTACTCGACACCCTACCTTCCATACCTCTCTATCCACCCCCATACTCCTGCCTCCTTGCTTCCTAGCCACCAGCCCCTCCTTAGAACACTAATGGAAAATGATTCCATGATCTCTTTTAATCAATGCCTCTAGCCTGGGCTCAGTAATAATTGAAAAAAAATATTTCTCTATTCCTCTTCTGCATTATGCATGTCCATTATTTACAGATAAGGAGATTAAGGCCCAGAGAGATGCCATTACTAGTATGAGGTCACACATTGGGGAAGTATCAGATTGAGAATGCAAATCCAGGTCATCTGAGTCTAAATCCAGGACCCTTTCAACTATACTACCAGCTTGTATTGCATAGGGTAGGCTGGAATCACCAGTGGGTCCAAGGCATAGAGCTGACAAGAGAGAGAAAGGGGGAAAGGAAGGTGGAACGATGTAGTAGAAAATCTCTAACTGAAGTCAATGAGCCTCAGTTCAAATTTTGCCTCAGATATTTACTACCTCTGAGACTTTGAGCTAAGCCTTGCCCAACCTCAGTGTGCTCATCTGCAAAATAAGGAGGTTGGACCAGATGGTCTCTGAGGTCTCTTCCAGCTCTAAATTAATGATTGATCCTATAAAGAGAGGGAATAGGAAAAAAAGGGAAATGTGAAAAAAGGAGAAAGAAAAAGATATCCATGACAGTGTGAGGGTTTAACCGTTGGCCATTCAGTCGACTCTTGGTGATGACTGTGTCATCACTTGCCTAAAATAAATATAACTGACCTCAACAGAACTGCATATTTTTCCTTTTCTAGAACCTTCCTAGTCTCCAAAGTTGCCAAAGATTTCTGCAGTAGGCAATATGCTCTGAATTTTTATTCCTTTTTCACTGATTATGATGCTCATGGGGACAGTAGCAGTTGCCATCTGTAAAGAATTCATCATAATTCTGCAAAGAAAATACAACTAATTTTAGCCTCAAATGTTGAATTGCAATGAAAGTTAAGTTGCTGCGAGAGGTAGAGAATTATAACCCTCATCAGAAAACCACCTAGGAGGGAAATGTGACAATGTTTGAGACGAAAATCCCAGAAAACAAAACCTTTCACCCTTGAATTCAGACTAAGTGGAACAGCTGAGGACCCATATGAGCCATGGTCTGTCTGTCATTCATTTCGAAGTATCTGTCAGCATTTTCCCAGAAACTTTAACGCACAATAATGAGCAAGGAAAGCCTCTTGGAGTTGTCTGAGCGCTCTGCAAGATGCCAGACAGACTCAAGTGGCCCAGAGTACACCTCTCCTACAAACACTGAGGCATTCATCGCTTCTTGTTTTTGGCTAGAGGAACAATGAGGGAAGAGCAGTAAAATGGGGAGGAAGCGAAGCTTTAATACCTGTGCTCCTTCAACAGCACCATGTAAACTACAGGATGAATTGTTCCTTCTGCTGCTGAACTTGTCCTAATGACTTCTTGTCTTACTTTCACATAGTAAATTATAAAGTTGACTTGAGGCCAGATTTGAGGGCTCCTTTCCCCAGGGATGATATGAGCTCCTTGCCTCGGGTGCCAAAAAGGTTAGTTATAGCCTTTGGCTCTTGGATATAACATGAGCCTGGCAAGGTGGAAAGGTTCAGAGCCCTTCCGCAAATGCAAACTATCAAGTCACAACACGGTGTTATATCGGTTGACTAAGTAGGATTCAGAGCTGGGTTAGTTTAGTATGCAGCAGCATGGGAACTTCTGCCTTCCTGAAACTGAACGTTTTCTTAGAGAAGCCCCCAATAGCAATCTAAGGCATTCAGAAAGCAAGGCACCTGTCTTTAAAGTCCTCAGCACATTAATCAACATGGCCAGATGAAAGTCCTGGCAGGTGGAGGAAATGAAATTTTCAGACTCGCACTAGTCATTCAGATCATATCAAAGGCAAGTCTAAAATGCTACTACCTATTCATAGTATTCATAGTCTGACAATCCCCCCCAATACAAAGTGTAGGATTTAATCCTTTTAATCCTATGGGTCATTATTTGAACTATAGAGTGAAAAAATATCCAAATCCCAAATTTTCTTGCTACAGAACCAGAAATTTGCAAAAGATTAAAATAAAAGGTGAAGGGAGAATCTCTCTATCAGGAATAACCTTGAAATCAAGTACATTGCTTCTTTTCAGGTATGGACCTTTGATTTCATTTTGTGGGGAGATAATAATAGGTAATACCTAACAATAGCTAGTATTTGTATAAGACTTAGAATGTGCTAGGTGGGGCAGCTAGATGGCTCAGTGCATAGAGCACTGGGCATGGAGTCAGGAAGACATGAATTCAAATCTGACCTCAGACACTTACTAGTTGTGTGACCCTGGACAAGTAAGTCACTTAACCCTGTTTGCCTTAGTTTCCTTACCTGTAAAATAAGCTGGAGAAGAAAACTAGTATCTTTGCCAAGAAAACCTCAAATGTAATCATAAGGAGTTGGACACAACTAAGTAGACTGAACAATAGCAATGTGCTAGGCACTATGCTAAGCATCTTACAATTATTATCTCATTGGATCCTCACAATAACCCTGAGAGTCAGGTGCTATTATTAATCCCCATTTTACAGATGAGTCAACTGAGGCAAGCTGAGGTTAAGTGACTTATCTAGGGTCATACACTTAGTAAGTGTCTGAGGTCAAATTTGAACTCAGGTCTTCCTAACTCCGAGCCCAGTGCTCTACCCATTACACCACCTAATTGCTAGAGAAGACATTCTTTCTACCAACATCAGCTCTGCAACCTGAAATTTATAATCTGAGAGAGTTCCCTGAGTCACTGATACATTAGTGACTTGTCCAGGGTCACACAGCCAGTGTGTGTCATGTGTCAGAAGACCAACTTGTACTAGGCTGGCCTGACTCCAAGGTCAGCTCCCCATTGACTATGCAACACTCTCCCTCCATTACTTTTTCTCTGCATTTAGGCCCAGATGAGGCTAGAAATGCAATCCTTTACATAATAATAGGATTGCTCATATCCTTTCCATTATTGTAAAACCCAGCTGGTCATGATTCAGTAAAAAGATCAGCCTTTGAATCTTTAAATACAGTGGCTCTGTCACAGCAGTCAGAAACTTTCATGGAGTATGGCATTACACACATATTCCCAGAAGATTGTTTTACAGGTGAAATTTGACTTCTGGTCACATGTACCAACTCACACTCCAGATTCCTTAGAAATTTAAGCTGGCCCTAAAATACACATGTGCACAGAGGTAGTGATAGCATGAATAGTTTTCCAGAGTAGGAAAGTCTTACTGTATTAGGGAAAGAGCACACCAAAACCCTTTTCTTTTCTGACTGCTTGTGAAAGAATGGGTTTTGACAGGGTGATCTGTTGAAATATATCCACCAATTTTCCCAATTTTTTTTTAAACCAGAGCAAGTCTACTAAAGTTACACTGGAGACTTGAATCAAAATTGGGCTTTTATAGACTCACCTAAGGAGAATTCAAAGTATTGTTTTTAGGGGATGACATTTTTGCTCTTTTTATTTAAATTTGCAGGGAAAAGGCATGTATTATTCTACTACATATAGTGCCCTCTGCTGTGTTCTTCTTCACATTCTTTCCTGGAATTTTATGGGGTTTAAGCTGAATTATTCACCACCACCAACACCACATATACTTACACACACACACACACACACACACACACACACACACACACACATACACACACACTGTAGATTTGGGGAAATGTCACTGAGTCAAGTGGTTATTGATTTATTTCTTTCAATTAAAAAAAAGGTGATTAAAGGTTCCCAAATTTCCAAGCAACATATTTAATACTGGCTGAATACCTATAACTAGGTACTCTACAATAAAGTACAATACAACATTTATTGGATAACTACTTCATGAATGAAAAAGTATTTATTAAGTGCCTTCAATGTGCCCAACACTATGCTAGCCAGTGGGGAGAAAAAATATAAAAGCAAAGATAATCCCTGACTTCAAGGAGCTTACATTCTAAGAGGGTAAGCAATGCACCTAAGGGAGCGGTAGTGAAGGATAAACATTTTGGTCCAGAAAGTTACAGGAATGGTGAATGGGGCTACATTGCAATAGATTAACAAAGCCTATCCAGGAACAATGGCAGAATCAATTTGATCATGATTACTGGAACCAGAACTGGAGAGATGGAGGAGGAAAGGGTGCCATGTGGTGAGGTAGTTGACAAGGAAGTTGTGAAGAAGGTGGGCTGCGAGGAGGGAGTGAATTAAAGAATGATTGAAGCTATTCATAAGATGTTGTACCAGGTCTTCATAGAGTTTACAATCTTAGGAGGACAAGATGCCAAACTAGAGAGTTATAGTACCCAATGTCACATAAATCTTTAGAGGGCTATGAAACAAAGTACTTTGTGAGGTCTGAGGATGAAGATCATTCCTAAAGTAGACTACCAATATCATAATTAGAATGTTATAGAACTAGAGGTAGAGTTGTATAGTAGTTAGAGTGTCACCTTTGGAGTTAGAAAGGTCTAGCTAGATTCAAGTACTTCCTCTGACACATCTTGATTGTGACTCATGGCAAGCAACTTAACCTTTCAGAGCCCGGGTGACTCTTTAAGGCAGAGATGGGGAACCTGTGGCCTTGAGGCCACATGTGGCCTTCTAGGTCCTTGGGTGCAGCCTTTTGACTGAGTCCAAGTTTTACAGAGCAAATCCTTTTATTAAAGGGATTTGTTCTGTGAAGTTTGAATTCAGTCAAAGGGCCACACCTGAGGACCCCAAAGGGGATTTGTTCTGTAAAACTTGGACTCAGTCAAAGAGCTGCACCCAAGGACCTAGAAGGCCACATGTGGCCTCAAGGCCACAGGTTTCCCAGCCCTGCTTTGAGACCATAAGTTGCCCTTGATTTGCCAATCTGTCTCAGTGGAAAGAATTTCCTCCCTGGGAATTTTCCACAATGATGAAATCACAAGTTAAGGCCAAAACAAACAAACAAAAATCTTTTGTAAGCAATAATCATTGTGAAGAGAGAAGCTTTCCCCAGAATAAAATGGGCATGATTTACATTGGCAATCCAGTCTGTGGGGGTTTTTAGACCTTAGCAGGTAGAACAGGACATTGCAGAGATTTTCATTCCACCTCAGGCTCCTTGGACCACAAACTTGTCATTCCAAATGTGTATCTTGTCAAACCAACACTCAACCATACTAAAGGCTAAAATTAGTTTTGGAAGGGGAAATGATAGCTTGCAAAAAGGTCTAAAAAGCCAGTCTCTTGAGCAGTTTAAGCAAGGGCTGATTGTTAGTCAATAATGCCGGCTTGTAGATTAAAAACATATGTATAATTCTCTCTAAACTTATCCCAAAGACTGCCATTTAGCATTATAAAACTGCGGTGATAGACGAGTGTGACCAGATGTTTCTCCTTTTCATTCAGGCAAATTTCCCTAAAGAGAAGGCCCATGGGGAGACTTTCCAGTCCAGATTTCCCATAGATAAACACTTGAAAGAACCATTGCCGGTCATGGTCTTCAATCTCCCAAATTTATTATGTGATCTGGTGGATACTTTGAGACTATTGCACTCAGAAAACAATCCAGTTGATTCTAGTTATCTGAAAGATTATGCCGATTAATAGGTAGTATATAGCTATTGTACTCCCTCACTTCTCAGATTCCCTACCTCTACCTTTGTAAGGAAGCATGCAAGCTTAGATGCCCATTGGAATAGACTCAAGGACCCAGGGAAACAGCGCTCACTCATGTCTGGCCTGTCACTGCTCCACTGGCAATGAACAAGCTGGGAGGAATAGGTAGGAGTCCAGCCCAACCAATGAACATTGAGACAAGCAGCAGTTGAAAAAAGGATTGAAGATTGGTGATCAGAGAAGAATTGTGAGTAGGAAAGCAGCAGAGCTGGGGAACAGCTCCAGTTTCCAAAACCCCTCTACCCCTATTCAGAGATTAACCCTTTCCCAGGAGGCCATGAATTGGATCACATTTGGGAATTATGCGTATTTCTAACAATCTTTAGTCCATTTCCAAAAGAAGCAGCTATATGGGGCTAAACAAACTGAATGGTATCTTTCCTAGAAATTTTGGGTTTAGAGCATGCATAGGCATGCTGTTTTCAGTGGCCTGAGTGTTAAGTGAGTCTAGGAGAAGCTGTGGGTGTGCAGATGTGTAATAAGTGTTCTATTTATAGTATTTAGTTTTTTAAATTGATCCCATTCAAAAAAAGAATAAAATGCTGTCTTCAACCATGGTTGAACAATTTTCAAATATTCAAAAATGGTTCAACCATTTTGCCAAGGTAATGTGACTAGGGCTCTATGAAATATTGTATATTCTGTGAAAAAAATGTGGGATTTTCTAGTAAGTGGGTGCTCATAGATACTCTGACTGGATAAATCTGCACTAACTATACCTCTTAGACTAATAAGATGATATGGCAACCCAATGGCAGGCGAAGCTGGAGGTAAAGTTACCCATACTCTTAAGAACCACAGAACTTGGCACTTCCCCTAAGAAGGGTATAGTACCTAAAACCCAGAGTTTTTCTCACGAAAATTTCTAGAGTCATATCCTTTAAGTTGTTTGGGGTCAGGTCAGTGGTTAGTAATGCCACCTCCTTTTCTCTGCCTAACTCCTGACCTGGTCTGCCTGCAGGGATAGTAGAGAAATATCTTTCTAACAGAGGACTCCACCCTAAGACCAAAACCCTAGTGATATTATAACACAACTGAATTTACCTAAGAGGCACATGGGAGGTGCTTAATAAATGCTGATTCCTCTTCCCCGCTCCTACTATCTCACTTGCCAGAGCAGCTCTTCCAAACCTTTTCATCCCTCCTCAAGCATTCCATAGGTCTCCCTCCCCTCATCATCTCAGCTGAGAGCTTTGCCTCATATTTCACTGAAAAAAAAAATTGAAGTCATTTACTGAGAGCTCTCTCTTCTCCCCTCCTCTTCATTTCACATTTCCCAGATGCCTTCTGCCACTATTTCTGCCTTCACCCCTCTCTTGCATGAAGAGATGGCCCTCCTCCTTGCCAAAGTAAACTTTTCCTGCGCAAATGATCACTTTCTTCCTGCCTTCTCCAGCAGATGGCCCCTGCTATCATTCCCACTCTCTCGCTTATCTTCAATCTTTCCCTGGACACTGGCTCCTTTCCAAGTGCCTACGAGCATGCCAATGCCTCCTCCAAACTCAAAAAACCCTCCCTTATTCCATTCACCCACCCTAGCTATCACTCACTCCTCTTGGTGGCTAAACACCTTGAGAAGGTCTGTGAGAAGCCCCTATGAAGGTGCCTCCAGTTCCTTACCTCTGTCTCTCTCCTCACCTCTCTGCAGTTTGGCTTCCAATCTCTTCATTCTACCAAATCTACTCTTTCCAAAGTTACCAATGATCTCTTAAATGCCAAATCTAATGGCCTTTCTCAGTTCTCATCCTTCTTGACCTCTCTACAGCCTTTGACACTACCAATCCCCCTCTTCTCCTTGATACTTTCTTCTCTCAAGGACTTCATGACAGTGCTCTATCCTGGTTCTCCTTCCGTCTCTCCGATTGCTCCTTCTCAGTCTCCTTGGTGGATTTTTATCATTTATTTTATGATTTTATCCTTTATTGCACCTGCTAATGATGGATAGCCCCTAAGACTACATCCTGGGCCCTCTTCTCCCTCTATACCATTTCACTTGGTCATGTCATCAGCTCCTGTGGTTTCAATTGTCATCTCTATACTGACGATTCTCAAATCTACTTATCCAGCCCTAATGTCTCTGCTGACCTCCAGACTTGCCTCTCCAACTGCCTATTACCTCAAACTAGATGCCCCATAAATATCTGAAACTCGACAAGTCCAAGCCTGAACATATTATCTTTTCCCCGTTCCATTCCAACCCCTTCCTCTTCCAAACTGTGTGATTACTGTCAAAGGTACAACCAACTTTCCAGGTACCCAGGCTCAAAACCGAGGTTTCTTCCTCAACTCCTCAATCTCCCTGCCCATATCCAATCTGTTACTAAGCCCTGTCATTTCTTTCTCTGTAACATCTCTTGTACATGCCCCCTTCTCACCTCTGACTCTCTCATCACTTCAGCACAGAACTTCATCATCTCGTACGTGGACTATTGCAATAGACTGCTGGTTAGTCCCCTACCTCAACTTTCTCCCCACATCCTCCATTCAGCTGCCAAATCGATCTTCTTAAAGCGAAGGTCTGATCATGTCACCCTTGTGCTCAATAAATTCCAGTGGCTCCCCATCACCTCCTGGATCAAATATGAAATCTTCTATTTGACATTCAAAGCCTTTTTCTTGTTATTGCCTTTTGGTGAAGTAATTGGGGTTAAGTGACTTGTCCAGGGTCACACAGCTAGTGAGTCTCAAGTGTCTGAGGCTGGATTTGAACTCAGGTCCTCCTGACTCCAAGGCTGGAGCTCTATCCATTGCACCACCTAGCTGCCCCGATTCAAAGCCCTTTATAACCTGTCCCCCCTGCAAAAAAAAAAAAATTTCAATCTTCTTATGCCTTATTCTTCTCCATGTATTCTGTGATGCAGTAAACACTGACCTCCTTGCTATTCATTACACCAAACAATCTCCCATTATTGGGCATTTCCACTGGCATCTCCCATACCTGGAATTCTCTCCCTCCTCCTCTCCACCTCTTGGCCTCTCTTTCTTCAAGTCCCAGTTTAACTCCAACATTCTAGTAGAAGACTTTCCTGATTCCCCTTAATGCTAGGGCTTCCCCTCCACTGATCATTTCCAGTTTATCCTGTATTTATCTTGTCTGTACACAGTTGTTTCATGGAGTCATGCCCATTACACACTGAACTCTTTGAGAGCATGGATTGTCTTTTACCTTATTCTGTATCCTTAGCACTTAGCACAGTGCCTGGAACATAGTAGGAGTTTAGTTAATGCTTATTGACTAATTTGTTTTCTGCTTTTCTACTCCAATCTGTCCTGTACACCGATGTCAGATTGACTTCCTGAAATACCCTTTTCACCATATCTATTCCTTGATAAACAAGCTTCAAAGGTTGCTCACTTCCTATGAGCACGAGGGAGGGAGAAAGGGAGGAATGCAAATACCTTTCTATCAGCCAGCTATCAATAATTAAGTGCCAACTACACGCCAGGCATAGTGTTAGGTGCTGGTGTTGTATCTGTTATATCCCTCCCTTTTTCTCTACACTACTTGCACCATCTGGTGCAAGCCTTTCTCACTTCTCACCTGGACTACAGCAATAGTTTCCTAATTGATCTTCCTCTGCCTCAAGTCTCTCTCCACTTCAATCTATCCTCCACACAGCCACCCAAGTGATTTTTTTGTCACTCCCCTACTCAATAGACCACAGTGACTGCCTCTCTGGAATAAAATAGGGGAAAAAAGCTCTTATTTAAACAGTATTTTCAAATTAAAAGAATATTTTAAAAATATTTTAAAGTATTTAAAGCTCTTCACAATCTGATCAAACCTAACTTTCTTTCACCTGTCTCTGGGCCTTTGCACTGCCTATCCTTTGTGTCTGGAATATTACCTTTTTTCAGCTCTTCCTCTTAGATCCATTTGGTTCCATTCAAGACTTAGCTTACATAATTCCCACTGCAATAGAACTTTCTTGATTCCTACCCTCCTCCCACCAAAAATAATATGATCTTGTATTTATTTTTTTAAATATCTATACACATGTCAATATCTACATTCGTCTTCCCCAATAGAATGTAAATTCCTTCAGGAAAGGATTTTTTCTCTTCCATCTCTGTGTACCTTGTGCTCAGCCTCATGTCTAGCACATAGTAAGCACTTAATAAATTATTGTTGATTGACTGACATACACCTTGTCTTTGTCTTCCCAACTAGACTGTGAGCTCCTTAAGAGCAAGGCTACTGTCCTTCCAGGCAATGGTGTCTCTTTTGATGTTTGTTGATTGGCACAGGGGATACTTTGACTGTCGGTGTTACCGCTATGTTCTGGGTCTAAGTAGAATAGAAGGGAAAACTGATCCTGGCAGAAATACATCAAAACAGAGCCTTGGCATAAAACATGAAAGCCTGAATGGCATTTTCGTCCACCATCTGACATTCAATCTAACTTTTCTTTCCTTCAGTTAATGTCTTTATAATAACTTTCACTGACTAATGAGAATATGGCAACCCTTGTTATTGACTAATTAGAATAATTAAATCTTTTTTCACATCCATTTTCCTATTTTTAGACTGATGTTTAGACTTGGAGTTTCACAAACAGTTGAAGAGGAGAAAAACCCGCACCAGTCCTTCCTCTTAAAACATACAGTGTGTGTTATGTTATAAATGTTGGAACTAAGGGCAAAAGTAAGTCTGGGCCACCCACACCATCATGCAGAAACCTCAAAATGTAGCTTGCAGGAGGTCAGAACTGCACAAACATTGAACTTAAGGTAATCAGTATAGAAAGACTCTCTTCTCCTCACCCACACTCTCGCCCGTAAAGGAGTCAGAAGGAAGATAATTACCAAAAATACTATTATTCTTCACTACTTGAGGTGAAACCAAACAGATTGGACTAATGAATATAGTTACCGCCAAATAAAGTTTTAAATTCCAAATAAAAAATGTCAAGCTTCATTTAAGCAATACTTTCTGTAGTAAATACACTCTCTGCTTGTATGTGTAATAAACTTTCTCCTCTATGTTCAGCATGATACAGGAAGTTTTTAAAAGGAAGCCCCTTTTCTCCTGGGAGATTTAGTTTTTACATAATTAAGCTGTGGTTGCAGGGCACAACATTTTGCCCATCCGTCATCCTTTGCTTCTTCCACAGAACTGGTCTACCTCCTCTTCTGATCAAGTTTCCTCCCTGATAACCTCTATATCAGTTCTTCAGTATAGGTCATAATAGGTGCTATTATTATTCCCATTTTACTGATGGGGAAACTGAGGGAAACAGAGGTTAAAGACCATATATCTCTCCCTCGTGCTTTGGGTCACCCACAACTTAGATTCCTATACCAAAGCCTCATTGTGGCATGGAAGTGACTCTGAGTTCCCAAAAGCTATACCGAAGAGCACAATCTGCAACAGATTCTACCATACTGAAAAGACTTCAAGTCTGATGCAAGTAGCAGAATGAGGTAGCTGTCGGGGCTCTAACCAAGCTAAGAACATAAAGATTCAACATCAGAAGTTTGGCTAATAGGGGTGGAATTCTTTGGCCATGACAATACATGAATTCCTTCTCCCCCTCAAAATTTTTTCCCTCAACCCTGTATTGCTTCTACCATTCCAATCATCAGCCAATAAACATTTATTAAGTACTTTCTATGTGCCAGGCACTGTACTAAGCACTGGGGATACAAAGAAAAGCAAAAGACGGTTATTTTTCTCAAGTAGTAGTTCATAATGGGAAATGCAATATGAAAACAACTATGTACAAACAAAAAATATATAGACTAAACTGGAAAGAATCTATAGAAGGAAGGCATTAGAATTAAGGGGCACTGGCAAAAGCTTCCTATAGAAGGTAGCCAGAATGTGAAGAAAGCCAGGGAAACCAAGAGGTGGAAGAGTAAGAACATTCAAGACACGGGGGACAGCCAGTGAAAACGTGAAAGGGTAGGGAGCTGCAAGATCGAATGTCTTAATTCCCATATTGGAGGCAAGTAGGTGGCAGAGTGGATAGAACACCAGGCCTGGAATCAGGAAGACCTGAGTTTATATCTGACCTCAGACACTTACTAGCTATGTGACCCTAGACAAGTCACTTAACCCTATTTGCCTGAGTTTCCTCATCTGCAAAATGAGCTGGAGAAGGAAATGACAAATCACTCCAGTATCTGTACCAAGAAAACCCCAAATGGGTCATGAAGAGTTGGATACGACTGAAACAACCGAACAACAACAAAAATTTCCATATTGATGGTAGCAGTGTCATAAAAGGGGGAAAAGATTGCTGAAAATCACAGTTTGGGGACTGCCTATAAACATTACCAACTGGGTTTGTACCTGTCATTGATGCAATATGTGAAAACAGGAGGAACAGTAGTGATGGAAAAATAGACTTTTAAAGTTTAAATGGGGAAACAGGCTCAGAATGGGAAGGTCTTTTTCCAAGGTCACACAGCTAGAGGCAGATCAAGACCTAGAACCCAGGTTTCTTGACTCCTGGGTCTGTTTTTATTTCTACTATAGCATCTGTACAACACATTTTAATGTTTTTAAAATATTTCCACCCTTCAACAACACATAGATTATTGCTGTTGATGATGAAGGAAATGGATGCATGGAAAGGCTAAATAATTGTTCTAAGAAGACAGTCAATTAATGGTAAAACTGAAATTAGAACCTGAGTGTCCTGATTCCTAACCTCATTCTTTTTCCATTACAAAAGTTTCAGAATCTTGTAATGGGAAGGGACCTCAAGGATCATCTAGTTCAGGGGTGGGAACCTGAGGCCTCAAGGCCCTCTAGGTCCTCAAGTGTGGCCCTTTGACTAAACCCAAACTTCACAGAACAAAAGGATTTGTTCTTTAGTACGTGGACTCAGTCAAAAGGCTGCACCCAACAACATAGAAGGCCACATGTGACCTTGAGGCCACCAAGTTCCCCATCCCTGATCTAGCTGAACTTGCACCTGCTGTAGAATCACCTCCATAACCTAACTGGCAGGTGGATTATTCATCCCCTTCTTGAAGATGTATAGTAAGAGGAAATCTCTAACTTCCCAAGACACCCCCTTCCACTTTGTTGTTGTCGTTGTTAAGTCATGTTTGACTCTTCATGACCCCATTTGACCTTTTTTTGACAAAGATACTGGAATGATTTGCCCTTTCTTTCTCCAGCTGGTTTTACAGATGAGGAAACTGAGGCAAACGAGGTTCAGGGATTTGTCCAGGGTCGCATAGCTAGTAAGTGTCTGAGGCCAGGTTTGAACTCAGGAAGATAAGTCTTCCTGACTTCATGATCTGTGCTCTATCCATTGCACCATCTCACTGACCCTATTCTACTTCAGGATAGCTCTGATTGTAAATTTTTCTTGACATCAAGGATTCAGTAGGAGCTAGACTAGTTTTATATAGATGGTGGGTGGGGCATTGAAGGGTTGTTGCTATAGAGGAATGATTATCCCTGCCCCCTCACTACACCCAGGGCTTCATATACAGTAAGTTATTCTAGCAGCAGGTGAATCAGGCTTGCTGATTCACCCTTTAGAAGGGTTTTTGGATTGTTGTTTTTTTTTTTTTTTTCCTGCTGCTTGAATTATAAAGAGGCTTTGCTTGGGCGGAAATGGACTTAGAGCTTCACCTTAGTTATTGCTGATCTGGGGGCAAAAAGTCTTTTTTTCCAGTGGATCATTTTTTGTGATTTTGGACTTCTTAATCCAGTATTAGTAAGGTTGTTTTCAATTATATTTTATGCTGTCACGTCTTTATCACATTTTAAACCTATGTAATGAGGGAAACCTACCAATAAAAGGCCAGACCTCAGAGAATACACCAGAGGCGTCAAACACTCCACAGCAATACTCCAGAGAATGGCTGGAACCAGATTAAAATATAACTGGGAAATAATGATAACAACTGACATTTACACAGTGCTAACTATGTGCAAATTGGGCACCTAAGTGGCACAGTGGATAGAGCACCGGGCATAGAGGCAGGAAGACCTCAGTTCAAATTCAGCCTCAGACACTTCTCAGCTGTGTGATCCTACACAAATCACTTAACCCTGTTTGCCTCCATTTCCTCTTCTGTAAAACAAGCTAAAGAAGATAATGGCAAAAAATCTGCTATCATTGCCAAGAAAACCCCAAATGGGCTCATAAAGTCAGACATGACTGAAACGACTTAACAACAAAATGTTGTTAATGGCAGACATTGTAATAAATACTTTAAAAATATTATCTCATTTGATCCTCACAACAACAACCCTGGCAGGTAGGTGCTATTATTATCCCCATTTTACAGATGAGGAAACTGAAGCAAACAGAGGTTAAAGTGGCTTGCCCAAAGTTACACAATTAGGGAGTGTCTGAAGCCATATTTGAATTCAGGTCTTCCTGACTCCAGGCCCAGCACTCTATCCACTGCACCATCTAACAAAATAAATAAAAATACAATATAACATAATGTTAATAGGTGGTTTTTCTAAGTCAATATGCATCTAGCAGAGAGCCTTATGTTTGGATTAGTGGCCCCAATTATATTTGAGTTTGATACTCCCAGTACGTGGAATATGCTTTGCCTTGTACCCACCCACATGGAGGCTTAATGAACTTGCCTGTGGAAAGGCATGGTAGAGGGGCCCTTTCCTATCCTAATGTTCAAGTATCATATTTTCTTTCAGCTCACTTCACAGTGACCAAAAGCCTTTTAATTGGCTACTGAACCAGAACTGAATGTACATACAAAAAGCTTGACTAGATGAAAGCTTTCTCTCTTGTTTGTGGAGGAGGAAGAAGAAATGCTAATAGCCTCCTGGTGGGGGAAAAGATAGTTGCTGCCTATCCTTCCTACCGGGGCATTGTATGACCACCAACACACGGTATAACTTCTGTTTCTCTCTCTTTTGTGTTTGTTCTTTCCTGATCTTTTAGGTGAATATGTATTAGAGATAGACAGACAGGATTACAACGAACTTCAAAAGGAAAGAAGAGCTACTGTAGTTCATAGCGTAAGTCAACTGAGCCCAGTGAGGAGCCTGCCCTAAGAAGCAACCCAGCTGACACAATTCATCAGCAAAGTGACCTGAGAGCTAAGACAGGATGTCCTGCCAGCGAGGGAATCCACCGACTATACCACTCTCAGAAATGAATTCATTAGGGAGGATGTTTGGTAGACATCACGGTGAGTTAGATAAAGTTTTCTCTTCCCAGGAACCAGATTGCAGTACAGCGGAGAGAGTGTATCCCAGATTCGGGGACAGATTTTTGTATTTCTGTCCTTTTCTGGAAACATCCCTTTGGAAGTGCTAATTGAGGTTCATTGATATTTTGAAAAGACCAATTGGTCAAATTGAGATTGAGGAGATTATAAGTTGGCAATTAAAATTGGAAGGAACACAACAGACAGGAGTTCATGAGCAAGAGTATTGAACATTCCTCTAATCCCTCAGGGTTACCCCTGAGACACCTGAAGGGAAAGCCAAGGTCTGAGGATCCAAAGTGCCCATACTGGCAGGGCTGAGAGAGTAAGCCCAGAGCTTGTGCTTCCATTTGAATGAACTGTAGGCCTAGCCTAAAGGGCTTCTCTACATTTTAGAACCATTGCTTGTACAGTTCCAACCAAAACAAGTCTACTGCCCCTTCCAAGTGCCAGGCCTTCAGATACTTGAAGACTTGTATCAGAAGAGCATACTGTCTACACTACATTTGTCATAGGAATTGTTAGATCATAGGTTTAGAGCTTGAAGGAACTTTTAAGATCTAGTCCAAACCCTGCATTTTACAGATGAAGAAACGGAGGTCCAGAGAAGTTAAGTGACTTATGCTAGTTCCCACAAATTAAGTAGTAGACTTCAGTCTCAGTATTCTTTCCCTGGTTCTCCATCACATTGCCCCTAAGTGTTTGTCTTCTCCAGGTGAAACATCTCCAATTTCTTGAACTGATTCTCATATAACATGATTTAAAATTTTTTTTTCCAAGAATGAAATTAAAATTTTAATTTATTATTTATTCATAACATTCTTTTCTTTTTTAATTTTGAGTTTGAAATTCTCTCTCCCCCTTCCCCTTCCCACACCATCTAAGAAGGCAGGCAATATGATATCAATTATACGTGTGAAATCATGCAAAACATATTTACATATTAGCCATATTTTTAAAACCAGAAAAATAAAGAAAATGAGAAAATCACACTTCAATTTGCACTCAGAGTTCATCAGTTCTCTCTCTGGAGCTGGATAGCATTTTTTCATCGTGAGTCCTTTGGAATTGCCTTGGATCATTGTCTTGATCAGAGGAGCCGCGTATTTCACAGTTGATCATCATTATAACATTGCTGTTACCGTGCACAATAATGTTCCAGTTCTTCTCACTTCACTTTGCATCTGTTAATATAAGTCTTGCTATGTTTCTTTCCGAAATCACCCCCCTCATTGTTTCTTATAGTATCACAATCATATGCCACAACTTGTTCAGCCCATCCGCAATTGATGAGCATCCCTATTTCCAGTTATTTGCCACCACAAAAACAGCTGCTATAAATATTTTTGTACATGTAGGTCCTTTTCTTTTGATATCTTTGAGATGCAGAACTAGTAGTGGTATCGCTAGGTCAAAGGGTATGCATAGTTTTCTAGCTCATCAGGGATCCAAATTGTTCTCCAGAATGGTTGGACTAGTTCTCAACTCCACCAACAATTCATTAGTGTACCTATTTTTCCCTCATCCTCTCAATTCGGAGGCTTTTCGTTCTTCTGGTCACTCTGGTCTTGATGATTTTCAGTTCATCAACATCCTTTCTAAAACACAGCACTCAGAACTCAAAAATCACATTCCAGCAAGAGTCTCACCTCCCTACTCCTAGACATCATGTCTTTCAATGCAGCCTAAGGCTACCATATCACATCTTCTATTCACATTGATTTTGCAGTCCCCTATGAACACATGTCTTTTTCAGACAAAATATTGTCAAGCCATGCTTACCTTTTCTTGTAAAGTTGATCTTAATCATTTATTATTAACAATATTAAACATCAGCACAACTAATTGAACTTGCTTTATAAATAATTTAAATTAACTTCAATGTATAAAATACCATAACTTTTTAGTTACTCCTTTCTTGTTTGCCCATTATCATTCACTCTTCTACCTATTATTATATAATTTTTTCATTTAGTTCTGTTTTTTTAGTTTTACATTATTTCATAAAAGCATTTTTCCAAATTTCTACATATTTCTCAATTGTGTTACATTATTCCATTACATTAATGTATCAAACTGTATTTAACTATTCCCCTATTATTGAACAAAGCTGATTCTTAGTTTTTGTTTTGGGGATTTTTTTTTGCAATCACAGATAATTAGATAGCATAAAATTAGATAGATAAAAAGATAGCTTTTATTTTTTTGTTAATACTTTCAGGTTATATCTCCAGTTATATAGTAGAATTATTGGATCAAAATGTATGATTAATTTTAATTTTACAGTATACTGCCAGATTGCTGTCCTTCCCAAATTCTTTAAGTTTTCAATTTCAACAAGAAGGAAACTCCCACTAGCTCTGAATTTCAGTGCTTTTAATTATTTTTGCCAATGTGATGACTGTTAGGCAATTTTAATTTATATCTCTTCGATATCTACTGAGTTTGAACATTTTTTTTCCAAGTGGCTATTAATGTTTGTGCTTCCTCATTGAAAATTTTGTATTGATTTTTTGACTGAAAGGCAACATGGTCTAGTGGAAAGAGGGCAGGATGTCCTGATGTCAGGATATCCTGGGTTCAAGTCTTCATTGTCATGCTGGCCATGTGACAATGGCCAATGAATTTCCGATTTCTAATAGACAGAGGGAGTTTCCATATCGTAGCAATTACAAGTCCAGACCAAAAAAAAAATGTCTTTTGATGGTTTATCCATTGTAGGCTGCGAGTTACCTTGATAAATTTTTAAAACAATTCCTTAAATATTTTAGGTGTCAACTGTTTGTCTATCATAGTTGCCATAAAAATTTCCCCTAATCTCTCAGTATTTATTTTAATTATTTTTGTTGCACAGAAATATATTATTTTAAAGGTCAAGCAAATCTCTTTTATGCCTGATAATGACTTCTATTTGTTCAATAGGGGAAAAAAGCCATTTCCTCTTTATAATTGAGATACATTATTTCATTTTCTTCTATATTTTAAATAGGTCTTTCTTATATTTAAAGCTCTCATCTAGAATGAGTTCATTTAGGTCGATAGAATGAGGTGGGGAGCTATAATTCTTTGTGACCAAATTGCCAAATAATTTTCTCAAGTGCATTTGTTAAATGATTATTTCTACTCATTTTTTCTGTTCCATAGGTTTATCAAATAATGATTATTTGTAAATATTTAGTTTGATGTCTCTGTCCTAGTGGGCAGCTAGGTGGCATAGTGGATAGATTGCCAGGCCTGGAGTCAGAAAGACCTGAGTTCAAAGGTGGCCTCAGACATTTACTAGCTGTGTGATCCTGGGCACGTCACTTAAACCCTCATCTGTAAAATGAACTGAAGAAAGAAATGGCAAACCACTCCAGTATCTTTGGCAAGAAAACCTCAAAATAGGGTTATGAAGAGTCAAATACTACTGAACAACAACTACAAATCTATCCTATTTCATGGATCCTTTTCTCTTCTTTTTGCTCAGTATTAGATAGCTTTGTTTATTACTTTATAATATGATTTCATCAGTTGGTCAACATTTATGTATAGTAACTGATTACTCTATGCCAGGCACTGTGCTAAGTGCTAGAGACACAAAGTAGTCAAAAAGACAGTCCTTGCTCTCAGGGAACTTACATTCTAATGGGGAAATAGTATGCCAACAACTAAATAGATAGGAGATATATACAGAGGAGATGGAAAGCAATCAAAGGAAAAGACATAATCAGCTCAAGAGACTGGGAATGGCCTTCTGTAGAAGATGGAATTTGAACTGATTTGTGAAGGAAGCCTGGGAATATAAGAGGCAGAAGTAGAGAGGGAGAATATTCCATGAATAAGGGAATCAATCAGGTTATGTTTTTTTTTTCAGTGTCTCTACTTTTTTTTTTTCAAAAATTTCCTCACTACTTTATCTAGCTCTATAAAAAATTTGTTGTTTTGATTCAATTTAAGTATGTATTTATCTTCTACTAGTGCTATGCATACAGATATGTGCATATATTAATTTGGAGAATTTTTATCAGTTTTAGTATATTAATCTAGCCTGGCTATGAACATTGAAGGGCTCTTGAATTCTTTCGAGTTTCTTTTATTTCAGTCATTATTTCACAAAACTCCTTAGAGTTGTCCTTATATGGACTTCATATGTTTCTACCCTAACTAGATTAGTTCTCAAATATCTGATGATTTTTATTATTGCAAATGGGATTTCTTTTAGCAGCATTTTCCTAATCTTTATTATTTGGAAATAATAATTGAAGTGATTTTTGTGTTATGGAATTAACTTTTAACACAAATTCAAGTACCTTTACATTTATCTATATTAAATTTCATCTTGGATATTTTGGAATCATCTCATGCAATATGTTAACTATTTTTCCTAGCTTTGTGTCATCCACAAATTTGTGAAGCATGTGTTACGATATTAGGTACAGACTGGGAGCCATTACAGATTGCCAAGCCTGCATTTATCATTCTGGTTTTACAAATATGCTCAACATTTGACACTAAAGCATCAAAAACACTTTTTGTGGTAAATACTGCTTAGCCTGGGCTGATCTCAAGCCTCCATATTGCCTAGAAAACCCATTTAAGCTTGGCACAATTACCACTCTTTGGAAATTTCCACAATTTTCAGTTCTTTGTCACCACAAAAGAGCTAGCATAATCTATTCCTGGTGAGAGACAGTGAGATACAATGGATAAAGTCCTGAAGTTAAAGTCAAAAAGACCTGAATTCAAATCCCACGTCACATACTTATTGCCTGCATGATCCTACGCAAGTCACTTAACTGCTGTGACTTAGGCACCTTATCTGTAAAATGAAGAGTTAGACTCATTGACCTTTAAACTCTTAGTTTATGATTCTATTATTGTGTCACTTAATTGCTCCAACTCCCCCATTTCCTCATCTATAAAATGAGGATCACATTAACACCTACTACATGGGATAGGTGTGCTGATCACATGACATAACAGGTTAAGGTACTTTGGAAACTTAAATTGCTTTTCATAAATACCAGCTATTATTACTAAGAAATCATGCTAGTCCTTTATGATGACACCTTTTTGTACTAGATATTCACCAACCATCCTAAAATCTTAACAATAATCAAACTCAAACCCATTGGCCTATAGTGTGTAGACTCCATCCTCTTCTCCTTTTTGATATGGTGATGATATCCTTTCCTACTGTGAAAAACTTCAGTCCTCGCCTGCTTTTCACAATCAGTCGAAGATCACTGACTGCCATTAGCTCAGCAATCACATTCATTAGTTCTTTCTCTAGCCTGGAATATAGTCTGGCTGGGTCTACTGATGAATTCATTAAGAGTTAGATGATCCCTTACTATTTTTCTATTTGTGTTAAGTTTCAATTGTCTGTTCTATTTTTATTCTATGGGCTTTGGTTCAAAGATTATTCTCTTAGGCAGAGGAAATGCAAGTCAATGAGAGTTGACTAGGTCTACCATCTCTCCTTAGTCTTTTAGTATCTTCCCATCCATCCCAAGCAATGGCCCTATCTCTATATCAATCTTCCTCTTTCCCTATATATAACTAAAAATACACACACACACACACACACACACCCCTTTTTGTTGCCTTAGCATTTCTTACTACCTTCAGCTCAATCAGTACCTTCATCCTTTTGACATAGTTCTTGTAAGATTATGTTATACAATTTTTACAGCCAGTATCTCTGATAAAGGTCTCATTTCTAAAATATATAGACAACTGAGTCAAATTTATAACAAAAAAGTCTATCACCAATTGATAAATGGTCAAAGGATATGAACAGGCAGTTTTCAGATGAAGAAATTAAAGCTATCTATCTATCTATCTACATATATATATATATAATTAAATTAAAGCTATCTATATATCTATATGAAATGCTGTAAATCTCCATTGATAAAATTTAAACAACTCTGAGATACCACCTCACACCTAAGAAAAATGATAAATGTTGGAGAAGATATGGGAAAATTGGAACACTATTGCATTGTTGGTAGAGTTGTGTACTGATCCAACCATTCTGGAGAGCAATTTGGAACTATGCCCAAAGGGCTATAAAACTGTGACCCAGCAATACCACTACTAGGGCTGTATCTAGAAAAAATGGAGGGGGGGAAAGGACCCACACATACAAAAACATTTATGGCAGCTCTTTTTGTGGTGGCAAAGAATTGGAAATTGAGGGGATGCCATCAATTGGGGAATGACTGAACAAGTTGAAGTATATGAATGTAATAGAATACTATTGTGCTATAAGAAATGCTAAGCAGCTTTTTTTCGTCTGTTTTGTTTTGTTTCTTCTTTCTTGTGGTTCCTCCTATGGTTCTAATTCTTCTTTACAAAATAACTAATGTGAAAATATGTTTAATAGGAATGTAAATATAGAGCCTATATCAGATTGCATTGCAGCCTTGGGGAGGGAGGTAGGAGGAGAGGGGGAGAAAATTTAATACTCAAAAGCTTATGGAAGTGAATGTTGAAAACTAAAAATAAATTAATTAATTTAACAAAGAAAAGAAAAGAAAAGAAAAGAGCAGGCAGATTTCAGAAAAACCTGGAAAGACTTACATGAAATGATGCTGAGTGAAGTGAGCACAACCAGGAGAGCATTGTATGCAGTAACAGCAACATTGGGTGATGATCAACTTTGATAGACTTAGCTCTTCTCAGCAATGCAATGATCTAAGACAATTCCAAGACTCATGATGGAAAATGATATCCACATCCAGAAAAAGAACTATGGAGTCTGCATATAGATTGAAGCATACTATTTTTTTCTTTTTTTTCTTTCTCATGATTTTTCCCTTTTGCTCTGATTCTTCTTTCACAAAACAACTAATGTAGAAATGTTTAATATGATTGTATAGTCTATATCAGATTGCATGCCATATTGCAGAGGGAAGAGGAGAAGAAGGGAGAAAAAAAACTGGAACTTAAAATCTTATAAAAGTGAATGTTGAAAACTACATATGTAATTTGAAAAAATAAAATACTATTAAGTGGGAAGTTAGGGAAGACTATGTTATATCCTGCCCTTACTTCTATCTTCTGAACATACTCAAATGGATCTTTGATCTAATAAATTTGAATGTACCCGACAATGGTGCAGATTTCAACCTATCTGTACCTGCCTATCCATGTCCTCCCAATGGTTTGCCATAGGGATCTATTCAATGTTTTGGAAGCTTTCTTTGCTTTCCTCACTTTCCTCTGACATTACACCATGTAAAGTGCTCGGGTTATCTATCCATTTTCCTTAACTCTCACTACATAACTAGGCCATCTTAAACTCCCTGATGACATTATTCTAGTTCTTCTTTGAAGGTCCTGATTTGTTATATACATTCAGCTTATATCCACCAAGCACTTTTCCATTGCTTCCAGTGTGATGCTTATTTTTTTTTTTGGAAATTATAATGTTCTATGACTTATAGCCAAATAAAACCAGTAATGTATTAGTATTTAAAACATGAGCTTAAGATTCTGGGAGAAGGATGCAGTGATTAGAGCTTTGCACTTTTCTGAAGCATTATATTCTTGATTCCTTCTATCAGTATCTAAAAGGGAGATCACTCCGTACTTTGAGTCAGTCATTTGGCCTTGGCAGGAAAACAAACAATGAGCCCTCTCTGCAGGGTATTATTGCAAAAACTCCTCTTCTCTCCATACTTCCATGAAACAAGATTCTCTGTTATTTTTACAAGTAATACTAAACTGCTTCTCAAATATAATTTATTTTTAGCATATTTGCTTTCTACCCCCCCTGCCATCTCTATATATGCCTTCTTCTCCTTCAAGGACCAACTCAAATGGTACTTCCTTGAAAATTTCCCTAATTCTCTAAGCCAGAAATAATCTCTCCCTACTTGGCTCTTTTAGAATATTTTTAACTCTATTATGTACTTATATTTTATGATACATTTACAATATATATAGTTAAATTCAGCATAAGTTATTCCACCCTAGGAGTTCTTAACAGATAGATTTCAGGGGATCCTGTAGGTTTTTAAAAACATTTTGGTAGCTATATTTCCACATCTTTTGTAATACCATGTATTTTATTTTCTGCCTTGAAAAAACATTATTCTGAGAAGAGGCACATAGGTTTCACCAGACTGCCAAAAGGGTCCATGACATAAAAACAGTTTAAAAACTTCTGGTATACTGAGAGGTGGAAATAAAATCCTGCTATCCTTACTCATTCTCTACTTGTCTAGACCATGCTAATTTTTAGAATACGATGATTTCCTGTGGTCTGATTATTTTGTGAAAGAAAATGTCCTCTCACCTCCTGCCTTATAAATTTCTTGAAGGTAGGGATCATGTCATGTATGACACGCTTTGCCTCCAAACCTGGAAGAGTGCCTTACACATAGTAAATTCTTAAAATAAACACTTCCTGAATACAATTGAAATGCAGTGAGTATTCTGTTATAACTAGACTGCTAATTGCAGAACACATGCATTTATGTAATTGAAACACTGCATATTTCATATCAGCCTGAACAGGCAGAAATCTTGGAATCTGCCTGTTTCTGGAATTTCTCCACAAAATCTGGTCAGTTGATGCCCAGGAAGTGACTTAAGGATGTCATGCATTTACGTAGCTAAGATGCCGAATATTTCATATCAGCCTAAATAGGCTGAAAATCTTGGAATCTGCCTGTTTCTGGAATTCCTCCACAAAATCTGGTGATGTGATGGCCAGTCGATATTCTAGGAAATGAGTTAAAGATCTCATGCATTTCTTCCACATTCCTTTTTTCCTGGTGTGGATGGGGGAGGAAGAAGAGCCTAATGTGATAAAAAAAAAACAAAAACATTCCTTCTTCCTTTATCCCTTATCAACGATCAGAGGGCTTCACTCCACTGCTCTTTACAACCCCAATCTTAAGACCCTCAGAATCAGGATCATTCCTGAATTGCATATAGACAAAGCGTTTTTTTCCTGCAGATATTATGGGAATATTGAAGGGGTTGAATATTTATTGTCTCTGCATCATTTATTAATTTTTCTAATGAAACAGCCTTGGAGATTGATGTCATATTACCTTCTGATCAATCCATATAATATAAATTTATTTTCCTCCTTGTAATGCAGCTTTGTTGTAACGACTACATTGTCGAAGATGATATTCAGAGATGGTATCAAGGGCTAGAATGGGCCTCAGAGACCCTTATTTTACAGATGACAAAATGGAGATCAAGGTGGCTAAATGATTTGCTCAAAGTCACACTGGCAGTAAATATCAGAGGCAGAATTTGAACAAAGGACCTCTGATTCTAGTTCTAATGCTCCTTCCACAATACCATCCTAGCCCACAGGGAGTCCAAACACTGTTCTGGATGCCTCCAAGTACATGGGGCTTTGCCAATGTGCCGTCTGCAAAGAGAACATCTGCCCAAGAGTCAAAATTCTAAGGTACATGAGCTAGGCCTAAAATTCACGCAGAAGCATGGTCAAAAGCCCATTAAAGGTATCCGAGAATTAATTATAGGCAACAGAAGTAAAAGGAACTGGAGATCATTATGTCCAATCTCATCTGTTTTATCAGTGAGGAAACTGAGGCCCGGGGAGGATAAGTGACTGATCCAAAATCCCACAGTAGCAGAACTAGGATTCAAAACCAGGTTCTTTCATTGCAAATACAGGACTCTTTCACTCCACAAAGACTCACAAAATCAGAAAGACCATGTTGACCAGGAAATGAAAACTCTTGAAGTCTGAGGGAGAGACCCACCTAAAACCCAAAGCCTAATGAATCTGACACCAGAGACACTGTGGAGGTAGTACCAGGGAATGGAGTGGCAACTAATAGCAAATAGATACTCGAATGCAGGCAGCCAATTACTGCCACGGGGGTCTGCTGCTTGAAGAGCTGCTCAGACAGCCTCATGCCATTTTCCCCCCAAAGAATCCAAGGCTCAACTCCATAGAATAGTCCGAACGACGGGGAATTTAAGAGAGTGTGAGAAATAGAGCGGCCTAGGTTCAGCGACGGGGCTTTGGGCTTCCTGACCATTAATGTATAGACAGAGACCTCTTAGAAAGTATCAGGCTGTCTAAGAGGCTTGGCCACTGGGACCCTGATGGGGTCAGAGCAGACATCCAGTGTCTCTTTCTTTCTACCAAAGTGAATCTGAATAAGAGAGATGTGCACTTGTTAGTAAGAGAATAAGGAAAGGCAGCCTCAGAAGGAAATTACTCTCCTCCTTCACAGTGTGATTGATATATGTTTCCTTCCCCTTCTCCCTCCCAATGGGAAGCCTTATATGCTATTTGGCAGTATTATACAGAGGAAAAAGCAATGGATGGGGAGAAAAAGGGTCTGATACTGCTACTGACTAGACTTTGGACAAGTCATTTCTCTCTTCTGGGTGTCAGTTTCCCCCTCTCTAAAATGAAGGATTTGAACTGAATGATCTCAAAAGTCCTTCCTAGCACTAGCTAGAATTACACAATTCCTGTAATTCCTTCATCCTGGTTGTCTGCTGTAATCTCATGTCGGGTTCTTTTAGCCCTGATTTACAGTGATTCCCGGCTTTCCAGCATGTTACCAAAGGATGAGGTTGCTGAATATTTGCCGTTTTATTCTCTGGGAAGTTTCTACTCACAATGAGGCTAATGCTACATGATGTGGTGTTACGTGATTTGTTTTCAAAACACCTAATCACTAGCTGTGTGACTCTGGGCAAGTCACTTAACCCCAATTGCCTCCCCCCCCCAAAAAAAAAGAATTTCATTGTGACCAGGTCAACAAAGCACAGGCTAAAGTTGGCCAAAGTTGGAAGTATTTGTATAATAATGAATTACTTATTGTAATCTTATTTAGTTGCAAAAGAGTCTAACCTGAATTTCTTTTGGTTTCCCTGTTGCATTATTACCCAATAAAAATTATCTCCTTAGTATCACTTTGTATTGGACCCATCCTAAGAATGGTTATGCTTGAGTTTGACAAAAATCAGTCAATAAACATTTATTAAATGCCTACTATATATCTATATCAAATTGCTTGCTTTCTCAAGGAGGGATAAGGGGAGGGAAAGAGGAAAAGAACTTGGAACTCAAAAATTTTGAAAAATAAATGTTAAATTTTTTTTACAGGTAATTGAGAAAAAATAAGAGAAAAAAACTAAAAAAAAAAAAATAAAAGAGGGAAATGATTTTGTATTTTTATAAAAGCCTACTATGTGCCAGGCACTGGGCTGTACAGGGGCTACAAAGAAAGGTAAAAGACAGTCCCTGCTCTGAAGGAGTTCACACTGTAATAGAGGAGACAATATGTCATCTGTTATGTACAAATAAGATATATAGAGGATTAATTGAAGATAATCAACAGAGGGAAGGCACTCTAATTAAGAGGGATGGGGAAAGGCTTTTTCCTGTAGAAGGTGAGATTTTAGGGGGGACTTGAAGGAAGCAGAGAAGCCAGGAGGTGGCTTCTCAAGATAAGGAGGGAGAGCATTGTGGGTTATGTGGGACAGCCAGAGAGAATGTTTGCAGTTGGGAGATGGAGTGTCCTGCATGAGGAACAGCCAGGTGGCCAGTGTCCCTGGATAGCAGAGTATGCAGGGGGTGTCTTTTTATTTGGAATGCTTGCCTAGCATACTTCTTTGCACATTTATTGTTTTTGTTGTTCAGTCGTTTCAACTGTGTCTGACTCTTCATGATCCCATTTGGGTTTTCTTGGCAAAGATACTGGAGGAGTTTGCTATTTCCTTCTCCAGCTCATTTTGTAGATGAGGAAACTGAGGCAGAATTAAGTGACATGCCAAGGTCTCACAGCTAGGAAGGGTCTAAGGACAGATTTGAACTCAGGTATTCCTGACTTCAGACCTAGCACTCTATCCCCTGGGCCACCTAGCTGCCCTTCTTAGTACATAGTAGGAGTTTAACAACAACAACAACATGCCCCCAAACGACACTCCAAGACCAGAGAAGGGGTATTGCAACTGCTAATTTGCATTGGTAGAGGAGGATTCATCACTGGAGTTTTCTAATGTGATAAAATTACAGGGCTAACCCCCAAAAGCGATTATCTACCTACCCTTTCTCCAAGGATGCCCCTTGCATATGACTTCAAGTCCTGCAGTCAACCTATCCCAGGCCCACTAGAGCGCAGAGTTGAGAAAATGCCTCCCAGGTTTGTCATTATAGACCTTGAGAAGCTTTCTCTACCAGGAGAAAGGGCAGTATTCAATTCAGCTGGGTAGATTCATGCACCCTCTACCCAGAAGAAAATGGCCAGTATAAGATACTCTGGCTAGTACAGTCCTTTGCTTGCACATATGGCAAAAAAGTGAAGGATCTGTGGATTTTACAGATCAGGGAACTTCTAAGTGTGGGAAATCCTGCCAACAATGCAGATTACAACCTTGGTAGACTTTGTAGATAACTCCTAGGGAGTTGCCTAAAGAACAAAGAGGTTAAGTCATTTACCCAAGGTCACACAGCAAATAAGTATCAAGTAATCTGAAATCAGGTCAGACTCCCAAGCTCAACCTTCTATCCCCTGCACTGGATTTTCCTTGTATATAGTAGGCTATTGATAAATGTTTGCTTAATTGAATTTGGTTTCCTCAAATGCAAGTTAAGAGGGATCTCCTAGCTTCCGGGTATAGGCAACAGGATCTTTTGAGAGCCAGTCTATGATAAGGACCAAACAAGAGTAAATTAAAACCATCAACCTGTGACCAAATCTTCCTCATCCTGAGCTTTCTCAAAGCCACCATCTTTGTTCTTTAGAAACAATCCACAGAGACCCATAGACAGAGAAAGTCAATTAAATAGCTTTGATAACTATTTCTTCATAGAATGGAAGCCCTACAAGCCTTGCTGATTTTCTTGTAAAGAGAGTTGGAGGCAGTGACCTCTGGGGCCATCATCTTAGTCACAGCAGCTTAGGCAAGCAAACCTAAAGCAGAAAACATTCTTTCCAACACACTGAAGTGGAAAGCATTTCATTGTGAGGAAGAGGTAGAAAGAGGCAGCATGTTATAGTGGATAGAGAGTCAGCTTTCGAACCTACAAAGACTGGGTTCAAGTGCTACTTCTGATATATTCTGGTTGTGTGAAACTGGACAAGCCATTCAACCTCTCAGGCATCCAGGTTATTCTCTGAGGGTCTTGTCCTCCCAGACTGAATCTTCTGTGAAGGCAGACTAGGCCATCTTTTGCCTCAACTCTTGCCAACCCTTTAACTATTGAGTGGGCATTGCCTCAAATGAACTGAGACCTGGGAAAGACCTTAGCTTAAAAAGGCCAACATCTCCCACTGCACTGGGGGCCATCACCAGTCATCCTGACCTATGTCTTACCACTGGACTCTGATGACTCTGGAGAAGAGAGTGAGGCTAATGATTTCGCACAGTTCTGCGTCACTTAAATCCAATTTACTTGCAAGTCAAGACATCACTCTCCTAAAGCCTTTGGTCCTCTTCAAGAAGGAAGGACAAACAATAACAAGTCGTGAAATAATCTACATCGGCAAAGGGAGTCTCCCAAGGAGTAACCTACACTGAATCAGGTAAAAAAAAAAAGTGGGGATATAATATTTGCAAACCTCATAGAAACTGAGTGATCTACCAAGTTGAGTTCAGTCACTACACTGAATTTTGTTATAGACTAAAAATTGTTGTTCAGTCATTTCAGTCATGTCTGACTCATTGTGACCTTATTTGGGGTTTTCTTGACAAAGTTATTAGAATGGTTTTGCCATTTCCTTCTCCAGCTCATTTTACAAATGAGGAAACTGAGGCAAACAGGGTTAAATGACTTGCCCAGGAACACATAGCTAGAAAGTATCTGAGGGCTGATTTGAACTCAAGAAGATGAGTCTTCCTGATTCTAGGCCTGAAGCTCTATCCACTGTACCACCTAGCAATGACTAAAAAGTCATTAAGCAAATGATTCTTTTTAAAAATCAATCTTAACCTTCATATCAATTGCTCCTCATTCTTTTTGGGTTTAGTATGAAGATTCCAAAAAACCTTTTAAATATATAGCCTCATGACACCTGTGAACTTAGTTCAATGTAAAGTGTACTGGATTTCGGGTCAGAGCACCTGGATTCAAATCCTGGTTCAGTCACTTACTACCTGTGTCACCCTGGGCAAGTTATTTCTCTTGACCTCAATTTCCTCAATTGTAAAATGGAAAGTTTAGACTAGATGACTTTGAAGATCCCTTGCATCTCAAAGGCTACAATCAAATCTTGGGCTTTCTTCTTGGCAAGTCTCGACCCAGTTCACAGGGCTCCCATGAAATCCCAGGAAGTTACAGAGGAGTGAGGGTACTTAATCTACATCAATCATTCAATCAACAAATATTACTAAACTTATTATTATTTACTATGTTCCATTTCTCTATCTATCTATGATTATCTCTGTTCTATCAATGATCATCCCAAAGCAGTGCAGGTTAGAATGAGGAATCTTGAGAGTCTGCAGGACTCTGAAGATAGGCTGGAGGAGGTGGATACCCTGGCTCCAAATGGTTGACCAGCATTCAAGGTTGGGAAGTCGTTGAAGATAGAAGTGCACATGTGTATAGTTGGCACGGGGAAATGAACTGAATCTGACTTTTGAGGAGGGCAACAAAGACAAGAAGGAGCAAGGCTAGAAAACAAGGAACAAAGACTAGAATTGATGGGATCATAGATCTAGAACTGGAATTGTAACTTGGGTGGGAGAGATGAGGAGAGATCGGGGAGAAATCCCAGGGAGAGACAATGTCGTGCTCGCCAAGGGGTGGGAAGGTCTCTCTAGCTCACATCTGAAACACAGCAGACATCACCATTATTGTTCAGCGAGTTGAAAACCACTCACAGTTGGGTACTGCCATAATAGAGAAGGGTGATGATCCGTGTCGTTACAATACAGCTCTTAAATTTCAGTCATGTCTGATGACCCGTGACTCTTTGTGACCCTATTTGAGGTTTTCTTAGCAAAGATATTGGCGTGGTTTTGCCATTTCCTTCTCCAGCTCATTTTACAGATGAGGAAACTAAGGCAACTGTTACCGATGAGGGGACACAGCAGTGATGAAGTATATGATGATGCACTCATTGAGCCCTAGTATAGGGATCTGATAAGAAGGCCTGGAGTCTGGGTGATGGAGCAAGGGAAGTCATGCTGTGGGTGCAGGGGACTATAGGATGGAGCTGGAGGAAGACTGTGAGATGCCCCTCTAAATTTCATCACCCTGGAACAAAGTCCTAGTTATGACTCTGCAACATTATAAAATTATAATTATATAATTATATATATTATTATAATTATATTATAATTATAACATTATAAAATTGTGATTTCTGACCCCAGAGGAGATCTCTGGACTAGATTTATGTTCTTTGTTATATATAGGTGAACAGGATGTACAGATGCATTTGCAATCAGGGAGAAATAGAACTCTATAGGTGCCAATGGATCCTAATGGGGAAGGAACACAGTAGGGGTGGTACAGAATGTGACAGTCCAAAATTGAAGAACTAATTCCAAGTGCTAGAGTTTAGAGTTTCAATCCATGTCTTTTACCTATTCCCCAATATTTAGTTGCATAAATTCTCTCTAAATGGATAACTTTGTGATGATCAATACCACCATATCACTAAAAGGTGAACAGAGGATACATATTCCATTGAGGTTTATTGAAGGATAAGAATAATAATAGCTGACTGAGCCTGAGGTAAATAGCAAGTACAGAGGACAAAACTGCTCCCAGAACCCCTGGAACTGCTTCAAAATGAGGAATGCACTCCTTCCTGAGTACAGAAGCCCTAGTTCAAGGCCAGCTATTAGCGTACTCATTCAAGCACCAGCATCCATATTGAAGGTTGCAGGACTTTCAGCAGCAATATGATGTGAGGCTAGATTATTCTTGCTTTTATGTAGGAAAAAGAGTCTCTCTTCTGATGTAATTTAGAGGTAAAGTCTGTCTTCATGATCTGGCCTTGAAGAGCTGGAAGTGTTTATTACAAGCACACTGCCTTTTCTGAAATCATGCTTGTGTTTTGGGGCAAATCAGTCTTTTGTTGTTGTTATTGAATCATGTCTGACTCTTCATGACCCTGTTTGGGGTTTTCTTGGCAAAGATACTAGAGTGATTTTGTCCTTTCCTCCTCTAGCTCATTTTACAGATGAGGAAACTGAGGCAAACAGGGTTAAGTGACTTGCCCAGGGTCACACAGCTTGTAAGCTTCTAAAGCTATATTTGAACTCAGGGAAATGAGTCTTCCTGACTCCAGCCCTGGCACTCTATTCACTGTACCACCTTGCTGCCCAAATCAGCCTCAGCCCACATTTAACACCTGCAGCAACTTTCCAAATAGATGGTTGCTTCTGCCCAGTGCACATGCTATTTATTATCCTCAGAATAAATTTGGAAGAAGCTACCATAATCTTAGAAGGGGTTCTTCTACTGGGATTCACGGACATTAAAGCATTACATGGACTGATTTCAGGGGTTCTGTGAACTTGGATGGGAAAAAACTTACATCTTTATTTCAATATAATTGGCTTCCTTTGTAATCTTATTAATTTTATTTTATTCATTTAAAAATATTATTCTGAGAAGAGGTCCATAGGCTTTCAGTGTCAAAGGAGTCCATCACACACACACACACACACACACACACACACACACACACACACACAAAGGATAAGCACCCCCTGTCACAGAGTGTGGTTGAGCAGAGAGAGAGAGGGGAAGGAAAGAAAAGAGGAGTTAGGAAGCCTAGTTAGGCTTCTTGCAAAAGTTACAAAAGAACAGAGGACAGTGTTGAGTTTCAAGTCTGTAAATTATTACAAATGGATGTATTTCAAAGACAACAATTAACTCAACAAAGAGGCAAAAAGACTGCAGTAAATTATACTTAATAGGACAGTTTCTCCTAATTCAGGAAGGTATCTTCCTCAAATGGGGGTTACATTTTTGGTTTAACTATAGATTAAGTTATGAATAGATAGAATCTTATGCAGGGGCTTGGTACATCATTTAGCCTCACTTCTACAGGGAGAAATTCACATGACAGGAGAAGCTTGAATTGTGAGGTAGGGAAAAGTCAGTTAGCTGAGGCGCTGGCTAATAAAAAGACAAAAAGATGGGCCATGGCATTACCTTTCTGTGGGGTTCTTATAACACCTTTGGGGAAAACTATTATTGTTCATAAGTATGTGAATTTCCCAGGAAACTCAATGAGACAGGATTAAGGAGTAGGAACTATTTCTGTAGTATACCGCTAACTTCTCTCAAAGTATTTCATAAGAACAGCTTGTTCTAATTTGTAAGTAACAAAATAATTCTCTCTCCTGGTCTTCCAGAAGATCTAGGACTCTCCCAAGTCACTATCCAAATGTATCTCAGGTCCTAAAGGATCTCTTGTAAATGGATAATAAATTGTTCAAGCTATTATGAATTCAAAACAGCCCCAAATAATGTAAGGATGGGAAGAGTCATTATTTTCAGCCTTGGCAATGATGTCATGAGCGTCATTGAATTAAGTGCTAGTCACTCAGGGGGAGGTGCTTGGAATCTTGGAAGAGATTTTCTATTGAATGTATAATGCTTGCACAAATGTAATTCCTAAACAAAAGTCCTTCCTCTCTTCTACTCTTCCTACTTTTTCATCTCCCTCTCTCTCCCCTCCCCAACCCCAGAATATTATGATACTACCTGTTAGCCTGGGAAAATTAAGAGAAAAGTGTGTTAGGTTTAGGGGTCAATTCAAATAATCATTGTAGTAAGGAAAATCTCTTATTGGAGAAATGCCACCTTCTCTTGATCATTACAATGCTTTAGATTATTGGAGTCTCTCGACGGAAATCAAATCACACTGGATGATTTACAATTCTCAGTCTTCATGAGCAAGCTAAACCAACAAAAATAAATTTAATCTGACTTCCAAGTCCCAGAAGAATCTTTGAGATATGATTTGTAAAAATGTGTTTCTTTTCAACACTGACAATTACACAAATATAACATTCATATGTGTAAGTGTACCCAGGTTTACACACATACACACACATAATCTTAGATATTAACTGGTTGTCCATCCATCCAGAAGTATGGAGATCAAAGAGATAGATTGCTATGTGATGACTGGCAAAAACAAAACTAAACCACATAGTGTTTGGTGTATTCTGGATAGACTAGAACCCTTTCCCCAGAGGTGGTGTCTGTGGGGATGGATACTTAGATAGAAATAACTACAATGACCAATGAGTCCATGATTGGGGCTCCTGTCACCAAAGAATTCTACCAACTCTTATATTTATCTTTATCCGGCCAATTCCTGACAAGTATATTCAAAGGTAAGTAGGGGTCTGCTTACCCTAGATTGGTACATTTAAAAAAGATTCCAATTCTCTTTGACCTCCAGATTACAGAATAATGTTTGCCCTAATTTCTGGGCCTGTTTAGCATCCAGGAAACATTTCTGGTTAGGGCTGATATCCCTAAAACTCCCAAGTATGCTGCTTCATCTCTTGGGACTGGAAGAACAGCAAGTTTTTGAGTGGTTGATAAAACAGATTAGCATACATATCCTTACATCGTGTGTGTGTGTGTGTGTGTGTGTGTGTGTGTGTGTATAAGTGTGTACCATCAGTACTTAGCACATATATTATTAATAAACCTAGTAGCAATAAAGCCTGAATCTATGTATCTATTTCTTGAGTTCCCCAAGCTAGACTAACAGAATTTGAGCTAAAATCCCTCATTTTTTCCTCTACAAGTTAGGGTTTAGCATTAGACACCCAGATAACGTTTGCAGAGAGGGAAGTTGTATCATTGTTCAAGATTAACCTCCACCAAAGCAAAGAAGGTGGTATCTTTTTGCACCTTGGAAGCTATGGCTATATTTTGGTCACAGTATGGTTGGTGGACACATTAAGATCACAGTCAGTATAACCTGAATTTAGAATCATAGAATGTTAGCATCAAAAGGGATTTTGGAGATCTTCTAGTCCAGCCCACTCATTTGACAAACTGGGTAACTGAGGCCTAGAAAGGAGAATGGAGGTCAAACAGCTAGTTAAAGCATAGATGGGACTCAACCCCCTTGATTCACAGCTCCTTGCTTTTCAACCATTCCACAACACCTGGCTTTCTTTACTAAAGGCCTACTGCTTCCACATTTACATATTCAAACTTTCAACGGTTCTGTGAGATAAGCAATCATTCTCAATCTTTTTTTTTTCCAATTAGATCATCATCTCTATCCTGCCCCTAACTATGGGCATATCTCTGAAATTCTATATTGGGTTCTCTTCTCTCTTTATACTCTCCTTTCATGACCTCGCCAGCTATCATGGGATTCAATGATTGTCTCTAGGCAGTTGACTTTCAGATGTATATGGTCAGCCCTATACTCTCTCCTGAACTGTAGTCCAAATGCCTACCAGACTTCTAGAACAAGACACCCCATAAATATCTCAGACTCAACATGTCTCAAACTGAATTCATTATCTTTTACCACCAAATCCTTCAAACATCTTCATCCCTCTCCAGGATACACGGCTGACTCATCTCCACAGGATTTTCTCTACCATGTCCCAACCCTGTTTTCAGCTCCCTGCCCCTCTTTTAGTCTTCCCCAATTAGATTGTAATGTAGGCAGCTATGGGGGCAGTGGATGGAGTGTTGGGTCTGAAGTCAGGAAGACTTATTGTACTGAGTCCAAATCCATCCTTAGCCACTCACTAGCTGTGTGACCCTGGGCAAGTCACTTAACCCTGTTTGCCTCAGTTTCCTCATCTATAAAATGAACCGAAGGAAATGGCAAACCACTCCAGGATCTCTGCTGAGAAAACCTCAAATGGGGTCACAAAGAGTTGGACATGACTGGAAAATGACTGAACAACAGCAAATAATTTCTTGTTGATTAAATAATTACTTGCCTTTATATACCGGGAAATTGAGTCTAGAAAGGCTTAAGTGTTTTGGCCAAGTCCAAACAATTGTAAAATTGAGGATTAGAATCAAGGCTTCATTGATTCCTTGACCTAAATTTCTCTGAAGTCAATTCAAGTCAACAAACATTGACTGAGTTCCCACCATTTAGTACAATATATGCTAGGCACAATGGGCACTATAGAAGAGCCACATCTTTTCCCTGGCCTTCAGTTCTTGGAGGTACTTAAACATTTAATTACAAATCAATGCTTGAATAAAGACATTCCTATTTTTTATTCCAATGGGGTTTGTAATTGAAATAATCACTCCCACTGTCAGATTTTACTTTCTCAAGTAAGATATTAACTAAGTGTGCATATCTTTGGACAGGTCCCTTACTCTTTAGATTTCATTTTTCTCATCTATCATATAATAGGATGATTTAATATTCTTAAGGTTCAATTCCTCCTCTAAAATTCCATTATTCTATTAGTTCTATGCTAAATGCTATAATAAAAATCAAACAACTCAATTTAACAAGCATTTTAGTACCTATATGCCAAGGATTGTGCTAGGTGTGAGGAATTCAAAGACAAAAAAGAAACAGCTCCTACCCTCAAGCACATGGGCAAGTGGAGGGTGAGGAGAAGACAACAAAAAGAAGGAAGGGAAGAGGGAAGGGAAGAGAGAGAGAGAGAAAGAGAGAGAGAGAGAGAGAGAAAGAGAGAGAAAGATTTCAGAGGGGAAGACAAAGGTCTAATATGAATGGCAACTCATTAACAATATAAAGGGTGGTCCAGCCAGCACAAAATAAGGCAGAGTGGGATAGAAACCCTAGAGAGACGATGGCCATGAGGGAATGACCTAATTTCCTCTGCAAATTCTTGCCAACTGTAGATATTCATAAGTATACCTAAACTGATTAACTATTGTAAATCAAAACCAAAAGATTCTGCCATAGTATCTTTGTTTTTTTGGCAAGACAATCAGAATTAAGTGACTTGCCTAGGATCACACACCTAGTTAAGTGTCAAGTGTCTAAGATAGGATTTGAAATCAAGTCTTCCTGACTCCAGGGCCGGTGCTCTATCCCCTGTGCCACCTAGCTGCCCTGCCATAGTATCTTTAAATGACCTTCAAGGTCATCCTGTCCAATTTCCCACCCAATGTAGAAATCTCTCCTACAACATCCCTGGCAGATGGTCGTTCTACCTCTGCTTAGAGGTAATTTAATGTAATTGCTACTATCCTAATTTAAGCAACAATTAACAAATGATTAAATAAGGTAATTTTTGCCAATGTTGATGAAGCTGGCTCTTAGTAGGAAATAAAATCAATATCCTGCAGCATTTTATGTTTGTTATCACTATTTCCCTAGGTGAAAATCCCAACATCACTTTTTTGAATTTACTGAGAATCTTTGCTACCAATTAGTCCCATGTGTTGATCTCACGCAGGGCAGCTAGGTGGCACAGAGGATAGAACACGGGCCTGGAATCAAGAAGACATTTTCCAGAGTTCAGATCTCATCTAAAATAACTTCTTAGCCATGTGATCCCAGGCAAGTCTTTTAACCCTGTTTGCCTCAGTTTCCTCACCTGCAAAATGAGCTGGAGAAGGAAAAAGCAAACCACACTAATATCTTTGCCAAGAAAACCTACAAATGGGGTCCCGAAGAGTCAGACAATACTGAAGTGACTGAATGATCTCAGGCAAGTCAGTTAATATCTCTAGGTCTCAGCTGCCTCATATATAAAATCAAGGGTTTGGATTAGATAATCCCTACCAGCTGTCTGACTTTCTGAGGTTTGTAGATTTAAATAGAAAGATAATTAACATATAGATAACTAAATATATAATTTACATATTTGTTATATATGCATTATATACACATATACATATATGCATTGTATACATATACTTAAATCTTTTTAAAGTGCTCGATTCTCAAATGGATTCTAAGCTCCTTAGGGCGCCTTTTTTTTTTTTTTTTTTTTTTTGCCTTTTACTGCAGACCCTGCATATTCAATCCTATGCACCCTCTGGAATCCCCATTCCACTGTCAACAGACCGCCAATTTTGCATTTGATTTTCCACCTACTTGTTGTTCCCCACCCACTCACCTCTTCCACGCTTGATAAAATGTAAGCTTCCTGATTGGGGTAGGCACTGAATAAACTGAATTGGAATAGTGGGTACTTTAAGTCAATTCAATTCAACAAGCATTTGGCATTTCAGTAGGCACTAGGGAATGTGTTTTAATCACAGTTCCTGCCTTCAAGGAGTTTGCATTCTGTTATCATTCGGCTCAGTTCACTGGCAAACATCTGTTGAGCCAAGTAGAGCATAAGCTGAGATCAGACCAGGCAAATGCCTTTTCAGCACTGTTAGTATTTGTGTTTTATAGCATGATTTAGATGTATGAATAATTTAAAATCTTTAATACTAAAGATTTTCCCTGTAGTTTGAAAATCATTTTATGCTGGAAGCAAACTCATTATAACTCTATTTTCTGTCTGTCGTTTCTCTCAATCTCTGTTGGTAAGGATGCTACACAGCGAGTTGCCTTCTTTTCTCTCTGACCATTTCCCCCAGGGATCCCTTTCCTTTTCCATTGCTCTGACCCTCTCCTCTTGCCCTTCAATTATCCAGTCTGATTTCTGCTCTTCTTATATCAAATGAAAACTTTTGCTTACCTTCAAAGCCTTCACCTCCATTTATTTCCAACTTTACCTCTTTCTTTTTTCATCATGCCCTCTGACTCCTCTGACCAGACATCTTTCAGCTAACCTAGATATAGGAACTGGCCCGACAATTAGGACACACCACCTGTCTCCATCAAACAGACAGCTGTAGGGATCTACTTCTTTGAAATGGCACCACCAATTGAGTCTGTAACATTCATGTATTTGGCATATACACATTCTGCATGTGAATTTGAGGAAAATAGGCCTTCTTATGCAACAAGTTCCAGGAGATGTTACGAGGAATAAATAATAATGAGATTATTAAAAAAAAATACAGGAAAAACCAAACCAAGCTAAATTCCTTGGGTTATAGATAGCCCTTACCTAAAGAAGGAACCAAGCTCCCTACAGTAAGACCTAGAATTTAATAGAAACAGATTTTTCCTCCTTTATTTTCTGCTTTTAAGAAAAAAAGTCAAGCCACAAAAATAAATAAATTAATTAATTAAACATGTTCTGGGAAAGCAAAAGTAAAAAGTACAATAAAAAGTGAAAAATACCCAAGCTGCTTTCTTGTGCCAATATACATTCAGCCCAGGGTAGCATAATATGTTGTTGTTCAGTTGTTTCAGATTTTTTGTGACCCCCTGTGAGGTTTTTTTGGTGAAGATACCGAAGTGGTTTACCATTTCCTTCTCTAGCCCATTTTATAGATGAGGAAACTGAGACAAACAAGGTTAAGTGCCTTGCCCAAGGTCACCCAGCTGGTAAGTGTCAGGTCAGATTTAAACTCAGGTTTTCCTGACTCCATTTTGTCAACTAGCTGCCCAGCATGATATAGTAACTAATCAATCAATATTTATTTATCAAGTCCCTACGATGTGCCAAACAGTTATTAGGTGCTGAGGATACAAAGGGAAAAAAAAAGGAAAGATCTTTGCCCTCTAATGGCTTACATTCCATAGTAGAAACAAACAAACAAAAAAATGGATTGGACTTTAGACAGCACTGGCACCAGGATGACAGGAACTGTTTTTGTGTCCTGGATCTCTTTGGCAATTTGGTGGAGCCTATGGACCCCTTCTCAGAATTAATGAAGGAAATGCTAATCTTCAGCTAGAGATTAGTGAAAATAAAGGTGTTATTCTTTTCCCCATCCAAGTTCACGGACCTTCTGAAATCTATCCAAAGACTATGGGCCCCAGGCTAAAAATTTTTGCTCTGGAACAACCCTCTATTGAATTTGATTCAATTCAGTTTTTTAAGTCCTTAATATGTCCGAGGAACTATAATAGGCCCAGAGAACACCCAGTTAAAAATGTAACTGTTCCTGGCCTCCAACAGCTGCTATCAGAGCCAGGGAATTAGGAGAAGAACAGGGACTACGGTACCAGGGAGGCCTAGAAAGGAAAGTATGTATGTCCAGGAGGAGAGATGGTTGACAGTATCCAAAAACATGGAGAGGTCATAGAGGATGAGGACCCAGCAGCAACCATCCGATTTAGCAGGTAAGAGAGCTTTGATAAGGTTGGAGAATGTAGCTTCAGTCTCATCCTGTTGGTGTAAGCCAGATTGCAAGGCAATGAAAAATGAATGTGTGATGAGAAAGTAGAGTCAGTGAGAGCAGACAACTCTTTCTAGGAGTTTGGCTACGAAAGAGAATATGTGTGTAAACTGACAACGTGTGCATCTGTGTAATCTAGAATACTGGTTCCCTGAGGCTTTCTGTGTGCTTAGAGGGTGGAATACGCCCTGTCGGTGCTGTATAAATAGACATGAGCAAAATGTCTAAAAGGTGCTCAGTAAACACAAAACGTGTGTGGAGAAAAAACAAAACAAAATGATCTGCATCAGCTGCCACTTGTGGGAACACAATCCTTCAGGTAGTCTCTGAGCACTCAGCAGGCAGAGGCTAGTGCCGATTTTGTCCACAAGATGGCAGCATATACCAGCTACCACTCAGCTTGGTTTTGTTATTCAGTCATTTCAGTTGGGTACAACTCCATGACCCCTATTTGGGGTTTTCTTGGCAGAAATAATGGAGAGGTTTGTGATTTCCTCCTTTGGCTTATTTTACAAATGAAGAAACTGAGGCAAACAGGGTTAAGTGACTTGCTTAGGGTCAAACATCTAGTCTGAGGTCCCCTTTGAACTCAGAAAGATGTCTTCCTGACTGCAGGCCCAGCATTCTATCCACTGCACCCATCCTCAACCTGATTTAAGGGGAAAAAAAACCCAAGATGAGATATAAATCTCCAAAGTTTGAAATACAAGGGCCCAAGTCCGACTGAGAAAGACTTGGATTATGTCATCTGGTACTGTGCAAGAAATGCAATTTATTGCTTTCAAATATAGGTCATGTTAGAAATAAATACTTAATAAAATGAGGTAGATTAATGAAAACATTATTAGTCTCAAGTCCCACTCATTACACTATATTTGCTCAAAAACCAAAAATCTTTTATCACAGACTTCATCGCTAAACTGTGAGAAGAATTGAAGAATTGTGGAAAGAATCCCTAATTGATTGAGAAATCTTTTATACGCAGGTACAGTTTTGAAAATTTGGAGAGAAAAAAATGTTTGATATACTTACTAAAAAAAAATTCACTAACCTAATGAATGATTACAGATTCAGAGCCAGTGAGGTCCAGATTAATAAAGATGTACTCCAAATTATTCTAACTACCTTAAAGCAAGTTATTGGAAAAGTAAACAAATTTTTAAAACTGGAATTTCAATAGGCAATAGATAGCACATACTGATGTACAGGAATAGGGCATAAAATGATACTCCAAGGAAACACTGAATGAATCTTGTGCCCAAGCTTGCATATACAATTATTTCACAAGGTCCAGGTTAAAAAAAAAAAAAAAAAAAAAACGGTGTTTGAAAGGATTTCTACACTATGTACATTAGTGGCAATCTCTCCCAGAAACTTGAGCCTTAACCTAGAACAGGGGTGAGGAAACTGCAGCCCTGGCCTAGAAAATATATTGGCAGAAGGAATAAGAATGAGGGATCTGTGTCTTCCTCTCACATCCACTTGGAGCGTTAATCCTTTTCTGACCCTTCTGGACTCTTTCAGTATCATTAGGCAGGTCATACATAGACCCAACTCCCTAGCAAAGCTGCTTGGACTCCAAAGCTGTGATGTGAAGGGGAAAGGATGAATGGGTGTATGTTCAGGAGTCACTGACCAAAATCGGTCCTCCAAACAATATGTTAAGACACTTTGGTAGAAGCACCTACCCATAGAATGTGACTTTGCTCACCGGCAGCAGACTATTTTTCAGGGTTTCAGAAACTTGGGCTGCTTCTTGATAATTGACTTAGAACTAACCCTCCCCCGTGGCCTATAAAAGCCATCTAGTTCACCTTGTGCTTACGCTGGAGTGTAGCCCAACAGATTAGTCTGGGGCAGGGAAAGGAATTTCTCCACCTTCTCCCTGCTCTGCCGCTGCCAAGTAGCAGCAATGGCGACTTACAGCAGAAGCACAGTGGAGTGGTAGACCCCTTGCATGTAACTAGAGAGGGCAGTTTAAAATGTTTCTGAATCACAGTTTCTCTTGTGTTCTGGAGGGAGTGTTTTGAATTCCCAAGGCTGTAACATCCTAGATTCTAACCTTCTAGTAGAGGGAGATTTCCTAAACAGCTGCCCCTTTGGGACAACTCCTTTGGGAGTTGTCTCTTGTTTAGAGTTCTTGCATTTGGGCATTGGGACTTCTAGAGAAAGATTACCCAATGCAGGAAGTTCATTGGAGAAAAAGACGATAATCCACATAGCTCCTGCACAGTGAACAGAGGCAAGAGTGACTTGGCCTTATGAAGAGTTTACCTTCCAGGAGGAGTCTAAATCACAGGGTAGTAGTATAGGTCTTGGAGAGATTTGTAGGATTGCGGGAAAGCGGATTCTTCAAAATGACAAAGGGCTGTCTCAATAGCAACCGTCGGCCAATTTGTCATCAAGCCTTTAAGTGCCTACTATGTGCCAGTCACCACGCTAAGCCCAGAGGATACAAAGAAAGGCAAAAATCAGTCACAAGGCGCCTACAATCTAATGAGGAAGACGACCTGCAAATAAGTATGCACCAACAAGACATAGGGGAGATAAATTAGAGTTTATCTCAAAGGGAAAGTGCTAAGATTAAGGAGGGCACAGAAAGGCTTCTTGTAGAAGTGGAACTTTGGATGAGATGAGAAGGAAGTCAGGGAAACCAGGAAGAGGAATTCAGGAGGGAGAAAGTTCCAGACATGGGGGATAACCAGTGAAAATGCTTGACGAGGAGAGAGGAAGTGTCTCATAAGAGAAATAGCTATGAGGCCAAAGTCACGGGATGTCCAAGCAGATGGATCAGAGTAAAGTACTCGTGACAGTAATAGGGATGTTTCAAAGTGGGGAAGGTTCAGAGACAAGATGAGTTCACTTTGAATATGGTGACTTTAAGACTCAATCCTAAATTCAGTTCCTTTCCAAGTGGAGCAGATGAGCCATTTGAGTATTTTATGATTCTGCATCTAATCATGGTTCCCTGCAAGTCCTTTGCCTCTTAGAAGTTTTCTTTGGGGGAAATGCAAGTTGTCCCATACCTAGATTGGTGATGCAGGGGATAGCGTGCTGGGTCTGGAACCAAAGACCTGAGTTCAAATTCAGTCTCAGACACTTACTGTGTGACCCTGGACAAGTCACTTAAGTGCTGTTTGCCTCAGTTTGCTCAACTGTAAAATGGAGATAATAGCACCTAATTTGCAAGGATGTTGCGAGGATCAAATGAGATAATATTTGTAAAGTGCCTACCACATAGCAAGCACCATATAAATGTTTATTCCCTTCCTCTTCTGCTCCCCTCCCCCCCAAAGCTCATATTCTATAATGAGTGTCTACAAGGCTTCTGTTATCCACATTTGGGAGAAATCTAGACTTAAGCTATACCCCCACTTTATTTCAGAGACTTCCCCAGAATACAATTCCATGATAGGAGCAACAGGCCAAAGAGAGAAAAAGACCTTTTTGGGTCAGGCCCAGAAAGTCTTTAGAGAGTTCCTCACTGTAATACATTACTCAGTGTGTTACAGTGAGGAGCCCAGCATGCCACTCTTTCTAGCCAGTGTCTTTAGGTGGAATATCAACCAAATCTTTAGAAAAGGGCAGGGAGGGGCAGCTAGGTGGCGCAATGGATAAAACTCTGGCCTTGGAATCAGGAGGACCTGAGTTCAAATTCGACCTTTGAAACTTGACACTTACTAGCTGTGTGACCATAGGCAAGTCACTTAACCCCAATTGCCTCACCCAAAAAAAAAAAAAAAAAAAGGACAGGGATCAGCAACCTTAGAAAGGAAGAAGCATCATTAGTCATATTCTTAGATTACAATAATGACAGAATCAAAGAATTTCAGAATTGAAATTTAGTAGCCATCCAGTCCAACTCACATCCAAGAATGAATCCTTTAGATTGTCCTGATCGCAAGTGGCATTAATCACGGTAACTAAAAGAAAATAAATGGTCATGTACCAAACTCTTGAAATGTCTTTATTTCTAATAAATTTTTATTGATATCTCTTGTTTTTTACATTACCAGAATTTTTCCCAACATCCTTCCCTCCTCCCAGAGAGCCATCTCATATAACAAATAATATTTTTAAAGAAAAAAGAGGGCAATCAGCAAACCAATCAATGCATTCAAAAAGTCTGAAAATATATGCAATATACCATCTCTGCAAAGGGTTAGGGTAAGGTTGTCTTCTCATATCTCTTTTAGGGGGATATATTTGTGAGTTTGCAACATTCACTTTTGACTTTTTTGCATTATTCTTTCAATTCACAGTGCTCTTGTCATTTTGCAGTATTGTTTCCTTGGCTCTGCTTACTTCACTCTGTATTAGATTATGCAAATTTTCTCATTCTTCTTTGTATTCTTCATATTTGTCATTTCTTACAGCAGAGTAATACAGTTAGGTCTCAATTAATGCACATGATGAATCCCTCTTAGGTGGCCAAATGTATTCTAATTCTCACTATTTGAAGTTATAATTATATGAAATATGGTCATTGGTTCCAGACCAATGGAAATGCGCAGTTCAAATTCAGATTGTGCAACCATTTCACAGGGTTCATGATTCACACCTACACTTCCTTACATTAATGCACCACAATTTCTTTAGCCATCCTCCAATTGATGGGTTATCTACTTTGTTTCAAATTCTTTGCCATCACATAAAGTGCTGGTGTAAATCTTTTGGACACACACTTTTGCATTCTTTGCTTTGTTTTTAAAAGATAGTTTTGCTAAAGGCAAAGAAAAGCCCAAAATACATATAACTGAAAATTTAGCTATGAACTCTTAAAGATCTGTGATTTTACTGGTATGGATAAATTGATTTAAAAAAAAAACAGAAGAGAGGAAAATAAAACTGCCAAAATAAGAGTTGAATTAGGTAAAATCACAAAAGAACTAAAAGAAAAAAATCAATTGTCAGAGTCTAACATACATAATTATATGCTAGCAAAACCCAGAATTTAAAAGAAATGGAGAATTATCTACAAAAATATAAAATATCTGAATTAACAGAATCTTAGAGATTATATATCACCCAATCTCAGAATGAAATATTAAACAACCCATAAAAGCAAGGAGAGATGGGAAAACCCCGTTCTGGTAGATTTACAGGTGAATTTTACCAAATACTTAAAGCACAATCAATTCCTAGACCACATAAATTACAAGAGAGAAAGAGAGAGAGAGAGAGAGAGAAACATTGTATGAAACTCTTTTTATGAGAAAAATATGATCCTAATACTTAAACCAGGGATGAATAAAGCAAAGAAAGAGAACTATCACTAGTGAATATTGATGTAAAAATACTATCAAAAATACTATGTATATATTCACTCTGACCAAATTGGACTTATATCAAGGATGCAAGGATACTTTAACATGAGGAAAGTAAATCACACAATGAATCATTAACAACAAAATACTTTGTCTTTTCTTTTTTTTGGCAATTGGGGTTAAGTGACTTGCCCAGGGTCACACAACTAGTAAGTGTCAAGTGTTTGGTCTGAGGCCAAATTTGAACTCGGGTCTTCCTGACTTCAGGGCTAGTGCTCTATCCACTGCGCCACCTAGCTGCCTCATACAACAAAATACTTTGAACCACAGGCTTAGATCCATAAATAAAGAAAAATCTTTGACAATGTACCAAATTTATTTATACTAAGAAAACTTAAAAATATACATAGAAGGGTCATTTTAATATGATAGTATATATTATACATATATGTACTTAAGCACAATTACATAGAAGTAGTTAAATACAAATATATAATTTTAATATGATGCAATAGTATTTATAAATATTATATATATAATGTATATATATACACACACACATCCATATACTTACATAACCAAAAACTGGTATTATTTGTAATGGGAAAACACTAGAAGCTTTTTACAATGAGTACAAGAGTAAAACAAGTATGCTCCCTCTTTCCCATAAATTATTTGAAAATTCTAAAAATAGTAGGCATAGTATAAGACCAGAGAAAGAAATTAAAGGTGTAAATATTGAAGAAAGAAAAAGAGAGAGAAGGAAAGAGAGAGAGAGGAAGTGAGAGAAAAGAAAAAGTTAGCTCTACTTGCAGATGGCATGATTTATTCAGAAAACTTCAAAGAATCATGAATAAAAAGAATTGCAATAATTAACAGCATTGGTAAAGCCCATGATTCCAAGGATCACCTCCCTACTTTTTCCCACCACCTTCTTCTAATCATGGAACCGCCTCTACCCCTCAGGCAGATTGTTGACTTCTTCCCTGACCCTCCATCTGAAAAAACACCCACAACAAGCCATGGTCTCTTCAAACCTGTACTAGGCCAAGACTTCACAGAATCTACCTTTGCCCCAACATGGGTACCTTCCCTGCAACCCTGCTTTTCAATTCCTTTTTATGTGTTGCCTTTGCCTACTAGAATGTAAATTGTTGAAGACAAAGACTGTCTTTCTGCTTGCATTTGTATTCCTAGTACTAAGCACAATGCCTGGCACATACTAAACGCTTAATAAATGTTCTAGCTAGCTATCTAGCTGTCTGTCTCTCTGTTCATCCATCATAATACAAAATAAATCCATGAATGTCAGCATTTCTATATATCAATAACAAAATGCAGAAGAAAACAATAATAGAAAGGGATGCCCCATTTAATACAACTAAGCAATGCATAAAATCTTGGTAGTAGATCTACCAAGACACACTCAAGACTTATAAAACATTCTTTAAAGAAATAAGGAATAACAAATAATTAAAGGGATATTCATTGCTCATTGGTAGGCCACATCAATATAATGAGAATTTTTATGGCTAAAATTAATTTATAGACTTAATGCTATGTCAGACTATGAAGGGGTACTATGTATACCTAGACAAAATAATAACAAAAGTTATTTGATAGAATAAAAGGTCCAGAATTTCAAGGGAAATAATGAAAAAGAGGAATGAAGGGGAAATATACTTTGAGATCTCAAATTATATTATAATCAATAAAATAATTTAGTACTGTAGATTAATGGAACATTTTATATAAGCAAGAATCAGAAATAATCAAATTCAATAAACCAATGTTCAATTAACACAATAACATTAACTACTTCAGAATTCCTTATTCAACTAAAACTGCTAGAAAAATTGGAAAGTTGCTAGAGAAAAGTTACCATATATCTTAAGCTCAAGAAACATGAATACATATGCAAGTAACATGGATATAAAATGTCATATCATAAAGAAAAAAAAGAAAATAAGATTAAGACTGAAAGAAATTTTAAAAATGGACCTTCCTCCCTTCATTACAGAGGTAGGGGACTGTGGTGTGGAATATTACATACACACACACACATACACACAGAGTGATATGCAAATTTCTAGGGATAAGCAATGATTTTTATATGTATCATTTGGGGACAGCAATGGTCATGTGTGTTTCTATTGACATTAGACTCACTCAGAGTATGTGATCTTGGTCATATGAAATTGAATTGTGCTTATTCAAGGCCAAAGCCTGGTTTTTGTTGTTGTTTGTTTGTTTTTGGATGGACGTTTTTATTCATTTTCAAGTTGCATATATGCATTTTATGTATTTATTAAAGAATTTATTTTTTTCTTGGGATATGGAGACAATGCAAAAAAGTAGAAACCAGATGTCTGTTGACTAGGACACCATGTACTTGGTTGTGGAGTATTTAGTTGTAATGATGGTGCCTTGTATAGTTCATCAAAAATAGTATTGTGTCTTGAATTTAATAAAAATATAAATTAGATTATATTTTATGCACATATAATTTCCTTATTGCTGTATTGTTGAGAATTTTGGCTCTATTGGGCCTAAATTCCTTGCCAATTTGTATTGGACTTCATGCACATTTGAAAAGGAATTAATTTTTTTCCATTTTCTCAAAAAAAAAAAAAAACACCTTGCCTTTATTTAATTCTCTGTCAGTTGAATCTGGATTTCATGAAATACACATGCATTTTATTGATTTTTTAAATTTTGATTTTAATTCTGTAGTTTAAAAAATGGATGTCACTCCAAGAAAATATATGAAAGTTTCTTAAAGAGTACCCTTCAATGACTGTTAGAGATACTGCAGAAGCTTCTGGCATGGGGAAAGTAAGTATTTCAATGATCATTCAAGTCCACAATGAAACAAGATCAGTCACACCAAAGGACAAAGTGTCGTTAAAATGAAAAACAAGAATTGTCAAACTATTGCTGCAAAATAGCCTAATTAACCTTCAGAAAACAAGTAAATTGAGATTTACCCAAAGGGCAATGGGAAGATGAGTCTAAACAGATATGACATTTTGCACATGGAGTAAAAGATATTGTAAAACATGTTTATTTAGGAGCAGCTAGGTGGCACAGTGGATAGAGCACTGTCCCTGGAGTCAGGAGGACCTGAGTTCAAATCTGGCCTCAGACACTTACTAGCTAGCTATCTGGCCCTAGGCAAGTCACTTAACCCTCATTGCCTCTTAAAAAAAAAAAAAAGAAAGAAACAAATATGTTTATTTGAAAAAATGGGCTGCTTACACAAGGGATAACCAAATGATATATACATGCTCTACTGTTATCTTTGTGATATCAAGAGAAAATGAGGAAGCCCCCCCCCCAGCATATTGAATGGATCCTTTGTGGCCAATGTGTATGAAGATAGAGACAAGTCGAACAGGATATATTCCAATTTGCATTGTTGGAGGAAATATCCATATCATTGAGATTATATATCCATTTGAGTAGCCATTTGGAATTTATTGCTTTCTAGTTGTCCCAGCAGTTCTTGTCAAATAGCACCCCTCCCCTAGTATTTTATGTTCTTGAATTTATTAAACACGACTATTATTTAGGTCTTTTTTCTTCTCTGAATTAAACTTTTTTTTAAAATTGCTACTAGGTAGTTTATATAATTACTATCTTATGATATAGATAATATTTTGCATTCTTGTTTCCCCACGTGAATTTTACTATTTTGTCTAACTCTGTAAAGTTGTTCCTTGATAATCTAAATAATATTAAATCTGTAGATAAATTGGGTAGTACCATTTTTTTTTATATTGGTGCAGCCCAACTATCAGCAATGACTATCTAATTATTCTGGTCTTTATTTTCTGTAGTCATTAGTTGTCTTTTTATGTCCTGTGTATATCTTGGCAGGTTATAACTCTCAGATATTTTGTGCATTTTGTGATTATCTCAAAAGGAACTTTTCTTTTTTCTTGGATTTTGCAAGTAATATACTGATGCTTTTTTGTATATTTCTTTGTGAAATGTTGCTACTTTGGTGAAGCTATTGTCCTGACTAGTACTATTTGTTAGGGATCTGGCGTGTGTTAAGGGAAGACTAGTATCTCTGTTGTGAGGGCTGCTGAGCCCTTTTCAGGGCTGCTTTCCATTTTTGGTGTCCACCTGATCCACCGAACTCTCCCTTGTGACTCCAAGAAGCTATAGCATGCACAGTGGCCACACCCAGGTAAATCATTTCAGCAGACAGACTAACCCAGGCTAGGGGTAACCAAGGGGTCTCAAATACTTCGTTGAGTTAGGGGCATGTATACCCCAAGCATGTGAAGATTTTCCCCAGAAGAATAGACAGAGGAGAACAATTTGTTCCAACAGCCATGAAAGTGGCTGAAGCAGGTGCTGTGGAGCACTCAGAGCGTGGTTAGATATCAAAGATGCCAAGATCACCCACTGCATCCCAAGCCATCACCAGTCATCTTGAATTTTTCTTGCCACAGGACTTTGATGACTCTGGAAGAAAGAGTGACGCCCACGGATTCACACAACTTTGCCTTAATTAAATCCAAGTTATAGGTGAATCAACCATACCATTTTACCGTTTTTACCTATCTCGAAGTCCTATGGCAACAGGCAAGTGATGAAACAGCAGATGCAGATACACTGAGAGCTGTAGTCACAGCCAGGTACACAGGTGGCCTCGGCCATGCAGTCATCTTCTCATTGGAAGCTGCATTGGGATGCGGCAGTTCCCTGGGTGTCTGAGATGCCTTTTAAGTACTGCACTGCTCATCTCCTGGTGTGAGGAAGATGTTACAAAAGGTGCTTTAAAAATTGTATGCTTTATCCGGCCCTGGCCTGCTTACTAGAGCAGGCGGGGATCCTACTCTGTGGCCAAAACACAAAAGTGTACAAACTTCTTCAAAGATGATTCCACTCACCATCAGTACATTGAATATGTGCACGCTTATGGACAACATGAAATCCAGTATACCTGAAATACAAACAGTTCTTGTTGCAAGAGAATTCAGTAGGTATCACATGCAAATAGCAGCCCTAAGTGAAACAAGGCTGGCAAGTGAAGGCCAGCTTAACAAAGTTGGAGCTTGATACACATTTTTCTAGAGTGATTGCAGTGAAGGAAAGCAACTTTGCAACCAAAACTAATCTAACCAACAAACTTGTATGCCTACCAAAAGGAATGAACAACAGGCTCATAACAATGCAATTGCCACTTGCAGGAAAGCATCATGCCACCATCATTAGTGCATATGCTCCCATATGCATATGATAAACCTTGATGAGGTCAAAGAAAAATATTATGAAGACTTCGAGACCCTCATCATCAATGTGTCAAAAGAGGACAAGCTTATAATTCTGGCTGACTTTAATATAAGAGTAGGCAAAGACTACCAGTCATGGCAGGGAGTCCTTGGGAGAAATGGAGTCAGGAACAGCAACAGCAATGGTCACTTACTACTGACGACTTGTGCATCTCATGACCTTCTTATCACCAACACTATCTTCTTAAAACTACATAGATGCACCCCCACAGCAAATATTGGCATTTAATAGACTATGTCATTGTAAGAAGAAGAGACAGACACAATATGAGAATGATGATGGTGATGTGTGGTGCCGAGTGCTTGACTGATCATAGACTTATCCTCTCCAAGTCAAATATTTGCGTTCCACAAAAGTGGTGGCCCCAAGGCAAAATGACTACCAGAAAACTTAACGTCAACTGATTAGAGCACTTCTCTGAGAAGGAACAGTTTCTTGCTAACTTGGAGGGATAGCTGAGCTAACACACAGTTGGCAACAGTGGAGCAAAAAAGGAGTGGGCAGTTTTCAGAGATCTGGCATACTGTACAGCATTTATTCATCTGGGCCAGAACACTCACAAACATCCAGACTGGTTTGATGAAAATGAGAAGCTGCTAAACAAAAAACAAGAACTCCACAGGACTTAACCAGTAGGAGAGTTCATATGTTTCTAAGAAGTCAGTGTTTAAAATAAAGAGCAAAAGAAGCTTAAAGAAATGCAGGATTCTTGACTCAGTAAGAAGGCAGATGAAATTCCGTTTTAGGCTGGTAGTAACAATCCAAAGTCCTTTTATGAAGCCCTGAAGGCTATTTATGGTCAGAGACCTATGGTGCATTTCAACTACTCAGAGCTGATGGAGCCACATTGATTAATGATAAGGGCACAATCCTGGAAAAATGGGTTGAAAACTTCCATAGTGTTCTCCACAGACCATCATCAATCAGTGCTAAAGCCACTGACCATATACCTTGGGTTGAAATCAATCCCTCTCTAGTCACAGTTCCAACTGAAGAAGTTTTGAGTATAATTAGGTTTCTCTCGCGTGGCAAAGTGCATGGTGCTGATTCTATTCCAGCTGAGATTTACAAGGCAGGGTGTCCACTGCTCATACAAAAGTTAACTGAACCTGAGTTCAAATCTGGCCTCAGACACTTGACACTTACTAGCTATGTGACCCTGGGCAAGTCACTTAACCCTGATTGCCTCACCAAAAAAAACAAAACAAACAAAAAAAAGCTGACTGAAATTTTCCAGGTTATATGTCAAGAAGAGGTTATCCCCCAGGAGTTCAAGGATGTCTCAATTGTCTATCTCTATAAAGGTAAGGGAAATAGATTGTCCTATGACCATCACAAGGGGTGTGTGTGTGTGTGTGTGTGTGTGTGTGTGTGTGTGTGTGTGTGTGTAGATCTCTCTCTTACTTATTGATGCAAGATTCTTGCCAGAGTTGTCCTTAATAGGCTGATCCTTCACCTGGAAGGTGGTCATCTACTCGAGAGCCAATGTGGCTTCAGAAAGGGCCGAGCAACAGTGAATAGTCATTATGGTGTTTGCTGCCCGACAACTTCAAGAGAAATGCCAGGAGCAGAACAGAGATCCATACACAACATTTGTCAGTCTCATCAAGATCTTTGATACTGTCAGTCATGAGGGCTTACAGAAAATTATGTCAAAATTTGGTTGCCTGGAAAAGTATATCAGTATTGTAAGCTAGTTCCATGACAGCATTCTTGCACAGGTTCTGGATAATGGACAATGCTCTCACACGTTCCCAGTCACTAATGGAGTAAAGCAAGGCTGTGTGCTTGCTCCCATGCTTTTTAGCATAATGTGTTCAACAATATTGTCAGGCACTTTCAATGAGGATGAACATGGCATCAGAGTCAGCTAACACACTGATAACAAATTATTTAAAAGGCTACAAGCCAAGACCAAAGTGGAGGGAGAGTTGGTGCATGATTTTTTTCTTCACAGACAATTGTGTACTCAATGCAACCTCTGAAGCTGAGATGCAACAAAGTACAGATCAATTCTCTGCTGCTTGTGCTAATTTTGGCCTAAAAATTAACACCAAGAAAACACAGGTCATTCAACAGCCAGCACCACACTATCCACTGGTTATGTAGAACCACTGGTTATAACAAATGGAGAAATTTTGAATACTGTGGATAAGTTCATTTACCTTGGCAGTATACTTTCCAGGGATGTACACATAGATGATGAGGTTGATGCACACATTTCCAGAACTAGCTCAGTGTTTGGGAGGCTCTGAAGGAGTGTGGGAAAGAAGAGGTATTAGACTGCCTATCAAATTGAAGGTCAACAGAGCCATTGTGCTGACCTCATTGTCGTATGCTTGTGTTGTGTTGTATGGTTATAAGCCTGAGACAGGGCCCCTTCAACCTTGGGAGCAGGGCTCAAAGTTAAAAGAAAGGAAGACGTTTAAAAAAGATGAGCAAAAAACAACAAAAAAAAAGTATTTGACCATACAAAGTTATTATTGTGACAGGGAAGATCAAGACAAAACAGAAGTGATCTCAAGCCCAGCGAGAGCTCATGGAAGAGCTCAAAAAAGAGGTTAAAAATCATAGAAGAGAGGTAGTAGAAAAATCGGGAAAAGAGAGTGATGAAAGAGATTTATGAAAAAAGAGTCAACAGTTTGTAAAAAGAAAACAACTGCTTAAAAAGTAGAATTGGAGGAGCAGCTAGGTGGCGCAGTGGATAGAGCACCGACCCTGAAGTCAGGAGTACCTGAGTTCAAATCCAGCCCTAGACCAAACACTTGACACTTACTAGCTGTGTGACCCTGGGCAAGTCACTTAACCCCACTTGCCTAAAAAAACAAACAAAAAAAAAAGTAGAATTGGCCAAATGGAAAAGGAGATACAAAATCCACTGAAGAAAACAACTCCTTAAAAAGTAGAATTGGTCAAATGGAAAAGGAAGTACAAAAACTAACTGAGGAAGACAACTCCTTAAAAGTTAGAATTGGGCAAGTGTTAGCTATTGACTATATGAGACATCAAGAATCAATCAAACAAGTTCAAAAGAATGAAAAAATAGAAGAAAATGCAAAATACCTGATTGGAAAAACAACTGACCTAGAAAAGAGATCCAGGAGAGACAATGTCAGAATCATTGGACTACCTAAAGGCCATAATCAAAAGGAGGACCTGGACAGCATCTTTCAAGAAATTATCAAGGAAAACTGCCCTGATATCCTGGAACCAGAGGGCAAAATAGGCATTGAAAGAATCCACCAATCATCTCAGGAAAGAGATCCCAAAAATAAAAACTCCAAGGAAAATTATAGCCAAATTTCAAAACTATCAGATCAAGGAAAAAATATTGCAAGTGGCTGGAAAGAAACAATTCAAATATTGGGGAACCATAATTAGAATTACACAGGACTTAGTAGCTGTAATATTAAAGGATCACAGGTCATGGAACATGATATTCCAGAAGGCAAAAGAGCTAGGACTACAACCAAGAATTACCTACCTGGCAAAATTAAACATAAGACTTCAAGGGGAAAAAATAGTCAATCAATGAAATAGAAGGATTTCAAGATTCCATAAGGAGAAGACCAGAGCTAAACAAAGAATTTGATCTCCAACATCAAGACCCTAGAAAAGCCTAAAAAGGTAAAAAGAGAAAGGAGAATATATGGGATTCAATGGAGCTGAACTGTTCACATCCTTACATGATACTTGTCATTCTTAAAAATTGTACCACTAATAGTATAGCTAGAAGGAATATACATAGACAGAGGGTATGGGTATAAGGTGAATTTGAGGGAATAATATTAAAAAAACTAAGGGATGAGAAAGAGAGGTATACTGGGTGCAGAAGGAAGGGAGAGATAGAATGGGGTAAATTATTTCACATGAAGAAGTACATTACAGTGGAGGGAAAGATGGGAGGGTGGGTGATGGGCATGGCTTAAACCTTACTCTCATCAGTACTGTCTCAAAGAGGGAATAACGTACACAGCCAATTGAATACAGAAGTCTATCTTACCCAACAAGAAAGTAGGAGGGGAGGAAATTGAGTAAAAGGGGAAGGGACTGACAGAAGAGAGGGCAGACCAGGGAAGTGGTAGACAGAAGCAAAACACTGTCAAGGAGGGAAAGGGGGAGAGAGAGGACAAACAGGAGGGAAAATAAGAGAGAAATACACAGTAATCATAACTGTGTATGTGAATGGGATGAACTCTCCTGTAAAATGGAAGTGGATAGCAGAGTGGCTCAAAAATCAGAATCCTACAATATGTTGTATGCAAGAAACACACTTGAAGCAAAGACACACACAGAGTAAAGACAAAGGACTGGAGCAGAATCTGTTAGGCTTCAGCTGAAGTAAAAAAAGCAGGGGGTAACAATAATGATCTCAGACAAAGCAAAAGCAAAACAAAGAGGGAAGTAAACTACTTCTTGCTAAAAGGTACCATAGATAATGAAGTAATATCATTACTAAAATAGTCTACCTGTCAGATCTATGGAAAAAGGAAGAATTCATGACCAAACAAGAGATAGAGAGCATTATGAAATGTAAAATAGGTAATTTTGATTATATTAAATTAAAAGGCTTTTGCATAAATAAAACCAATGCAACCAAGATTAGAAGGAAAGAAGAAGCTAGGAAACAATCTTTACAGTAAGTGTTTCTGATAAAGGCCTCATTTCTCATATATAGAGAAAACTGAATCAAATTTATAACACAAGCCATTCCCCAATTGATAAATGGTCAAAGGATATGAACATGCAGTTTTCAGATGAAAAAATCAAAGCTATCTATAGCCATATGAAGAAGTGCTCTAAATCATTTTTGATTAGAGAATTGCTAATAAAAACAACTCTGAGGGACCACCTGACACCAATCAGATTTGCTAATATGACAAAAAAGGAAAATGATAAACGTTGGAGAAGATGTGGGAAAATTGGGACAGTAATGCATTGTTGGTGGAGTTGTGAACCTATTCAACCATTCTGGAGAGCAATTTAGAAATATGCCCAAAGGGCAACCAAATTTTGCATATCCTTTTATCCAACAATACCACTACTAGGTCTGTATTCCAAAGAGATCATAAAAAAGGGAAAAAAAGATCCACATGTGCAAAAATATTTACAACAACCCTTTTCATGGTCACAAAATATTGGAAATTGAGGGGATGCCCATCAATTGGAGAATGGCTGAATAAGCTGTGGTATATGAATGTAATGGAATGCTACTGTGCAATAAGGAATTATGAACAGGCAGATTTCATAAAAACCTGGAAATACTTGTATAAACTGATGCAAAGTGAAAATGAGCAGAACCAGGAAAACATTGTACACGGTATCAGCAACTATGTGTAACTGATATATGATGATGTATTATGATGATCAACTATGAATGACTCAGTTCTTCTTATCAACACAGCGATTCAAGACAAGTGCACAGGACTCGTGAAGGAATACGCCATCCACATACAGATAAAGAGCTGATGGATTCTGAATGCAGATCAAAACATACTTTTTTTTCACTTCATTCTTTTTCATGGTTTTTTTTTTCTTTTGATCTGTTTCTTCTTTCACAACTGTGACTAAAATGGAAATGTTTTACATGAGAGCACATGTATAACCTATATCAAATTGACTATCATTTTAGGAGAGGGGAGGGAGAAAGGAAAGGAGAAAACTTTGGAACTCAAAATCTTGCAAAAATGAAAACTAAAAATTGTCTGGACATGTAATTGAGGGAAAAAATAAAATACCATTAAAAAAAGAAAAATAACTTTAAGTGACTAAGTAATTTTGACTATTATTAATACCCAAATTAATTACAAAGGACCTATGAATGAAGATGCTTATCTGTGCCCAGAGAAATACACATATGTATAGAATGATTGTACATACACATGCACACGCACACACACACACACACACACAAAAAACACACACATACACACATATATTTGTGTCTAATGGTAGCCATCTCTAAGGAAAAGGGGAGGAGAAAAAAATTACATGATAACTTTATTATATATTTAAAAGGAATAGCAAGTTGTACATAATAGATTTGCAGTTTCATGTTCAATCATCCTTTTCTACTGTTATGAAAAACTTGTGTTATTTCATAAATTAAAAATAGGAAAGGAAAATAATTATGAATATTTTGTGTGAACATTCTGTAAGCATTCAAAGAATCAAGCAAGACCACATATGCTTACTATTTTCTACAAGACTTCCTATTAAATGTATCTCACAAATTTTGTTGAATATAAATAACATTTTAATGAAATAAGTTACAATTTGGAAGATAATTTTAACAAGATATACTAATCATATATAAACTTTTAAAAAATTTTAACCAAGGTTTGCAACATTTGGTTCAACACCAGACACAATCTTAAATTTGGTTCTGCATTACATTTATTTCTGCATTTGATTAACAATAAGAACTGAGTGAAAATGCTCATACACATGTGGTAGAATAGTGGCTTTTTTATGGTCAGTTCTTCAGTTGTCTCCAATTCTTCATGACCCTGTTTGAGGCTTTCTTGGCAAAGACACTAGAGTGGTTTGCCATTTCCTTCTCTAGCTCACTTTACAATTGAAGAACTGAGGCAAACAGGGTTAAATTATTTGCCTAGGGTCCCATAGCTAGTAAGGTATCTAAGGCCAGATTTAAACTCAGATCTTCCTGACTACATGCCCAGTGTTCTATCCACTGTGCCACCTAGCTGCCCAGGTAGAAAAACAGTAGGAAATAGAAAAAAAATTTTTAGCCAACTAGCCAATTGATAAAAAAGGACAGCTAGTTACAAGTTTAAAAATATTTATTATTTTACTAGGTAATGACAAGTGCTGTGTTAGGTGATAAATGTACTTCAAGTTTAGTTGCATTGAATTTATTTTATTTGCATATACTGCTTTTTAAAAAAGTTTATATAAAAACCAACCTTTGTAATGAATCTCTTCAGATATGACTTTCTTCTCTTTTACTAAGGACATTACTATGGGCTCTCATAGAAACTCTACTGAACCAGTGGTGCCAATCAGATCATTTGAAAATCCACGAGACAGAAAAGTAACATAAGCAGAGGACAAGTTTTAATTGGAAAACAGCCCTAATACTGCAATGAAACAGCATAAGGTTTGTTTCTGCAGAATTTGATGGTCTGTGATGGTTTCAAGATGGCTTCTGATGCACATGCCGTAATCATGGTTTTCATATAGGCTGACATTTGCACTGCAAGAACATAAATGTTCATAGTAACATAGAGTCAGAGGGGAATGAGGGAACTATATTGGTGTGATGTACAGCAGTAGTGTCAAATCCAAATGGAAATGGGGCCACTAATCCATACATAAAGATCCCTGCACCTGCCTATTGACTTAATTTTAAAATGTAATGCTATCTTCATTTTATTGTATTTTTATGTTTTGTTAAATATTTCCCAATTACATTTTAATCTTGTCCAGGCAACACTGGGGAGTGTTGCAGGCTACATGGTTGACATCTCTAGTGTACAGAATGCAAATGTACATGCACGCATATGACCATCTCGGTCAATAAACACTAAGTACCTACTATGTGCCAGGCACTGAGCTAAGTACTTTTGGGAAGTGACTTGTACTCAAATGGTGAAATCCTATGGAGGTTTGGAAATAATTTGATGATAGGTTGAGAAACTGCACGAATATGATGTGCTTAGAAAGAAGCTGTCAGTGTTTGATGTAACTGTTTCATGAACATGAAGTTTTGTGAACATGATGTTTTGTTGAGAGGTAAAATGGATAATTTTTATTACATTAAATCAAAAAGATTTTGTACAAATAAAACGTTGTAAGCAAGATTAGAAGGAAAGCAGAAAATTGGAGGAAAAAATTTATAGACAGTTTGTTGGTAAAGTTCCCATGTCTCAAATACATAAAGAACTTTTTCTAATCTATATAAGTCCCCAATGGACAAATGGCCAAAGGACACAGGCAGCTTTTCTTTTTCTTAAATTTAATTTTTTTTTGCATTTGAAGTTCCAAATTGTTTCTCTTCCTCCTTCCCCACCCTTCACTAGAGAAGGCCACCATTTAACACAGGTATACATGCCTATATACATACATATATATGTACACATATTATACATGTAAAACCATACTATGTATACTTCTGTTTATCACTTCTTTCTCTGGAGGTAGATAGCATCTTCCTTCATAGGTCCTTTGTAGTTGATTTGAGTATTTATAATACTCAGAATAACTTATTCATTCACAGTTATTTTTTATTTTATTTTATTTTTCAATCTTATTTAATATTTTATTTTTCCTGATTACATGTAAGAACAATTTTAACATTTCTTTTCACATTTTGAGTTTCAAATTCTCTCCCTCCCTCCCCTCCTCCTTCACTGAAAAAGCAAGCAATTTGACATAGGTTATACATGTGTAGTCATGTAAAACACATTTCCATGTAAGTCATTATGTGAAAGAAACACAAACAAAACAAAAACCCCAAGCAGAATAAAGAAAGTAAAGGAAAAGTATCCTTGATCTTCATTCAGGCTGTACCAGTTCTTTCTCTGGAGATGGACAGCACCTTTTATCATAAGTCCTACAGAACTGTCTTGGATTATTGTATTGCTGAAAGAATAGCTAAGTTATTCATAGTAGATCATCATACAATATTGCAGTTCCTGTGTACAATGTTCCCCTGGTTCTGCTCATTTCACTTTGCATCAGTTCATACAAATCTTTCCATGTTTTTCTGAGAGTATCCTTCTCATCATTTTTTAAAGCACAATAGTATTCCATCACAATCATATACAACTCGTTCAGCCATTCCCCAAATGATAGACACCCCCTCAATTTCCAATTCTTTGCCACCACTAAAAAAGCTGCTATAAATATTTTTGTATACATAGATACTTTTCCTTTTTGTTTTTTATCTTTTTTGGGATACAAACCTAGTAGTGGTATAAAGGTAAAAGGGTATGCATGGTTTTATAGCCCTTTGGGTATAGTTCCAAATTGTTCTCCAGAATGGTTGAATCAGTATTCAACTTCACCAATAGTACATTTAGTGTTTTAGTTTTCCCACATCCCCTCCAACATTAGTCATTTTCCTTTTCTGTCATATTAGCCAATCTGAGACGTGTGAGATAGTAGCTCAGAGTTGTTTTAATTTGCATCTCTCAATAGTGACTTAGAGCATTTTTGTGACTACAGATAGCTTTGATTACTGTATCTGAAAACTGCCTCATATTCCCCAACCATCCATCAATTGAGGAACAGCTCCCATTTCTATAAATTTAACTGTTTTCTATATCTTTGAGAAATGAAGGCCTTATCAGAGAAATTCACTGTAAATTTTTTTCACAGTAATGATTACTATGTATTTCCCTCCATCCCATTTTCCCATTTATCCTACTCTCTCCCCTTTTATCCTATCCATTCTCAAGTGTTTTCCTTCTGACTTTTACCTCCCCCAAATCGCCCTCCCTCCTAACAGCTCCCCCCCCCACCACACACACCGTTCTCTTATTCCCTTCCCTTCCTACTTTCTTCTATGGTAAGATAGATTTCTACACATTCTGATGATAGTAAGGTTAATGTGCTCTCCTCCCCCTTCCCCCCATTTTCCCTTCCGCTGTAAAACCTTACTATCATCAGAATTGGCTCAAAGATGGAATATACACACTCAATTGGGTGTAGGAATATAAACAGTTTAAACTTATCGAATTCCTTATGGTTTCACTTTCCTGTTTACCTTTTTGTGTTTCTTTTGCATCTTGTATTTGAAAGTCAAAATTTCTATTCGGCTCTGGTCTTTCCATCAGGAATACTTGAAAGTCCTTTATTCATTAAATGTCCACTTTCCCCCTGAAGGATTATACTGTTTTGCTGCATAGGTGATTCTTGGTCACAATCCTAACTAGCTCTTTTGCTTGAAAATCATATTCCAAGTACTCCAATCCTCTAATGAAAAAGCTGCTAAATCTTGTGATATCCTGACTGCCTCCATGATACTTGATTCCATGATTTCTTTTTGACTGCACACAATGTTTTCTACTTGATCTGGAAGGTCTGGAATTCAGATATAATATTCCTGGGAGTTTACATTTTGGGATCTCTTTCAGAAGGTGATTGGCAGATTCTTTCCATTTCTATTTTAACCCTGGTCTAGGATAGTAAGGCAGTTTTCCTTGATAATTTCTTGAAAGATGATGTCTACACTTTTTTTTTATCATGACTTCAGGTAGTCCAATACTTCTTAAATTATCTCTCCTGGATCTATTTTCCAGGTCAGTTGCTTTTACAATGAGATATTTCATATTTTCTTCAATTTTTTTTCATTCTTTTGATTTCATGTGATTGTTCCTTGATGTCGTCATTAGCTCACACTTGCCCAATTTTAACTTTTAAGGAATTATTTTCTTCAGTGAGCTTTTGTACCTTCTTTTCCATTTGACCAATTCTACTTTTTAAGTTCTTCTTTTCAGTGAATTTTCATTTATCTTTTTCCATTTGGCCAATTCTGTTTTTCTTTTTTTTCCCCTCCTTTTTTCTTCAATTAATTAATTAATTTTTAGTTTTCAACATTCATTTCCACAAGATTTTGAGTTCCAAATTTTCTCCCCATCTCGCCCTGCCCTCCACCCAAGACAGCCTGCATTCTGAATATCCCTTCCCCTAATCTGCCCTCCCTTCTATCACCACCCCCCTTCTCTTAACCCCTTCCCCTTCTATTTTCCTGTAGGGCAGGATAGATTTCCCCCATTGCCTATATATCTTATTTCCCAGTTGCATGTAAAAATAATTTTAAACACTTGTTTTTAAAGCTTTAAGTTCCAAATTCTCTTTCTTCCTCCCTCCCCACCCTCATTGAGAAGGCAAGCAACTCAATATACGTCAAGTCATGCAACTGGGGACCTGCATGTTGTAAAAAACTACTTATATTTTCTTTCATCCTATCCCATCCCATTTATTCTATTCTCTTTTGACCCTATCCCTCCTTAGAAGTGTTTGCTTCTGATTGTCCCCTCCCCCAATCTGCCCTCCCTTCTATCATCCCCCCTCTCCTATCCCTTTCCCCCCTATTTTCCTGTAGGGTAAGATAGATTTCCATACCCAATTGAGTGTGTATGTTATTCCCTCCTTAAGCCAAATCTGAGGAGAATAAAATTCACTCCTTCCCTCTCACCTTGCCCTGTTTCCCCTCCACTGTAAAACCCTTTTCTTGTGTTTTTTATGTGATAATTTACCCCATTCTACCTCTCCCTTTCTCCTTCTCCCAGAATAATCCCCTCTCACTCCTTAATTTTATTTTTTTTGAAATCACCCCTTCATCTTCAGCTCTCCCTGTGCCCTCTATCTATCTATCGATAATTTTTCCCTTCCAACTACCCTAATACTGACAAAGGCCTCATGAGTTACAAATATCATCTTTCCATGTAGGAATGTAAACAGTTCAACTTTAATTGGTCCCTTAAGATTTCTTTTTTCTATTTACCTTTTCATGCTTCTCTTGAGTATTGTATTTGAAAGTCAAATTTTCTATTCAGTTCTGGTCTTTTCATCAAGAATGCTTGAAACTCCTTTATTTCACTGAATGTCCATTTTTCCCCCTGAAGGATTATACTCGGTTTTGCTGGGTGGGTGATTGTTGGCTGTAATCCTATCTCCTTTGCCCTCCAGAATATTATATTCCAAGTCCTGCGGTCCCTTAATGTAGAAGCTGCTAAATCTTGTGTTATTCTGGCCAATTCTGCTTTTCAAGGTGTTCTCTTCATTGGATTTTTATGTTTTTTTACCATTTGGCCTATTCTGTTTTTTAAGGTATTATTTTCTTGAGTATTTTTTGGTGTCCTCTTTACCAAGCCGTTGACTCCTTTTTCATGATTTTCTTGCATCATTCTCATTTCTCTTCCCAATTTTTCCTCTACCTTTCTTATTTAATTTTCAAAATTCTTTTTGAGGCTTCCATGGCCTGAGATCAATTTGTATTTTTATTTGGGCCTTTGGATGAAGAAATTTTTACTTTGTTGTCTCCTTTTGAGTCTGTTTTGATCTTCCTTGTCACCATAGTAATTTTCTATGGTTAGAATTTTTTCTGTTCTTTGCTCTTTTTCTAGCTTATTTCTTGACTTTAAACTCTATGCTAAAGTGGGGTTCTGTTTCCAAGTGGGGGGGGCACTGTACCAAGCTTCAGGCTTTTTGTGCAGCTGTTTTCAGAGGTAATTTTGGGGACCTGCAAGTTTTTGACTCTTCCAAAATGGTATGATCTAGTGAGAGATGTGTTTACTACTCTCTTGTACTATGCACTGGTTTGTGAGTGACCACAAGCACTCTTTCCAACCCTGGAACTATGACCAGGGTTCCTGATCCCCTGTGGCCACAAACTGCTGTGCTGGTGCTCCTCCTTGCACTGGGACTAAGACATAAGTCTTGCAACCCCAATCCAAGCATAAGCAATGCAACAGAGTCCTGCCCCTGATGCCAACAAAAGGACCACTGTAAATCTCAATCTTATCCACTGTCCAATCCCTTTACCATCTGTAGGCTAAGAGGTCTGGAAACTGCCCCTGTTACCACTGATTCAGTCACCATTGAGGCCTGCTCCTGGTTTGCTGGAGCCTGGTCTGTGCTGGTGAAACCTGCACTGGACTGTGCTCCCCTCTTACCCTGATGCAACAGGCCTTTCCTGCCAACCTTCTAAGTCTTGGTCTGGAAAAATTGTTTCATTCTTTCTGTGGGTTCTGCCACTCTAGACTTTTAGAGTCATTATTTAAAGGTATTTGGAGGGGTTTGGGGGAGAGCTCAGGTGAATCCCTGCCTTTACTCCAACATCCTGGCTCTGCCTTATGATGATGGTTTGAATAGCTGCAGAAACAAAACCATAATGCTTCAAACATTATCATGCTTGTCATAGAGAAGAATATATTTCTAATATAATTGGGTCAATTATTTACTTAAGGTACTGTTTAAAGCACCTTCAAAGGTATCTTAAGTATGGTAACATTAAAGAATTTTCAGCACAAACCTATAGGACTATTACCACAAACCTCCAAGGGGTTTTTGAATCACTAAATAGAAACCAATGGTGTAGGAGGTAAGGGGGCTAAATTCGGATTTAGGAAGACCTGAGGTTGAACTCTATCCAGACATTTACTAGCTATGTGACCCTGGGCAAATCATTTAACTTTTCTCAAACTTGTTTCCTTGTCTGTAAAATGTAGATAACAACAGTACTTATCTCAAGGTGTTGAGAATCAAATGAGATATGTGCAAAGCACTTCACAAACCTTAAGACACTATGTGCATGTTAGCTATTATAATTAACTATAAATAGTAGAGAAAGAGTTTAAACACTAATTCTCAGAGTCCAGATCCAGGCAGGGCTGTTTGACTGAATCTTCTTGATTTCTTGTATTTGTCAAGTTTTAAATTTTGTTGGCCTGAAATTGGATAAAATACTTTTTGATAGTTCCATTTCTCCTCTATTCACCATGGACTCACCATTATTATTTATTTTGGCAATGTGGTTCTCTTAAATTAGAAAAGTTGATTTTTAAAAAACTAGTTTTATCACCTCAATATTCTTTTTCCTTTGATTTAAAAAAAAAAGAAGTCCTCATTTAACATGTTTTATTTGGACCCAGGGAGCAGAACTTGGAACAATGGGTCGAAATTATTTTTAAAAAAATTTTTACTACATTTAAAGAAAAAAAATTAGACATATCTAATGAGGAATGAGCTATCTCTAGAACTAGTTCGTTTCCCCTCAGTAGAGGTCATCAACTAAAGGTTTTCTAATTATCTTGTAGAGAGGGTTTTTGTTCAGTTGTGGGTTGCGCAAAATGGCCTTGGAGATCTTTTCCACCTATAAGAAGCTATCATTCATTGGTCTTCTGTTTTCAGGTTATTATTTTTCCTCCAAGGCCTGCTGGCTGCAGCTTTTAAATTTATGTAGTCTTTTCATCTCTTTACAACATTGGTTTTATGATTAATTTATACATGTCTAGTCTGGTGTTTTTTGCTCCTATTTTGTTATTATGTTTGCTTTATGAACTTTACAAGATTTAAGTGTTTCTGCATATCTGAGTACTAGAAGATCTATGCCATGAACAATTTCAATAAGTTATCAAGCCAAAAATTAAGCATAGTGTGTATATACTAAAGTCCAAACTATCCATATACTTTTTTCTTCAACATTCTATTTAGCTCTGTAATTTCCTCATTTCTATTATATTTTATCAACTTCTACAAGAGCAATATTAAAATCTTCTGTAATTATCATCTAGGTCTTTTTTTGTATGTTAGCTTTTCCTTTAAGTACAGTATGCATTTGTAAATATAATTTTTTCCTGTTTGCTTATTCAGAAATTGATTGCAACAATCAATTTTTACTTTATTTTGGTATTTAGTGTGAGATTTTGGTCTATGCCTAGTTTATGCCATACTCTTTTCCAGTTTTCCCAGCAGTTTTTGTCAAATTTGACTGCAACAATCAAGGTTACAATCACTTATTTTTCCTGTCTCAAGAATCAGGAATCTTCCTAAACCTCTCATCATCTCCACTATTTCAAAAGCTATCATCCATTATTCCCTATTCCAAAAAAAATTAAATTGGCCAGTTCCTTCCCTATCCCACTCCTATCCTCAAGGTTGATTCTGATGCTTCTTTATAGATTTTACTCATGAATGCTCTCTTAACAAGGTGAGACTTCTACAAGACACTAACTTTGTCTCCTTTTACCATATATACATTGACTTGTCCTGGTCTTTGCTTGGACTTTTACATTTTGTACTTTAAGCTTCTTTAATGAATTTAAGTATAAAAGGCCTTCCTTTCCCCTAGTATCTTTAGTATGAATGATATAAATTCTTCACTCCTACTCTTCCAACAAAATTTTTTTTCTACCAATGAGAGTTATTTAGAATATTTTTGGATGCAAAAAAGATTTTTTAAAAAATCTTGTTTTTTCAGAATATCATATTCTAGTTCTCATTTCTTATGATCAACATTTGATTTGAACTGTTTACTCCTGATGTATGAATACTTGCAACATTTTTTGGCTAACACAAACTGTGGAGCTTGGTGATTACATTTCAAGTTGGTTTATACTTAAGATGTTTTCTGTTGGTGGCCTGTGGATTCTATTGACTTGTATTTTGTCTTGTTTTCGATTAATTCTGAACAATTTCATGAAACTTCCCCAAATGTAATATTTAAGCTTTTTGTTCCATTGTGTTTTCCTGGGAGACCAGTTATAATCAGATTGTCTTGCTTGTCTTCAAGGTTAACTTCTTTGGTTTATAGGAATATCAAATGTTCTTTTTTGCTCCAATACTTCTTACTGCATTACTCCATTTTTGTACCTTGTCTCTCCCATTCACTTTCAGGTCATCTATCACTTTTAAGTCCTCCACTTTTTGTTACAAACTGTCTTTTTTAAAAAAATTTTAATCCCTAATTTTGTTCTCTACGTCTAATTTTAATTTTTAAACTAATTTTTTCAGACATTGGGGCTTCTTCAAGTTTTTACACTTGTATTGGTAAGATTCTAGTTGCAGTTATTGCAACATTGTGCCCTAATAATAACAGATAGCATCTTTATAGACTACTGTGTGTCAGGCACTGTGCTAAGCATTTCACAAATATTTCATTTGATCTTCATGCCCCTGGGAGGTAAGGGCTATTATTATCCCCATCTCACAGTTTAGGAAACTGAGGCAAATATAGGTTAAGTAACTTGCTCAGTGCCACACAGCTACTGAGGCAGAGCTTGTACTCATGTCTTTCTGACTCCAGGCCCAATGCTCTCTACCCACTGCACCACTCAAAAACTCACACTCTTATACTCCATGGTTACTACCCTCACTCTACTATGGCACTTTTTTCCTTACTCATTTGTTTAGTTAGTATTGGCTTTTCTGTCTAGATTTCCATGGAAAATTTTATTTCACCTTTGTTTTAATTGCCCTTTTATTTGGTATGAAGGTAGGCTTAAACAGGACCACTGAAAGTCATTTTCCAAACAAGAAATTTTTGGATATGCCTTGTATCATTTTGGGTGTAGGTCATTATTGGTAACATGATGCTACCTCCTTATACCCGCCATGTATCTCTCTAGATCCCTTTGAACCACTCATGCTTTTGGTTATTCAGAAATCATAGTTTTTAAAAGTTCACGTAATAGTTATTACCAGAACACTGAAGTTTAAAAAAAAAAACGGGTTGGTGTGTCAGGAGTAGCTTAGGACTGGAATAGTCACCTGCTATTGAGTTGATTTTGAAAGTCTGTTTTATAAAGATAAAAAAGCAGGTAAATTAGAGGCAATAATCAGAATTCTTTTTGATCCCTTTCTTTAGTTAGCAATATTGTCTTTTTTTTCCCATTCTTTTTGTACTTTCTCCTTCTAGATATCTTATTAAGTGATTATACTGGCTAACACTCATATAATAGTGCCTTTAAGGTTTGCAGAGTGCTTTTACATAATTATTTCATTTGATCTCAAGTGACCCTGCAATGCACTCAAAATTTGTGTCACTTCCATCAATCATGGATGAAACTAGCAGGCTAAAAAAAATAGATGAGAAATAAACCACATGTATTCTCAACACTTCAGTTTTCAATGTGTCATATTAGGAAATAATTATGGCACTTGGATAATTAAGTCAGCAAGAAGAGGTGGACAAGTACTGAGGAAAATCATTTTAGAATAGTCTTGGAAATACTGCACATAGTAAACTTTGAGACTTCGTACCTTTTCAGAAGAGTAATGGCCAATTCCACTGGGTAGCCTTTTGACTTTCTTTCATATGCTTTTGTCTCTAGTAGTGATAACACTGCTTAAATGATGGATGACCCACAAGCAATGATTGAGCTAACCATGGCTACTAGATTAACTCAGGATTAATCCTGAATGAAATTAAGAGTCATTTCCCATGTCAGACGTTCCACTTAGGATCCATACCTGCTAGCGGTTAGGGCCAGGGAACAGAGAAGGAACCCTGATGCATAAAGACAAACAAGGTCTGAAGCAGGACTTCTTAAACTTTTTCAACTTGCGTTTGTTGGAGTTGCATGGCATAACATGTGCAGTGCAAAGTGTGCATGCTTTGTCCAAAGCCGCAGTGAAGTTGTGCGATGTAAACAAGGGCAAGCACACACATTTGATTTTTAATTAATCTTTGGTCACTATATGTTCAGAAACCTTTTACTGTTGCCAAATTTTTCTCGACCCCACATGTGGTCACAACCCACAGTTTAGGAAGTGATGGTCTAAAATAAAATCCACACAAAAACATAAACTAGATACTAAGCACAAGAGGGTGCTGGTAACACCAATTCCAATGGACCAATATGGTGGCAGGAAGTTGGGGGTTATAAGCCAGTGAAGTTAAAAGCCAAGGAATTCTGATACTGCTTTTCTGAGACAATATGCCTTCTTTAGGTTTTTGTTTTTTTTTAATGACTTGTGGAATCTTATATCCTACCAAAATATCATTTGTGAAGAAAACTATCTAAGATACACTATCTCAGATACCTTCTGTTCTCAGAAATCTACATATTTTAAGCTATCTAAATCTACATGCAAACGAGTAAGTTCTAGTTGACTATTCACTGTTCAGTGTTTAAAATGTGAAGATACTTTCTATTCATAGTAAAATTTGCAGCATGAAACTCATGACTCTAGCACCATCTGGGTCAGTGGATCCCTGACTTTCTGCCAGGTATCCCTATTTAAGGCACCAAAATTGGCCACCTTTTACTAAATTCTAGTCCAAACCTTTATTTAACTACAGATAAAGAAACTTAGACCATTGAAACGTACTTTTAAAGCTCTCTTTTGGAGATTATATGGCTTTGTTTTGCTTAGCCCCAGAGGGCAGAATTGGGAGTGAGAGGTATAAACAACGGTAAAGTAAACGGCACTGCAACTTCCTCTCAGTGTAAGGGCAAAGTAACAAGTAGAACTTCCAAAAGTGGAATGAACTCTCCTGGAGAGTTCTCCAACAATGAAAGCTTCTGGCTGAGGTACAGAGTAACTTAGGGTCAAGGATGGAGGGAATCCAGGACAGACTGCAAGCCTCTAAAGATTCTTCCAAATCAGATTCCATAATGTGCTCAAGGTCATATTGGCTAATAGGGATTGGAACTTAGACCCAAAATGGGTCTATTTACATTTTGTGGGAACTCTGAGATTCTGTGACTCCTAATCCCACATGGTCATTGAATTCTTTCAGCATTTCTTTTTACAAATTGCCTTTGTATTTAATTTTAATTTAATTTTCCATATTAAATACTTTGGAAAAAATACTGCTCAATTTTTCCTCTGTCTACAGATTCTTGAAAGGGGTACTGTAACTCCAAACAGGATTATTTCTTCCATGCAACACTGAGGACCACATTTTCAATAATGCATTAATTTCTGCTAAATCATGGCCACCAAGTATAGATAGGCTAATGAGTGTTTACATATTGAGCTTCTTCCTACTGTGTTATTATTAAAGTTTTCTCTTGAAAATTTCTCTTAAGGGTCTCATTAAACAGAAGATTCATTTTTAATTTCAAATCAATTTATAATCAAAAAGGCTTTTATGAACAAACTTACTTTCTTTGCTTCTAAAAGCAATTTATGATAATCAGGCATGGTATAAATACACCAAATTATAACTACTAATATAATCTTTGCAGTTTCCCCTGTTCTAATTCAACAAGATATGTGTATTACCATATGGCTTACTGCTGCATACAAAAAGGATGCAGATTCATCATTTGTGCTGTTGTGTTTCATTTTTTAATAAAATTTACATGTGAGGAAAATAAAGCTGTACATCTACAGAATGAATAGGAGAAATTTTTACAGCAGATAAAAACAGTAGGTGTTGATTTGGAATTTCTACCTTAAGTGGAAGAAGAGATGAAATCTAAGTGATTTGGAAAGGGCTGGAAAGTGAAATAGGTCAGAGGTTAATTTTGGGAAGGAGAAATATGAGAGAAATTCAGGAAAATCTAGAGAACAATCTCCAGGTTCAGACACTGGTCCAGATTCTACTTGAAAGAAAAGTAATATCAAGAGTAATGCAGGATATGAAAGAATTAAGAATAACCAGGCAGCAGAATCTGAGGCAGAAGACCCAAGGAAGATAACTGACAAGACAAGAAAAAGTAAGAAAAAAAGGTTAAATGGATAGTTTGGAGGGTAAAGCAAATTGATACTGGGTTGGTGGTATGGCAGGGGAGTGTTGGGACTAAAGAAGTTGATTGAAGTTATCTAGTTTTTAAGATGATAATTTGGCTGTGAGTTTTAATCAGAGTTGAGGTTTGTGTGTGTATACACATGTAGTTTTTTGAAAGGCTAAAAAACTGCACGTCTGTATGGAGAGTAGTGGAAATTATACAGTGACTTTGGATTGTATGCAATGTTTTCTTTTTGTTTTTTTTTTTGGCTACAGCTGAGTGTTATCTATGTTCTAAAGACTTGACAGAGAAAAGTGAAGAGACTTTAAGGATGTTTTTCTTCTTTCCAGGTTGTTATTATGCTATTTCTAATTATGCTATTTCTAAAGGAAATATGTATAATGCATTAATGGTGACTGAAGGGATCTGAGATAAAGGAGAGGCACATGAGGATGTTGGAATAGAAGAAAATTATAGAGAAAAGAAAAAAGGAAAGAGATGGCTGTTTAGAATCTTGAGGCTCTTCTTGAAGTAGACTGATGCTCTGAAAAGGAAGTAGCTACCTGTTCTACAAAGTATTATAGACCAGATCCATAGAAACCATGGGGTTAGAAATCTTGTATTAAAGGAAGAGTAGTATCAAACTGATGATTCAGCACTCTGAGGATATGAGAAAACAATTTATCAACAGGATAACAACAGAAAGGTTTATGGTATTCCTTGGGTATATCTATTCCAGACACAACTGAAAAGCCCCTAGAACACACTTTGGAGCACGCAGACCTATTGTGAGAAGGAACCTAAAAAGTGTTACAAATGATTATGAAGTCTTGGGCAACTGACTTAATGCCAAAGACGAAAAGGATCTTTTTTCATCAATATTGTCTTCATCAGTGTTGCCCACTGAAGGCAAGGAACGCAAAAGAGAAAAATTAATTTCAAAAGTGAGCTTCCTAAGAGAGGTTGGAGTCTGAAACCAGGACCCTGACTTTCGGGCCAACGTTTACTTGCCAGAGATGGAAAACATCTAGGTTAGTAAGAATGTATTTGCCTGGTGACTTCCAAATCTAATCTAATCTACAAACTAAATAGGATGAGGGAGTATGTCTATCCCCAAGCAATCTACTATAGAGGATAGCTACAAAAATAGTTCCTGAGACAGCCAGAAGGTCACAGGAGACAAAAAAAAACTATTTTAAACAGAGGTTAGTAAAACCTATGACTTTAAAAGTCCATACACAAGTACCTGAAGTTTAGACAATAAGCACGGAGAACTACAAGTTCCAGCACAAGGAGAAAAATTTGAAGTCATAGGTCTATCACTGAGTCTTGGCAGGATAAAACCTATGACAGGACCACGTCTCTGGATGACTACAATTTATCAAAAAACAAATAGATGAAGTAAAATGTGGAAGGAGTAGAGTGCCATTATTGATTAAAACGGTAGGCTCAAGTGGAAGAAAACCTGGAACCAGAGTAGAAACATGATGGAAAGAAAGTGAAAGCCACTGAAAGGAGAAACAGAAGAGACTTTATCAGATGTATAGAGATGCCACAGACCATCTGAACAAAAGAGGTTAACAGACAAGGAGTTTGGAAGACAGATCATAAGCCTGACATTAAGGAAGATGGGAGATGTCAATTACCTGGACATTTACTTGCCTAAGAAATAAATTCATCCTTCAGAAGGCAAAGGAAATCAAATGTGGGAATTACTATTCCTGGAAGAAAGTGACTACTTCCTGTAGGATGCAATGGAGCAGAAGAAATCCACACATACTTTGACGGCCAAACTAGATTTTAGGAAAGCAGATTTTAAACGGTTCAGAGGAAAGATAATTAGGATGCCATGGACTAATATGTTACAGGGTTAGTCAGTCCAGAGTGAAAAAGAAATGCTCCAAAGTTAAATGTTGAAGACACTTCCAAAGAGCAGGAAAACTGGGATTTGTCTGAAGAGACTGATATGGATGCTCAAGTATCTCAAAAATGTATAGAGACACAAGGCAAGATGGCAAAGGATAAACACAGGAGCATGGTATGGTAATATAAAAACAGCATCAGAAGTGCTAAAATACAGAATGAGCTGAGTGTGGGAAAAGAAGATAAAGACAACAAAAAGGGTTGGGTTTTTTAAAATAATGCTGGTTGAAAGAGAAGGAGGGAGCAAAGAAAGAATAGGACCTTTTCTAAGGATGGATGGATGTCATGAGTGAATACCAAGTTACACAATTCTTTTTTTCCTCATTTTCTTTTTAACCTTTAACCCAATAAAAGAACATAAATAGCTAATAAGGAGTTGATATCCAAGATAAGGCAATAGTTAGCAATCATTACAAGAGCACCTATCAGCTTTTGATAAATTCAAATCACCATGCCCAAGTGAATTGCTTTCTTCAATAATGAAAAAACTGGTAAATGATTGCTGAGCCACTATCAGTGACATTTGAAAGATGAAAGAAAATGGGAAAAGTACGCCAAGAAGGAAGAAAAAATTTAGGTGACACAGTGGACAAAGTGCTGAGTCTGGAGTCAGGAAGACCCAAGTTCAAATCTGGGTACAGACACTGAGTAGTTATGTGACCCTGAGCAAGTCATTTGCCTCAGTTCCCTCAACTGTAAAATGGAGATTATAACAGCACACACTTCACAGATTTGCTGTGAGAATCAAATGAGGTAATATTTGTGAAGTACTTAGTTAACACAGCGCAGGACACATATTAGGTGCTATATAAATCTTATTCTCCTTCCCCTGATTTTCAAAAAAGGAGAGAAACATCTGCAATAGTCCAGTGAATTTGACTTTTATCACCAAAAAAATTCTAGAGATCATTAAAGAGATAAATGGCAAACATCCAGGGAATTACAAAGAGAGAGCATCATCAAGAAAAGGTCATGCCAGGATAACATACCTTCCTTTTTCTGACATGATTACTAAATGAGTAAATATGACAAATACTACAGATTTAGCTTAAGCAACAATCTGATAAAAGTATCTCAAGCTAATCTTATGGGAGAGATGTGGACTAGTTGATGATATAAATTGGATAAAAATTAATAATTAGATAATATAATTAATTTAGAACTGGTTGGATGCAATGGGGCAAGAGATCTTCATAGCGGTACCCTAGGGATCTGTGTTTTTCCAATTTTATAAATGACGTGGATAAAGGTATAAATGGTCTGCTCAAAATTCGCTGGCGTAACAAAGCTGGGAGGGCTAACACGCTGGATGACAGGGATAGGATCCAAAAAGATCTGGATAAGGATAAAGGGTTATAGCTGGGATTAAATATTCACACCTATTAGATAGGGAGGCATGATGTGATAACAGTTCTGAAAAAGATGAGGGAATTTTAGTGTATTGCAAACTCAAGTGAGTAAGCAATGTGATGTGGAATTAAAAAAAAAAGCTAACAGGCTTAATAAAAAGACTAGATTCCTAGAACTAGTTAAGTGATACTATTTCTCTACTCTGCCCTTGTTAGATCTCCTCTAGAATGTTATATTCAGTTCTGGGTGGTACAATTTAAGAAAGATATTGATAAGCTAGAGAGTGTCTAGAACCAGGATAGTGAAGGGCTTTGAGTCCATGTCAAATGAGGATTCGTTGAAGGAAATGGGCCTCTTTAGCCTGGAATAAAGAAGACTTAGCAGGGAACATAACAACATGTTCAAATATTTGAAGGGCTGTCAGGTGGAGAAGGGATTAGACTTGTTCTGTTTGGCTCCAGAAGATAGGATAAAGAGCAAAAAGTGAAAGCTGCAAAAAGGTCAATTTAAACTTGTCAGAAAAAAAACAAAAAAAACAAAAACCCTAATAATGAGGGCTGACCAAAAGCGTAATGAGCAGCCCTGAAAGATGGTAGCTTTCGGCCTCAAGCTAGAGGTTTTCAAATGAAAGCTAGATAAATACTTCCAAGGACTGCTAGATGGCTACTGAGACCCCTTCTAACTCGAGATAACTGAACTGGCAAAAGCTGTATACTTCATGCACGTCTGGGTTTTTTTCCCCCTGTCAATTACTAAAGAACTAAATGAAAATTAAATTTTAAACATGAGCACAGGATAATAAGATGCAATCATAAAAGACTTGACCTTTTATCTTAGGAAACATATAACTGAACATTTTACTAGAAAGAAATGCTGAGATTCTTTTATTCAGTATGTAAAATTCATAGGCTTGATGAAGACCGCATAAAACTGTTACCAAAATTGTATGGTAGAAGTCAGTGGGTAAAGAATAAAAATATTTTCTGCCAGTGGCAGGGAGTTTTAAGTGGTGATGTATCAATGTTAATACATTCTAAAACAGAGTCCAAGCCAGAATTTATTATTTTAAAAAGTTTTATTCTGCTTATTTAGAAATTTGTATTTTTTAATAACTGCAAAGAAAAAAAAAATCAGCCACACCTGAAGAGCTAATATAACTGATTAACAGAATGCAGTGATATATCATTCTAAACAAATAGTGCTGATGTGCCATAATAAATTGTCTATTAGTAAAAAAATACATTTTAGGGCACATAGTACAGCATCTGTATCACAAATTACAGTAGGGATACTTTTCAAGAATTTAATCAAACTAGAGTTTTTTGAGTAATGCATCTTTCAAACGCAGCACTTAAAAATGTAACAACTCTGCATTCTTGTTCTAAAAAATGTCCTTGTAATTTTATTATAGAAATGCTGCTTTATTGCTGCAAGATGTCAAAGTTCAAGGCTCAAAAGGTATAGGAGAGAATACAAAGATATCCTTTAAGAAACTTGTTTTATATATATGTATATATAAAAAAGGTAAAGTTTATAAAAGTTAATTTACAAACCAAGAACAAAAGGGGTATGCACGCATTATGTACAGGCATCCTCATAATATCTATAAATTTTCAAATGCATAGCAAACCCTCCCCACTCCAAGGGGGGGGGGGGGGGGAACCCTATGCCATTTTCTTCTGGTTCTATTCTGATCACATTTTGTTTCAAACCAACAAGTTCACAATCATTTCCCCCCAATCTTTCTCATGATATATTATATAGATAAGCACAAAAGCCATACAAAAACTTAGCCATACAGAACTAGGATGATCTAAAACTATTAAAAAACATAAGGGTAAGGCATCCCTGCTGGTTAATATGTCTGTAGTAATGTGGTTAATTTACAGATTCAAACAAGCCACTGAACCAGTCTCACATGCTCTGTGTCCATCTCAAAGAAAAGCTAAGTGTCTTCATATACAGTCAATGCCAAGTTGTTTGCCAAATTACCCTAGCTGGAGATTGCTGTTAAACCCACTAGACTAGATATTTGCTCGAGATGTATTTGCATTTCAAGAGGGGATATGTGTGTGTGTGTGTGCGCATGCGCGCACGCGCATGTTTATATAACCTGTGCAAATCAAAATAAACTATGTGTCTGTCAAACCAGGCCAAAATGTTGTAGTTCTATACCAGTGTAGTTAAAAAATAATACAGCCCAAAATAATTCCCTCATTCGCTGGCTGGTAATTTAACAGAAATCTACCAATATAAAGTTTCCAGTGCCCTTAAAAAATACAAAAGCCAATTCAAAACTAAAATGCATTCAGAACCCCCATATCCACCCACCCCCAGCCCTCAGTCAATACCAGTTTTCCATCATAGCCTCAGAGTTTTATGGCATGTTTTTTGACCATGGTTCAAGGGTGTATTTGCTAACCATCATAAGCTGAAATAAAATACTTAATACTAACCAGTCCCATCATCACTTCTATGAACATCATAATACTTGATAGAGTGGTTCCACTTAAAATTCAGTAAGTCTAACCCAGTTTCACATTATTTAATCAAGTTTCTATATTAAGTATTAAAAATGGTCAATCAAGACAGAAACACAATTTGCTCCAACAAGATAATTTGGATCTCCAGGAAGGGACTTGTTCTGCCAGGTCTTAGGGTCACCTAAGGGAGAAAACAAAATGGATATTTATTACCACTAAACAAAGATGTTTATATCACATATCTAAAACATATGATTCTCCATAACCCTTGTGTATGTGGTTGCATGCACAAACATATAATTTTTGCTCTTTAAAATGGGGCCCATCATTTCAGAGTAGTACCATAGAACAACTCAGGTACAACTTTAATTTAGGTATCTGGACTAACTACTCACCAAGAGAAATTTATTCTCGTTTAAAAATTTAAGGAAACTTTACAGAATGAACAAAAAAAGAGAGAACTCTGATGTGTGAAAAACTGAGAAGTACAAGGAATGCTCAATTCCAGGACACCAAAAAAATCTCTCAGGGTAAGAACACATGGTTCCTTTGAAGACCCCCATGTTGTGAGATTATTGATAAATGACAAAAAAGTTGAGTACCTGAAGCACTGCAGAAACTACTACAAACCTCTCCAAATAATCAGGGAACTTTGATATTAGAGATGAATAAATGATGGTTTATAGTGTCAACTATGTGCTTCTACATTAGTTTCCAATGGAATTAAAATTGGTCTATAAAAATGGCTCCCGATTTTACCTTAAGTAAAGTATGCAACATGTCCCCTACGTAGAAGAAAACATTTTTGCCAAAGATGGAAAAAAAGATTTTGTCCGGAGTTGTTAATAATTTTTGGTTTGCTCAATAGCCATGGATTGGCTATTTTATCTACAGGTGTAAGTTAAGCATATTTTAGAAAAAGCAGAGGATACTTTGACCCATGAAATAAAGCTGAAAAACTTGGAAGAAGGATATGGGGGTGTGTGTGGGTGTGTGTGTGTGTGTGTGGGTGGGTGTGTGTGTGTCCCCCTATAGGATACGAGAGAGGGCAAAGTAGTTTTTATACATATACTTTTTTTTTAAATGTAAGAGATGTGATTCTATGGAAATTGGAGTGAAACTAAGTTTGTATAACTAGAAGTTTCTATTTGGAGGAAACATGCAGTGAAATCCTTCATATAACAATCAGCTATATATTTGATTTTCCTAAACAAGATAATGTCACTAATTTTAACTATTTAGAGGACGTTCACATAGTACTTTACTGTAGTCTAAATTATAGGAGACATACATACATACATACACACACACACACACACACAAAACACATAAATTTCAATTTTTAAAGAAAGTTTAAGTTAATAATTAATTCAAATTAGGCTAAAGTTTTGCCTAATGGAACCTACTGGAAAAATTTTTTAATATATAGGATGTCTCAAAAAGCCTTTGGGACACCCTGTATAAATAAGAATGATAATAACCATATAAATCATAAATGGCCTATTTCTGAAATATGTGGAACTTAAAAACAGTGTTATATAGTGGTCAACCTGATCAGGAAGACCAGAATTCTAAGCCAGCCTTAGACATTTACTAGATGTGAAACCCCGGGGAAATCATTCAACCTCTGTCCAACTCAGATTCCTCATCTATAAAATGAGGATAATAGCTGTGAGATAGTATTATTTGATGCATTATATGAATATTAGCTATTATTTTACTACTACTACTAAAAATAATAATAATAGTGGCTAGAATGTTTTTACATTTTATCACATTTTATCCTCATAACTCTATGTGGTAGATGTTATTATAATCACCATTTTACAGATGAGGAAACAGGCCGAGAGTGTTTAAGTGACTTGTCTTAGGGTCACATGGCTAGTGTCTGAGGCAGGATTTGAATTTGAGTCTTCTAGACACAAAGTCCAGCACTCTATCCACTGCATCACCTAGCTGTCTCCTAATAAAAATGTTGCTATAATCTTTACACTATAAAACCCTTAGTATAAACAATTTGAGCCTGGACCACTTGAATTAAGAAAAATTCAAAACTAACAGTATGAAATTAGTGATATTTTTCTATATCAGATTTTCCTTTAGTGGGAATAGACATATGGTGATAGTCATGTGTTATCTTACTTCATAAGTACAACAAAACAAACAACTGAAAAGTGTAATAATGCAATGGAAAAGCTGAAATTAAGATTTAATTAACAGAAGTCTATAAAAACGGTGAGAAAAATTTTAATACCAATAAAAATTGTTTTTTCTTCCTTTGGTGCCCTATTATAGATTGAGGAAGTATAAACATTTAGATCCAACAAATAAAGTAAATATGACTGCTCAAGAAAATCATTTGAAAGAAAACCAAGTAGGAAACCAAAGTGGGAATGCTTAGCATTGGTCAAGTACACTTTTATTATATTTAGGCATATCTTTATTTCAATTTTTCCACTGCATCCTGAAAATTTTGCAGAATAGATCACCTGTGTTAATAATCTGAGAAAGTAAAAGCTGAAAATAAGGTGCCTTTGCTGAATCAATTTTAATTCAATTCAACAAACATTTATTGAGTACCTATGTGCAAAATATGAAAAAGGCAAAAAGTTCTCCCCCTACCCATATTAATTTGTCCATTCATGATTGATAATATTTGCACTGCAAGTAAATCTAGAAATGCTTATATAAAGAAACAGAAAGTGACATGTAACACGATGGCAAATGTTACGCAGTGATTAGCCCAGTGAATCAATCATATGACAAGCACCCAAAAGCCCCAAAAGGACAGAGGGAGGACAGCATACCCGACGAGGAGTCGGATGATTTTAGAGCAAAAGACCAACCATCAGGAGTCATAGACGCACAATGTGGTAAGCGCAGCTCCACTGGCTTCAGGAATTTTAGTCCATGGGGCCCACACATAACTAAAGGGCTGAGCAGCGTTTCACCTGGAATTCAGAGGAAAATTATAACAAGGTCCATGATACATACTGCCATATCTACATTCTCAAATTACATTTGGTCTTCTAAAGACAAAATGGGTCAACTTTGCATATCATGAAAAATACATTAAAAATACATGCTTTTAATATAATCTTTTGAAAATATCTCATGGTCATTCTTCTATATATGATATTTTATGTTTACTATAGGTTACTTATAGAAGGATTTAAGGGATTAGGACTGATGGAATATTAATGTAAATATGTAAATAAGATTATATGGTTATAAAACAATTTAACACAGGTGCAAAGTTCTGGCAATCTTAAGAAAATCAGTTGACTCGATATATTCAGAAAGCAATGACCAACTTGGTCAGAATAAAATTGCCACATTAATATCATAATAAACTATGATAACGCCACATATTCAAAAATGTGCTCAGTGGTTTAAATTGAGAATTCCTAATTTTTGATGGGAACTTTCAGACCACATTTCTTATTCAAATCTGATTACATCAGGAGAATCCAGCTTATCTTAACTGTGAATCAAACTATGTGCCTGATGAATTGATATATCTTACCTTTATATGTTTGGCATGCATTTCTTTCCTCAAAAAACCTTAAATTTTATTACAATATAAATGTGTGGCAAAGTGAGATGATTCAGGAAAATGGCAATGGAGACAATAATAAATCTTACTTTACCTTTGTAAATATTTCTGATTTGCCAGGTTTTGAGGGTTTTTTTTCCCACTTATAAAACATGACCTTTAATACTGAGCCAACTGTGCCATATTCCTAACTCCCCATATCTCCATAATAAGGGATTCAGTATGTAAATTTAATAGAACTACCATGACAATTGATTGTAACCTCTTGTAGAACAAAAACATAAGAGTAATTTTTAGGGATATCATATACTTACCCTTTTCTTTATCTAAAGGTGGTAAGATGCTATTGTCTCGGCACACTTTGAAATAGATTTCTTGCTCAATTCCTTCAGGGATGGCCCCTTGTGGAATAATTATACTAACTCCAGTTTCAATGGAACTTAAGACACCACCATTGCTATTAAAAATTCCTCTTGCTGTGGCTACAACAGTGTGACCATCTTCATCCTCGTCATCTTCCAAAGCTGAAGGACTAAGAGTTTATGAACATTTAAGGAATGTGTTACTAAATAGTATTTTGAGGATTTGTCTTTCATTTACTGCTTATTACACAGGATAAGAAAGTATGCAAAAGTTGGGATGTGTACCAACAGAACAAGTTGCTGATGTCACTGAGTCACTGAATTAAATTTTTTGTTCTTATGAAATCTTTTACCTCATATACCTATTACAGTGAAAATGCTATAAAAGTAAGGACATTTTCTTCTGAGAAATTTCATTTTTGTAACTTAGTAATCTGTCCTATCATTTAGTACATAATAAAGTTTTTGGAATCCAAAGCATATGCTGGACAATTAAATAATAACCTGATAGTAAATTAGCTCAAAAAATAAATTTAAAATATCTGTGAGATTACATGTCATAAGAACTTAAATTACTATTTCAAATTCAACCGTTATCTCCCAATGCTGGTATATCTCAGGGACACTAAAGTTCTGAAATTCACCAAGTTTTCAATCTAAACTTACATATCAGAAAAAACTTAACACTTAAAAGTCAATACACAGACCAATCAATCAAGGAGAATTATAGTAAGGGATTAGGATTTCAGGGTGGACAGGAATGAATCCTAGAATGCTTCTTGAAGGAATTGAGTTTTGAAATAAAAATTTTAAGAAAGGGGGAAAACACAGCCAAGCAAGGAGAAAATAACATTGGGGAATATAACACTGAATTAAGAACATAACATGGAATTAATTTCTGGGATAATCAAGATTACGTGGTAGATGTAAATTAATGCCAGAGCACCAGGAGATAGTTTTTTATCCTAGAGAAAGAACAAACTTGTCATCAAAGGAAATATTGCCAGTGTTTTCAATTGATGAAAAGTTCAATTAAGGTATAAAGGAAAGAAATGAAATGTAATTAAATTCTCATTTATGAATAGCTATGGACACAAGACCATGCCTTAAAAAGAACAAAGCTAGGGAAAATTCTATTACTACTACATCAAGCATCTGAATGATTAAGTTAAACAAAATGAGGTGTGTGGGACTTACAAGAGCAAAAAGTAGTATAATGACCATGTTTCGTAGATTTTGGGTTCTGTGGCTTAGATCTTGATCTTTGATTTTAGCTTTAGGAATTAGGTAGATTCTATTTAGCAAGGAAAAAAAAATCCAATTCTTCTAATTATAGAGCTGACTACTCCATGGACAAGGACTAGAAAAAACATCTATAAAAAAATTATTCCATGACATGGAAATGGCTTTTAACACAGACCCCTTCACAATAATGTCATTGAGGATGGTAGACTTTTTCAACTACTTCTTTTAAAGTTTGGGAGTGATGGTGTTAAAATTATCACTGCAAGGCTTAAACCATGTAAGGACACATTAACTATATTAAATTATAGCTTCACGCAAAAATCAAATGAAAATCCTAAAGCTCTAAGTTTAGCAAGTTTGAATGGGTAAAAAATGATCCTTACCTTACAGGAATGGCTTTAGGCACTGCACTAGTATTATTTGGTTGATATTTGGGCCTATCTGTCTGAATGGAGAATGTCTCTACTCCACTGTCAAACTCAGGAGGTTGTGATGAACTGTGTTTCAAAAACGTTTTTGGGGAATTTGGAGCCTTGGGTGCCAACTCCAGTTTATGTTGAGTTTCATTTGGCAGGAGATTGTGATTGAATTTAGGACTTTCAAATTTTCGTTCAAATGGTCTGGCAGAACTTGTATAAGGTTTTGGTGTAAATCGGTTGTATGCTGGAGTTACTGTTTTCTGAGTTTGTTCAGTTCCATTAACTGGGCCTTTGTCAGGAAAACTTTTCTGAGGATAGAAAGTAGATTGAACAGTATCTTCTCGGTTTGAAGATCGGAATGTTGGTGGTTTATTTTGAGACGGAGGTGGGTCTGGCTTAGACACTAACGAATTCTGAAAGTCCAATGACAAAGAGTTCCCTGAAAAAGAAAAAAATATATGAAAAGGTTCTAGTCAGAAAGAGTAGTCAATAGAAAGTGAGAGCAATGATTTTTTAAAGTATCCATAAAGCACAAGAAAGAGTCTCAGACACATAATACTCACTAGCTATGTGACTCTGGGCAAGTCACTTAAACTCAACTGCCTCACCAAAAAACAAAAAAAAACAAAACAAAACAAAAAACAAAAAACAAACAAAAAACACCAAACACACAAGAAAGAAAAAGATAACACAAAGATGTAACTCAGTACTTCACTGAAACTGGAATTACTTTTTTGGCAAGCCCAAGTATCCCACCTATTTCACCTTATCTTTTTTGGCCCACAATCTGAAAGTCAGGTTCAAAGCCATGTTATGACTCTCAAGAAGCAGATGAGCTCCTATTCCCCTTTTGGAAACAATTAAGCAGTAATGGAGATATTTCAAGTCTTTCTTCCTTAGACCCCTGGTTTAGGAGAATACAGGCTCCTTATATGCCAAGTCTGATAAATGGTCAAAGTAGAGTTCATGGGGTAAGTAGTTTGAGCAGAGTGTAAGGGAGGGCCTGGGGTGAAGGGAAGGGAGGAAGAAATGGAACCACTTTATTTACCATGAGTGCTATCATTTTTGGAGGGGAAAATTATTCCCTTGATCACTCAAGGTGTGGTGAAGTGAAAAGGGTACATTCATTCCTTATTCCTAAAAGATAAACTATATATTGTTAAAGGATATTTAAGAGGTTAATCTTCACAGAAAAATAGTTGGATACAATGGAATTGATAATCAGGTACTATTTTCAGAAGACTGAGAAATGTTAGAATCTTTAGAAATTGAGGTATGGAAATGAAGCTTACACTGAAATTGAAAAACAGGAGCCAATGAATTTATCAAATTACTAAGGGTACACTTGATTAACTGCAAGTCATTTTTATCCATCTGAACATCATGTTTTATCTTTTCAACAGTGAAATGGGAGTGTAAGTTTCTACTGACAGAAATTATGAGTTAATTTTGTAATCTTATGTTTCACCGAAGGACATTTCACACCAAGGCTTTTAAATAACAGCACCAAGGTAACTTTTTTTTTTTGGTACAGTAAAAAACCCACTGTAAATCTGGTGATACCCCAAAACAAATAGGTACTTTTGATAACCAACAAAATTCTGTCATTGACTTAAAAACGTAGTATCACCTGCTCAAAACTCAGTGGGAAATTAGTTTAGAAGTTTATACATGGTAAAACAAATACTTTGTTAATTGATACTTTAATTCAGCTTTTCAATCTCATACCTTCAGAAAGGAGTCCCTTGGGGTGTGTATGAAGAGACAGTGAAGAGTTGGTGATAGGCTGAGAAGGCTGGCTATATTGTGAAAGAGGTGGAGGTGGCGGAGGAGTAACTTGAGCTGCTTCATAGCGCTTTTCACCAAAAGATCTATCCATAATATCAGTTTCAACAGGCTTTCCCCTGTTAAAATATCGAAGAGGAAAATGGTAATACTTGGAAATCCACGCTTGGCCAAACGAGCTTAAAATGTTCCTAACTGATACTCTTTTCCTTGGAGTATAGCTCTTTTAAAAATTTCTTCCTATGAGTTTTGGGAGATGCTCTATATGAAGTGTAAGTACAATGTCAATCTTGTAAGCACAAAGGAAGTCAAGACAATACAAATACTTTAAGAACATCAGTAAAACAATCTAAAGATGGCAACCAAAAGGTAGATGGAATTCTGAGCGTACTTGAAAACTCTGACTTTCTCATCATCCATTTTGTTGTCTTCCTCAATAAGTATGTCTTAAGCAAGCCTTGCAAATATCTGATATGCAGAGGAATGATCTTTCATTAATGATTTCTTTTTCATTAAACCCAAGTCTACTGGCTCTGATTTTGAAGATGGGGAATAGACACCTCAATCCTTCTACCTCTATGTAGTCAGAAAATGAACATATGAAGAACATTCCCTTTTATACAAATAACACCCAATGCTATCAAGCGTGCAAAACAGATAAATAAAATTGGCTCTGTTTGGTCAGTTCCACCCTACCCATATTCTTGTAGAGATATTTTAAGGTTTTCTGGGTAAGTAGGTACTGGTTTAATTTACAAGGCTCATTTAAGTTAAAAAAAAAGTATGCCTATTTTACTTCCCCTCCCCCAATAAAATGCTAATCACAAATACATAATACAAAAATGGACATTTCATAAAAATTATCTGAAAAAACTCATAATTGCAACCATGCCATCTAAACCTTAGAAACAATCAGCCTAAACTTCACTAGTTTTATGTGCACAAACAGATTATTTATTAAGAATGACACTTTTATGTTTACATGAAACAATACGTTTTCACGTGACAAAGTAGACTTGTCCCAAGGAACTTTAAGCTAATGATTAGTTCCAAATTAACAAGTTATTTGGCTTTCATAGATATTTAGACTGGAAAAATTTGTAAATGACTTTAAAGTCTGAAAGTGCACATAATGCCAATGACAAAAGCCACAGGGGGAGGACACCTTAAAAACACCCTCACATTAATGCCAATCTTACCACTTGATGTTCCTTTTCAAGTAGTCATAGCTAGTGTAAGAGCCAAGAAATCTAGGTGATAGCAAAGCAAATGCAATAGAAGAACGAAAGAAAAACAAGTCATTCTAATAAAATTTTAGGAGATGGTCTAAACTGTCATTCTCAAACACTAAAACCATCAATAACTGCAACACTGCCTTCCAAGCAGCATTTGGCCTATAAAATATAACTAACACTCACTTGTACAGACTGATCACTCCGTGTGTGTGTATGTCTCTCTCTATACACACCTACACCTACACACACACACACCCCATACATTTTAGTGACCCTACCAGTCTACTTTAACTCCTTAGCTACTCCCAAAACTGAAGAGTATAATGGGAAATTTTGTATGCATCCTTTCATCTAAAAAAGTGTTAAGTATACAAGTAAGTAGTCAAGTGGGCAAAAAGCACAACCGGGGGGGGGGGGGGGGAGACTAAGGATAATCAGGCAATGAATAACTGAGTCAGCTGCTTAATTAAAAGGAAAAATGCTGCAAAGAAATGAATACGAATTTAAGGATGCAGAACCAAACTGCACACAAGCAAATGAATACGTAACAAATAACTGCAATGGCCATCTTACTAGGATGACCACAGATCTACAAATTTTAAAAATACACATGAAATAAGTGACTCTGTCTAGCACCAATTTCTTTCAAAATGAGATGTGATTCAAGCTTTAAGATGAGAAAAACTTTATACTTATTTTCAATAGATTCCATACCATACACCCTTACCACAATCATACATAAACCCCAGAGACAAATTTACAGCTTTGCATAATTCTTAAGGTTTAATAACCTATATTTCTTTTTCTTCTTCTCTAACCCTGGGCCTGGATCTTCCAACAGTGAAAGTAGGACAGTATTCACTATGACTTTATTCCTCATATACCATTTGTTGTGTGGAGCTTTATTTCATCTAATTCTACGATTCTTTATGATTATTTTCTGCACTAAAAATGTCATGAGAGAAGACAAGTGGAAAAAAAACATAGGATAATAAAAATAATGACAGCTAGCACTTATATAGCATGTTAAGTTTTGCCAAGCTCTTTGAGTACATGCATGTGTGCACATACATAACATCTTGTTCAATCTTGATGACATTTTTTTATTCCCCATTTTATTTTACATCTGGAGAAACAGGTGGTGAAAGGTTAAGTGACTTGTCCAGAGTCCCAGAGCTACTCTACTCAATAAGCCACCTCATTAGACTGACCTCAGGGGCTCTCTAGCCCAACCTCCTTATTTCACAAACAGGAAAGGACGATTCAGAGGTTCAGTAACTTGCCCAGGGTCACACAAGGACTAATGTCAAGAGGAATCCAAATCCAGGTCCTAGGACCCCAGAGTCAGTATTCTTTTCAATTTTTTAATTGAAAATACTGGCCCTACAAATACAAGAAGGGCCTGATAAAAGAATTATGGCTGTGTATTCTATACCCCACCGACATCCCTGTGTCTTAAGGAAAAGGAAGAACAAACTTTACCTATGCTTCTATGTGTGTATTTTACCTATGAATTCTTTCTCCTACAAGCTGAATGCTACCTTCTTAGACTATACTTTAGTATGAACTCTTCATAGCTGTCTAAAACTCCTGAATTATAAATCATCTATATATACACTTATGTTTTTAAAGCTTATTAAAAAGCACACATCACTTCTCCATCTATTAAAATTCTCCTGATAAATTCAATCTTACAAGGTAAGATGACAGCTTATTTGTGTCATCTCAAGTTAAATAACTTACTTAGAATAACTAGAAAAACTTAGTTGATTTGGAAAATGAACTGGTTTGGCAGACTCTATGAGATGGCTGGCAGGGACTTGTGCTGAAGGTTTGTTTTCAAAACTTCTCCGATCAAAATACGAAAGTTGCTTTCGATAGTATTCCTCATCTTCCTCAGGATCATAGTGATTTGAACGAACAATATCTTCAGGTGCTTTTATCTGAGGTTTCTGTGGTTCTGGGGACCTAGTACATGATCATATATATAAGTCACTCAAACTCAAGGTGATGTAAAGTTTACAATGACAATTTCAAAGATACAGAGACAGAACTGGAAGACAGGCTATTGTAGCATATCCTACACTTTTCTCTTTAAAATCAAATGAATGTATAAAATACCTTATTTACCTGTTAACTTCTAGTTTCCAGAGCCTTCCTACAGAATTAGATAGCTCAAGCAACCAAGACACATGTCACAAAGTCCAAGGATTCAACCTCAAGCACTCTACTCACAAATGCCTGACAGATTTTTGCCTATTTCAGACACAATCATAACAAGCTAGGTTTACTGTTATCCTAGCTTGTAGCACATTAGAAGCAGTTAAAAGTGGAAGATATTTCTAGAGGCATAATGATAGTAGGAAGAAGTGGCCAATGGTAGTCTAATAGCAAATTGTTATCAATGTTACCAAAAGTACATGCTGACACATAGGGTTTGAACCATAATCCTGTGATCATGTATAGCAAAGGACAAAGAGACCACAAGGGCAACACTAATTGTATTGTGCTATAATATATTCATGCCTATAATGATGACTCAAAGTAAGGTTCAATTGTGTCCGATAAACTTTAAGAAGGCAGGGAAATATGGAATGTAGTCGAGAAAGAATGACAAAGTATAAAGAGCTAAAGTAAATTTTGTGACATGATCAATAATACATCAATGTCTGGAGGACACTAAAATTTATTTTAAAAGTTTTTTTTTTTCCAAACTAGAGCTATAAAAGGCTTACTAGCCAGAAACCTTTTGTATAGTATAACTTCCTCACTTAAAAGCAAGGCAATTTAAGGATTGTTAATTAGACTTTTCACCTTTCCTTCCTAATTTATCCCATACTTAAGCCAACTGAATATAAGAGCAGCTGATTTTTATTTTAGTCATACAATTAATTCTTCTCATCTCATTTTTTCCCTTTTCACTACACTAAGAGAGGCACTATAGAGCAGTGTATAGAGAGCTGGCCCTTAAAGCCAGAAAGATTTGTGTTAATTCCTCCTTCTAAGGTATGATGGCTATGTTACTTAACCTCATGTTCTAAGCAACCCCCTAGTACTAAGTTGTGGAGAAGGTGTCTTGTCAATGGAAATCACAGATCCAGTCCCTAGTACTACCTTAATAGGAGTAAAAGTGGTCTTATTGAACTGAATGGATAAATAACCAAAAATGTAGTTTTATATTACAACCCAAACTTTTTAAATTAAATGGCAATATACCCACCTGTACAGTGTTTTATCATGCTCACTGAACTGATTTTGAGAAGTAGATTTAGGACCACTGATGGGAGCAACTGCAGGTTTAGGTGCTATTTCTGGGGGCTATGGGGGGGAAAAGATAACAAATTATATCTTTGAAGTCACTAAACTTCAAGGTTTAAGAATAGAAAATAAGACATTTTAAAACTACTTTTATATTAAGTGATAATAATAATAAAGTAATAATAAAAATTCTTTTTCCTTTACATATTTACCTTAATAGTAGCTGTGTCATTAATGTCCTTCTTACTTTCTAATGATGCTGACCTTTTGTTTTCAAACATTTTGACTCTAGTAAGCACAGATTGTGGTTTCATTGCTGGATCTTCCTCATCTTCAATTATAGTAGGTGGTGGTGGAAGTGGTTTGGTGTTTGAAGGAAGCACTTCTGTCTTTTGAGATGAAGGAATTAGAGAAGGAACACCTGTAGAGCCATGAGAAGAAGGCTCATAATGCCCTACTTTGGCATTAAACCCTTGTGGCGGTACCTGTTCACAACTTCGAGGGTACTGATCAAAATACTGCTTGGCTTCAGAAGACTTGGACATTGCTGAAGAGTAAGGCTGCGCTTCTGATTTATATCGACCATGAATATCATACCCAGAAGCTGGTTGTTCCTCATATCGTACATTAGAGTTTTTAGGGGGTTGTTCATAGCGTGACCTACTATCGTAAGATACTGGGGTTGGTTCTTCAAAACGAGGTTGTCCTGGAAAGTAAGCACGTTCTGAAGCCTCATCAGGATGCTGTCTAGGGTCAAAGTCTCGAGGGTGCTGATTATCAAAGGAAGGCCTTGGTTGGTAAGGCTGTTTGTCATCATAATATGACCACTGATCTTCATAAGAAGGTGTGCGATGATCATCATAATGCAGGCGAGGGTCATAGCTTCGAGACAACTGATCTGTATAATTGGTGGAATCATACTTAAGGGTAGGTGGTTCAATATCTCTACTGGATTGTTTTTCTGCATAAGGTGGTTGAGGTTCATAGCTCATATTAGATTCTTTTTCTTGTCTCTGCACTGGGTGGTTAATGGGCAGCTGTTTCATAACATAATTTTGTCTTGGTGGTTCTTCAGTATATTGTTCTTTTCTATATACCTAGGCAGAACACATAAACTTGGCTGTAAACATTGGTTTATAATCCCAGTCAAATTTTATTGTATAAAACAAATTAACAACCTGAAAAAAAGGTATTTTCTGCTAACAATTACAAGCTTACATTTAGATTAGAGGAAAAGGCCAATTACTAGGTTGTTATTTTGATTAAAAGAAAGCCCAAAATTTAAAATGCAGATGTCACTGGTGTCAGAATCTACTAAAATAAAGCTAAATAAGAAATAATTCAGCTATTTAAAAAGTAACCAAGTTATGATTTGCTGAGCTATTTTTTCACTTAATTTTTGTATTTGAAATTAAGAATATAAAGATAAGCACAGTATAATTTTCAGTGAGGTTTTTCATCAAGGTTCTTGGGTAAGCAATAAGGAATTGGCAATAAATAAAAAAATAAGCTTAGAAATAAAAATATTCAGCAAAAATCTTTGATTGAAAAGATCCACTGTTAGACAATAAATATACATCTGGAAGCCATGCAAGCTAAAACATTTAATAATTCTTACTGATTTAAATGCATTAAACTACATAAGCCCATAGTAAAAAGCAAAGGGAATCCTTAAAAGGGGCAAAGCAAAAAACGTTCATGTGCTAGCTTGGGACAGCAGCAAGTTAGTGCAACAGTGCAGCACGGGTACCTTTGCCGGATCTACATGCGACGACAATGATGGTTCTTGGTCTCTTAGCACTATTTGAGATGTCTCAGAACTTGGTGGTGTTAAGGGGCCCGGTTGTGGCTGATAGGAGTTGTAAGGAGCTGGGACTGGCTCCTCCAGTTGGATATTAGTTAGATTTACATTAGGATTAACTGCAGAGGTTGATGCATGGTGTGTTTCAGACGAAGGGTAAGGGACTGCAGATGAGACTTCTGCTTTCTGTGAAGTGTTTAAAATATTTTAAATACAGTGCTTCTGGTACACTGCTGATTTTCCATTTTAGTTTAAGGTTTTGTTTTATACATACATATATATACATACACATATATATGTATGTATATTATGTACACATAGTTTAAGTGTACTAGAAAAAAATTACTGCCTCATTCTAGCTGTTGGGAAATTATTATACCACTTTTATATATTATATTAAGTGAAACCATTTATAAGACTTAGAAGTTCTTAATATTCTCACATCCAAGTTAGCGACTAATCTTTGTCTGGAAAAAGGATAAAATATATATACTCTCTTTACATCAATTCCCACATTTTAAAACTGAATAATGCACCTACAGCTAGAAAATGTTTAATGTTTGCTGCTTACCTGTTGAGAGGCTGTTTTAAATCCTGGGGAGTCTATTCTATGAATTGGTTGTGGCTGCGCTTGTGGTGAATAAGAAGGGTATGTTTGGCTTTCATGATGCATTCCAGAGGAGTCCTCTCTTACAGGTTCAGAGGACCGTGTAATTGCAGACTCCGGGGGAGTCCCAACCTCATCATTAAGAGTTTCATCTAGTTCTTGATCAGTGTAGGCCCCACCTTCTGTATCTGTGTCTTCATAGTCAGAAGTGTGTCTACTGTCCGTGCTATACATTGAGTATTCACTACCTGGAGCTGACAGGTAGGATAGACGATCATCATGCAAATCAAGGTCATCACTTGTAGCACCATCCGCCTGGGTCAAATAAAAGTAAATTAAAAACTTTATTTAATATTTTTAAAGAGATGACCTTTATTTTTACAAGGGGAGACTGAAAAGGCTATTCTCCTCTGGAAAAATCAAATCTACTTGCTTCAAATTTATGATGGGTAAAGGTCAAGAAGAACCGTACAAGCACACATGCAGACACACAGAGCATCCTTTTGTTAGTTGAAACTTTTGGATGAATCAGATGTTGGCTAATCCAAGTCTTAGGAACCCAACCAAAAGAGGCAATGAAGGACCTCTGTATCATCCTGGCCTATAAAGGCTAGTTACTGGATTTCTATCCCAGGGCATGAAGAAGAAAGAGAATGCCAATGAGCAAACTTGCAGAAGCACCAGCATACTGATTTAACAGCAATGGAAGAAAAACTGTCATAACCAATGGAATAACTCCACTCGAGCCAGAACAAAGTACTACCTTTAGAAAACAACTCTTAAAAAAAGTTGAAGCTGATATTTGTTTGAAGGTTTTCTGGAAAGTGCTATGGAAAAGTATCACTACAGAGAGATGGTTCCCCCTTAAAACATAGGAAGAAACAAATGATTCCTTATAAGAGAAGTTTCCAAAAGATAAAGAAATGTAGTTATTAAGTACTTAAGACATGAACTGATTCAAACATTCCAGGTTCCTTCAGCATAGAAGAGAAGAAAAATGAGAAATGCTGGGGAAAAGTACTTTCTAAATCTGAAATCCCCAACCTGTCACTGACTGCTATTAATATGAAATTGTTTACCAGGCTCAATAGTATAGTCCAGTTATTAAAGCACCACCCTCAAAAAGAGGATGCCCCTGGGTACATCTAAATTCTGAAGCAGAATCCAGAGGGTTTAGTATTGTTTTTCTTTTCTTTTCCTTTTCTTTTTGAAGGGAGTGGGTGGTTGAGTGGGCATCCTTCACAATCTGAAGCAGTACATCAAAGTGAAAAATTCCTTCTTAGAGTGGTGAAGTGCTAGAAGTAGGCTATCTGGCATGGAATTGAAGATTCCACTGTGCTATGCCAGAATTGTGGTTCTCCATTAACTCTATCAACTGGCATTTTCCAAGAAAACAAGTCCCAATTCTATGTCAGGCACTCCAGTACTGTGTGCATCAGGTGGCAGCCTGGGACATGACTCTGAGCACTGCCTCCCTAGTACATTAGACCAATGTCTGCCATGTAGCAATAAAGCTCTTGCTTTCAGCAGAACATCTTGCCTAGATGAAAGACTTAGAGCTCTTCAGTGTACTAGGTAAGAAACTTCTATGGCTTTACTCTCTTGATCCCAACAAAAAGGAGTTTGTTGACCTATATTGTCCATCACTCCTAAGTTTCCAGTGACCACTCAGGTGGTAATGTCTTAGGGGAAGAATCATTCAGAATTAACCACTTCACCCACCCACTATTTGTTTTCAGTTCCCTGAGGTAGCTGATCATCTTAAGAATTATGGAGATTGTAGACACTGAAGGAAACAAGAAGCATGGGTTGACTTAGAACCAAGAAATGCTGCCATACCAACATCTTTTAAGAAATTCAATAAAGGGAATTCTGATGACTCTTCATGGCTTGATTGGGTGACCATAAGACTATCTCAGGAAGGACACTCCTTTAAAGTCACTGAAACTTTGACAGAGGAGTCAATGTTACTTGAAGTAGTTTTAAGTGGGAAATTCATCTATTCATCTTGAAGACATATAAGTGGACACAAGCAAAATAAAACTTGATCTAAACATTTATGATTTTAATGTATTCTAATTTTCAAAATTATCATAATGATAAAAGATTCAATTCATTTTGTAAGGATGGAAAGAGGAAATTTGGGGCAGCAAAGTAGGAAGGTCATAACAATCTCAGAAGAATACGTTAAAGAAAATCGAAGGGAGTTTTTACTAGCAACAATTTTAAGCATATTTTCTGTAATTTTACTTAAATATATTTTCTCAGCAGATGGCTTTAAAGAATTGATCTGCATAAATTAGGCTCCATTTTCTATTATCATTGGATGAGGAGAATGTTATAATAACAATGTTATCTTAAATATTAATGTCATAATACTAAGAATATGAGTACAACTATTTTTACTGAGTGCTGTGAGAGTAAAAACTAATCATATAGTCAAAGTGTTGTCATAAAAGTGGTTAAGTGGTTTCCTCCACTTACTTTTCTACTGTGTAAAGTGTCCTACTTGAAATGTCAGTTAATCAACCTTGTCTTTTGAATACACATGAACTACTTGTAACCCCTAAACTGGCAGAAGAAAAACCGTAATTCTGAAATACATGTTAATTCTAAATGTGAAACTTTTATATCTTCTTGCAAAGGCTGTATATTTTTTCTGAATAGGCACTGTTGTCTTAAACATGCAGCATGCACTGCCAGAGCTCCTGTAGACAAACAGCCAGGTAGAGGAAAATGGGGGCCATGCCCAGGAGGAGGGTGAGGAGTGGATAGGGAAAAGAGTTGGGGCAAAATAGCACCATCATCACAGCAATAAAATAACAACAAAAACCCCACAAACAAACAAACAAAAAAAATACCACATAGATACCCACAATTTTCTCTTATAGTCTATATACTAAGCTTAAGAAAAACTGACAAAGTTATTATACTGCACTGTTAGGATCATATGAAATAAAGATGGCAAAAGGAACTAAAAAGTTACTTTGCTTTTAGTTGGGGAAAACATTAAATTTATCGTGAAAAGGAATGCCCATCAAGATTTTGTATAAAATTAAATAGCAAAAAATATTTAATAGTAATAAACAGTAATAAAGCTTATCTCCCAAATACATGGTCTAAGACCTTTTAATGAGGTAGCAATTCAGTGAATGGACTAATCAGAATTCTCAAGCTGTTAGAGCTTTAATACCCAGTAAAAGTAGTTTAAAATTCATATGTCAGACATAATTTTTTGTCTCTAATTGAACCAAAGTTTATTCCTTGCTTCCCCAACCCCTCCCCTTGTATTACTGTCACTTACATGATATAGCAACTCAGAGACATCAAAAATACAAAATCCTGAAATACAGGACAAACTTCTGAAACAGTATTAGTGAAATTGCTTACCTTTCCTTCTGAAACCCAAACCAGCTGGTTTTGCTGTTGCTGAATAGCTTCTTTCAGTGCTCCATACCAACCATCATTCATTGAATTTAAATTAATAGTAGCTGAAAATAACAAAGTATTAATTTGGTCTTGTGGATAATAAGATACCAGAAACTGAGATGTAAGTTCTCCTTTCAGCTCAACCACCAAAAGGAGGTATTATATTACTTGCAAGATAGATGGAAATGTTTGTAGGGAAAGGTAACCGCCCTACTGACTGTCCCAATTATGAAATGCTATTTCCCTTTAAAAAGTGGTTGATATTGCTAGGATAAGATCGATGATAAATTTCTGGAAGCCAAGAAATTCACAGGAAAAGAATAAATTTTGCTATGAAGAACTGTGCGTAAGTAGACTCCTTATGCAGAACTTTCTAATAACTGGCTTTTAAGGTTTTCTTGAGTATACTCACTTGTAAAAAGATGATGATTATTTTTACGAAGTTTATGAGATCGTTCATATAATTTTCTGGCACTCTTCCGTGATTCTGGACACAATCGCATTCTCATTGTTTTAACACCCTGTTTGGAATCAGGGTTGAGGAATACCACAATGGGATACCACTGTGCGTAATTTAGACGGTCAACAGCATTTGGTGTTACATCTAATAAAGCATGTTTATCCTGCGTAAGGAAAAAAAAAGTCAAGATTCCAGACATGTAACTCTCTTCAAAGAACTACCAATTCAGAAAATGATACTCTAGCCAAAGAATGTAAAAACTCCACAACTGTAAAATCACCACAGATTGCAAAATTAAACAATCTGAGCAAAATCATTCTGTCGTTATTATTTATTTTAAATACAGGATTATGAGTTAATTTCATGCAATGACTAGTAGAATTAAAATTGCATTTTATTAAATTATCGCTAAAATAGTTCATCTTAAAGCTACTTATAATACAAGTTATGTGTACCTCACCTAAATATATAGTAACATAATCTGGGGGGAAAATATGCCAGTATTATTCATTCCCTGAATAAAAATATTAGAATGGTCTAGATACCACATAAACACAACATAAAGTAGAAAAAATGAAATCAAAATTCACATCTAACAATATAAGTACAAAATTTAATTGTTATTCAAGGTTAAGATTTGAGGTCAAATTCAGTCTCAGACATTTACTAGCCATGTGACCCTAGGAAGGTCACTTAACCTCTCTGTGTCTCAGTTTCCTCGTATGAAAATTTGGGAACAGTAACAGGACCCACAGTAGTCTTAAGGATAAAACAAGATAATATTTGTCACGTTTCTGCAAACCTTAAAGTGCTAAATAAATGCTAGCTTTTATTATTGATTGTTATGCTTCTAATTGGTGTGACAGAATATGAATTATTGATTCTACAACTTACCCGATCGATAATTTGCTTAATAGTATGAAGACGTATAATTCCCGAGCTCCGCTGGTCAGTGCCAGCATCTCTAGGTTCACTTTCTAGTAAATGAAAAATAGTTATTCAAATTTTGAAGACACCATCAAAAAAATACTGGAAATATAAGTGACTCAGCTCATAAACAGGTTGTATTCCAAACATTCATTTGTAATCTCGTTATTTAGAATCCCAAATGAATTATAATAAATGGTAATTATGTTTTGTGATAAACTGACAAAAACCCAACTAATTATTAATGTACCTCAAGAATGTAGTTGCTACCCTATAACATTTTTTCCACATAAATCTCAATTTAACAAACAGTTACTGAATTTAATGACATAAATAAGCTACTACATGGGGATATAACAAGAAAATAAGACAGGCTTGGGCCTCAAAATTGGGGGAGGGGAAGAATAAAATACATAAATGACTAGAAAGTAGTAATATTCAAGAAAAGTAGATATTTAAGAAGGGCATATTTATCTTGGAGGGGTTTGGGGGAAGGGCACATAGGGTGCTTAGACATGCAGATGGAAAAAAAATCAACGAAAACTTTATAAAAGAAGTTGAGCTGGGCCTTGAAGAAAAAGATCTAAGAAAAAACCTTCATGGAAAAAAAATTGAGTATCTAGAGTTTCAAAGGAATAGACACAATTTATAAGGGGGAGTAGTTACCCAATGGTTCAAGGATATGAATAGATAACTTTTCAAAGATGAAACAGAAATTTTAAATAAATACTTGACTATAAGTCAAAAATATATACAACTGATAAATCAAACAGATGTAAATTAAAACAATTTTTAGGTTAATGCCTCACAACCAAACTGACAAAAATAATTAAAGGTAGAAAAAGTAGTGGTGCAGCTATAGAAAAAGAAATATATATACAAACTGCTGATGAAATTACAAACTCTATATCAATAATAGGTGTTTATTACATGACTACCGTAACAGTTATAAAAACAGTATAATAAGGTAAATAAAATGCTGATAAATAAGCATAATATAATATGAGGTATGATTAGGTATATAATAGAAGGTATAAATTATCATAAGTATACGTATTTTAAAAAAAAGATCATTTCAAGCTTGAAGAAAGGGGGGTGGGAGGTAGGTTCACGGAGGAAGAATCAGGAAAATCGTATTTGAGTTGGGCCCAAATAAATAGGAATGACTTTAACAAATTGTGATAGAGGGGGATGTTCTACGCAGAGGAAACAGCCTAAGTAAAAGGCATAGAATGGCATTCTAGGGAAATAATAAGTAGCTCAGTTTGCCTGAAGTATAGGATTCATGAAACACAGGTATGGCATAGGACTGGAAATGAAGGTTAGAACCAGATTGTGGGATTCTTTGAGTATCTATTCACACAGAGAGTTATTTTGAGGAAAGCATCATCTAGTACAATATAAATGTAAATAACTAACATCACCATGAGACCACTGTAAACATACTAAGGTAAAGTTTAATTCTGATAATTAAGTATGGCACACCAGACACCTGGGACCACATCACCACACAGAAGCAGGTTAGATTTTATCTCCTTTCTCTTCCCATGTCCCACTATCCTCAGACCTAGCCTTCAAAAACTTAGGCACATCAAAGAGTTAGAGATAAATTCTAAGTGGCAAAAGGAGCTATAGTTCTAGCAACAGTTGGAAAAGGGGAAAGACCCTCATTAAGGTAAAGGAGAAAAAGAGAATTGCTATAGCTAAGATGTATTATTTTTTTCTAATGTTAACAGGACAGGAATTGACTCTACTAATGTAAGAGTGTCCTGAAAAAGTAGTCAGTGTTGAGTAAAAAGACTAAACTTCATTAGAACTAAGATCACAGTCATTATAAAACACATCATGAATGTATCTTCTCTTACCCTTTCTGTGTAAATGTGTGCAGTATATATTATAAATACCAAATTCTGCATATAAAATGTAGCAAAAAATTAAAATCCCAAAAAGGATATCAATTCAAAGACATGTGTTGATATATATAAAATATAAACAATTTTATGTAGTGTCTTAATGGAAACTTATTTTACAAAAAAAAAGGGACTACTGATGAGGCAATGTAATATACTGGATAGAGTGCTAAGCTAGGAGTTGGGAAGACATGGTTCCAATCCTACCTCAAACAATGGGTGACCCTGGAAAAATAGCAACATGTCTAGGGAGGAGAAAAGGGAGATTGTGCTAGGTACTGTGAAATGCCAATATAAAAGAAAAAACAAGAGTACTTTTAAAACACAGTCTACTGAGGAGATAATGTGTATATATAAGAATTTACATAATAAACATTGTGTCAAATTGACACAGCAGAGTAATCAAGGTCTAGAAGTAATAAAGAACATCTGATTTGGCAATTAAAAATCATAGAGCAATTTCAGTTGAGCGATAAGGTTGCAAGACAGACTACAAAGAGCTAGGGAGTGAAAGTGAAGGGGGGCAATGGGTTAAATGGCTTTTTCTAGAAGTATGGCTGTGCAAAGGGAGAAGAGATATGGGACAACAGTTTCACAGAAAGGTTTGGGGAATATTTTTAAGGGAAGAGGAGACATGAGTGTGTCTGAAGGAAATAGTGAAAAAAAATAGAAAGAGAAGAATGAAGTTGCATGACTCCATGGAAAACAGAAGGACAGAGAGCTGAGTTGGCCTTGAAAGAGAAGAGGAAAAGGAGAAAAGAGGAGGGTGGAGTTCAGGGATTTTGAGATGAAAAAGGAAGAAGAGGAAATACAGCAAATGATCTAAATTTTTTTCAGTAAAGTAAAAGGCAAGGTCCTCAGGTGAGAGGCCAGAGAAATGTCTAATACAGAAGACTTGAAGAGAATGGAAAAGATTATGATTAGTGGAGAAGATTCTAGAAATGAAATAGAAAATCAATGAGGGAGGAATAAAAGTACTGTCTCACTGCAGTGAGGGTCCAATATAAGTCCAACATAAGTTAGGTAACAAATGCATAGCATACCTAGTCAGGACAGTTGTGTAATTTCATTTTGTTCAGCAGTACTCAAGTAGGAGTAGAGGAAGCCAATGATGGTAGGAATAATCCAAGGATGAGGGTTCAGCAAGAGATGAGCAGTAATAAGGAGGCAAGATATTTGAAAGTAGAGGACAGGATGGAGTTGAGTTGTTTAATTACAGGTTTGGATTGAGATTGGGAAGAAATTGAAGTCAGAGAAAACACTGAGAAATTACTGAGGGGTAGCAAGACTAAAGGTTGCAGTGAGGGCAAGGACTGGGTGAGGAGGTGTGAGGTATAAAAAGAAATGCATGGTAAGATAGAGGAATTTCAGAATTTTTGACTGAGGAAGTAAAATACTTGTGGGGATTGAATGGTGGAAACCTAATTGTAATCATCCTCTTTGACTCTCCACTATGTGTGGCTGAAATGGGGTTGAGGAGACTAAAGAATAGGGAGTTTAAGGTATTTGAAGGAACATCAAAAAGAACATTGAATTCACCTAGGATAAGGTAGATAGGGTAGAATAATTATCCTAGGAAAAGTGTAGAAATTGTGGAGAACACAATGTTGACGAAGCCAGGTGCTGAATTCCTTGAGAAAGAAAGGTGAATTACCAGGGAGCTAAGTTTTTGTTGTTTTCAGTCATTTTTGTTTTTCAATCACGTCCAACTCTTTGTGAACTCATTTGGAGTTTTCTTAGCAAAGATACTGGAGTGGTTTGCCATTTCCTTCTCCTGCTCATTTTACAGCTGAGGAAAGTGAGGCAAACAGGATTAAATGACTTACTCAGGGTCACACAGCTAAATGTCTGATGCCAGATTTGAACTCAGAAGATGAATCTTCCTAACTTCAGGCATAGCACTCTATGCACTGTGCCACCTAGCTGCCCCAGGAAACTAAGCAGACAACAGCTATTACAATCTGCATAGAGTAGACATCTAAGGAGGAGAAGTTGTGAGTGATGATGACAAAAGGGGATTTTAAAAGTGGCAGTGGGGAGTAAAGAGGTATTCCTACCCCCTCATCTGGAATCAGTAACCAATAGTCTAAATGGTACTCACTTGCTACTTGATAAATATCTGGTTCTTCTCTTGCTAGTTTCTCTCTTGCAACATCAGCAATTGGTCCAAATATAGTTACGGGTCTGAGAAATCCAGCTATATCAGAGAAACAATTTCAGTGAAAGCAATTAATTTAAGATACTTTTATTTAACAAAATATGGTAGGTAGTGAACAGGCCAATCCTTAAAAAGAAACCTACCTTCTCGAAGAACAACTCGTTCATAAGCAGGAAACTTAGTTTGAAATGGTTGAGCAGAGAGATCCTCTCTGCTTTTACGTAAGTTTCTTTTAGAGCTACGAAGACCTCGGAATCGCCAAAAGTCAGCACGATCTCCTCCTGCTGTCTTTGGAAGTGTGTACTGAACACTAGCTAGCTGCTCAGCTCTATATTAAAAATATACCATGAGAAAAAAGACCCACAAGTAAATTAACTTTTGAAACAGTCTAATCAAATGTTATTTAAATCTTAATCTCAGTATAATTTGAGGATCTCTTATAACAGCAAACAATTTTTAGCATTGAACACAATGATTTGTATTAGCTCATATTCAATAAATTTACTTCTATTACTAGATATATCATTTCACATGTACCATTCATTTAATTTACTTCAAGAGAAGAATTATCTAATCATACCTGTTCTTATTAGGGATTATGCCTCTCTCTACCTCCTTATGATTTTTGCCAATTCGTATAGCCAACCAAGAACCCAGTTTTCCATTGTATAAGGTATCCACTACACGGAACACTTCTCCTTTGTTGAAACTAAGCCCATAAGGAGATTCCTTTTCATATTCAAAGTGTGTTCTAATGTAGAAAGAATCGCCTACATCTGATTCTACAATACGACGATAAACTGAAACAAAACAAAATAAACATGTAGAACATCAATGAAAAGGAAGGTAATATTTATCAATCACCTACTATATGCTAAGCATCGTGTGTTTTACAAATATATTTCATTTGAACCTCACAACAACCCTGATTAAGCAGGTGCTATTATAATCTCCATTTTACAGTAGAGGAAACTGAGGATAACAGAAATTAAGGGTCACATATCAAATAAGTATAATTAGTCAGGTTTAGAATTCAAGTATTACTGACTACACAAGCAAGTGCTCCATCTACTGAGCCACATAACTGCCTCAATGGTTCAAAAGATCAGAAATTAATTTGAGTAAGTAATATTTAATTTTTTAAAACTGTGGCATGATTTTACTTTTAAGATTTAATTAAATTTGATAAACAATTATCAGACAGCTATAACACATGGAAACATTCCAGGGACTTGAGATATAAGGATTAAAAAAAAATTATCAGCTCTCAATGAATTTGTTTAAATTTTCTAAATAAAAAACCCAAGTTTGGAAAATTTAGTGGGAGGAAGAAATCTCCTTAAAATATTAAGTAAACTACTAAAATGAACTTATTACCATAAAAATTTCATATTAATAGGAGTCTCATTTTTCTCAATGGAGTATACTCAAAAAGGATCCTGTTTCGCCAATTTTATCTATGATCATTACTCTCTCATATATGCCACAAGAGAGTTGCTAACAGATAAATTATTTTATCAATGAAACCAACTGAGGTGCAGTTCTAGTTTTCCTTTACTGATTATATTACAGAAAAATCTAATAAATCACTATTTAATATTGAAAACTGCTTCCTCTACAGTAACCCTTCTCTATATGTTTTTATATTTCTTTTTTTTTATGTTGGTTTAACTCTATGAAAATAACTTACCATCCTTCTTTTTCTGTGCCAAGATTGTCACTTCTTCTCCTTTAGGGAGGTCGAGCAAGAAAAGCACAGCCTCTTCTCGGATGATATTTGTGAAATCTACATTGTTTACCTGTTAGAATGTAGTTTATAAAAATCATCCTATGATGTACAATGTAGGTTATTTATGCAATATTAAACAAAACAAAAAACCCTCACCTGATTTTCAGGGTTATCTAACACAATATCCTATAGCTTTTGTTTGCTTTGTTTTTTAAAGTGGGCCTCAGAAAAAGAAAACAGTTTGATTCAAAATGTTTAAATAAAACCTGAGTGTATTATAAGGCAATTTAAAGTCAAAATATCCTTAGATAAAAAGGTAGGCCTGGCTCTGCTTCCAGGATCTGGGGATTGTTGAAAACTAAAAACAAATAAATTAATTTAAAACAAACAAATAAATAAATAGAGGATAAAAAGGCAGGCCTAACTAAACCACAAAACACAATGCAAGGGGCAGCTAGGTTGCACAGTGGATAGAGCACCCACCCTGAAGCCAGGAGTACCTGAGTTCAAATCCGGCTTCAGACACTAGCTTTGTGACCCTAGGCAAATCTCTTAAACCCAATTCCCTCACCAAAAACAAATGAACATACATACACACACACACACACACACGCGCGCGCGCGCACACACACACGCGCACACACACACGCGCGCGCACACACACACGCGCACACACACACACACACACACACACACACACACACCCCCGACAACGCAAGATTTTCCTTTTCTAAAGAAAGGTGGAAAATCCCCACTTCTAAAAAACAATTACCAATTCAACTTTTTTCTTTAAAAAAACAAAAATATCTTTAGAAGGCTACTTCTAAAAATGGCTGATGGTAAATACATAAGAAAATCATTATATTATGCCATTCTAACAAAAATAAAACTGAGAAATGGAATGAAGAGAGATATTTTGAATGAAAATAAAGGCAGTGGTACTTCCCTACAGCAGGATATCAATAATGTAAACATTTAGAAATTTGTTCCATGCTTTAAAACACTATTATATTCATTCATATTAATTTTCCATTATATGAGAAGATTCATTAGTAATGAATCCCTCATTTTAATTAAGTTTACAAGAAGTTAATCATTATACCTTTTGGAATTTAAGTATATTCTAAGAATGGTAAGTTGAAAACAATATAACCATTATGCCATTCATGGAAAAACATTCTTAAAATCACAATCAATAAGATAAATTATTAATAATTATGATTCTAAAACCCCTATAAAACTGTACTGTTTTTCATGGTCCACACGATCCAGCCCTTTTTGAATTAAGTATCTGTTATAGTCAATGCAATTCAAATCCTAGCAAAGAAGTATTTATTAAGGGCATAGCAACTATAAAGTACTGTGAAGAAAATAAAACAATAATAATAATAATAATAGCAGCTAGCTTTACACATCTGAGAAGTAGGTGTTACTGTTATTCCCAGTTTACAGGTAAGAGAATGGAGGCTGACACGTGCTCAGGGATACACAGTATGTGTCTGAGATTGGATTTCAACAGATCTTTCTGATTCTGGTACAGAACACTATCCATTCCACCACCTAGTATGCACAGAACTAAATAAACAATGGTATGTGATGAACAATTGCAAGTGTGCCACAAGGCAGTTAATAACTAATTACAAAATAAGCAAAGACACCAACTACTGCTACAAAATAAAGGAGTTGGAATACATTATCTAAGGTCCATTCCAGTTCAGGAACCTTGAACCATGGCTAGAATTCTGATAGGTAAGAGAAGGGCATCTGATGAAGGAGGAACAATATGAGTAAAGACAGAGAAACAGAAAAATAGGAAGAATTCGGGTGACAATGAGTAGTTCAGTGTGGTTGTAGTAGAGGGTTTGTGCCACAGGAGAAGCAAAAAATAAGTTTGGAAAGATAGGCTGGGATATAAAAGGTCTGTTTACATGCCAAGTTAAGGAGTTTGAACTTTATCCTTTAGACAGTTTTTATACAAGTTCTGATCCATCAAATAACATCATAAAACTACTGGCTAATGTAAAAATGTCAGTTGCATTACCATATTATCATAGCACAAGTCCTGTACTTGCAGGAATCCTCCTTTATAAACGTTTAGCTATTTGGCCTAAGAGAATAGCATTGAAAGTTATAATCTAATGGCTTCTCTATTTGATATTTCTTTCTAATTCTACAAGAATTTTAAAATTGCACAATATACTGACATACCCTGAGAATTTGGTCACCTTCTTCTAAGCCTTCTTTAGCAGCAGGACTGTCTTCCAGAACTCCAGCTACAAAGATTCCTACATCATTACCACCAGCCAAACGTAAACCCACACTGTCTCCTTTTCTGAATTTTACCAGTTTCATGCTTGGCCTGTAAAATTAGAAATTTAATGTATAATTCTTAAGAGAGGTTCTTAACATAAAAAGGCAACAAAAATACTAAAATGCTATCTGAAAAGATTTTTTATTTTTAACACTTTACAATGAGCCTCAATTTGCTTAATAAGATATAATGATTCATAGTTCAAATTCACAGTTAATAATACTTTCTTCCTATACTTAGTATAAACTAATCTAAAAATGACAGGCTCTTATTATAAATGTGAATTAAACAAAATCTTATTAAATAACGACTGTATGAGGAACACTCACTACATTAGGTACTGGAGAAACTAAAAGTTTAAGACACATAAAGGCGCCTGGACACAGAGCTTAAAAGTTTAATAAAGGGGATACAGCAGAGAAACTCAATAATACACTAGAAGTGTATGAGTTGTTCAGGACATACTCCTTAAGAATTTATTGTGGGATGTGGTGCAAAAAGGAGGTTAAAAAAAAAGCCCAAACTCTAATTCCTGTGAGACAGCTTTCTAAAGTATTCTCAAAATTCTTGACCTTTTGGGAGTGCTGTAAAAGGTACATTTTTTCAGATTTATCAAAAACATTTGAGGATAAAGTGAAGAAAGGGTACTTTGTAAAAGGCAGCATGGATTAATGAATAGGGTACTGGGCTTGAGGATCCAGAAAACTTACATTCAAATTCGGCCTAAGATACTTAAAAGCTGTATGGACATTTAACATGTCTCTACTTATGCACATTGAAAAGGTTGGACTTAATCAACTCAAAGGTCCCTTGGAACTCTAAATCAGAGACACCCATTACCCACAACAACTCATACCTGGATATAGGGCCCCTAAAATTTTGAAAGAGAAATTTGAGAATTACCTGCCCAGAGGTGGTAGTTAAAGCTATGTGTGTAAATAGATTACAAAGTAAAGTGTGTTAAAGAGAAGATGAACAAAATGACAACGCTAAGGGGTATAGGAAGAATTCCTGCAAAGGAAACAGAACAAGGAGAGGCAAAAGCTAGGACAATGTAACAATACTTTGGATAGTGAAGAGAATATCCACAAGGAGGAGTGGTTCACAGTATCAAATGCTATAAGAAAGCCTATGACTTTAAGACATGAAAGAGATCACTAGACTTGGTTACTAGGGAATCATTAGTGGCCAGAAGGGAAGTTTCTGTGCAACTGTGAAGGCAGAAGCCAAACTGTAAAGAAGCAAGACACTGGTTAACTATCTGCTTTGCTACTGTGTCCTAATATCTTCTGGGTCTTACTGCTCTCCAGACTACTGGGCACTATAATCTGACTTAGTGGTGTACCCAAAGAAGTGCACTTTATTACGCGGCTTTACTATGACCCCTGTCACTGCACCTTAAAGACTTCTGGGTCTTTTCACCTGCCCTGCAACTGAACTCTAAAATGTGTTGCCTGATCCAATTAAAAGTGTGACCATTTTGAGAGGAGGTATTTTTTTTTCTTATTTGTCTTGCCAGTGCTTAGCATAGTGTTGGTGCTTAATACATGCTTTTTGATCCATTCATTTCATTCAAGGTCAGAGTCCTAAAGGGCTCTGGAGTACTACAGGAAACGAGATCAAAAGTACAGGTACAGTATGAAGTAGTAGAGCTATTTGTTTTTCTGTCAACTGCAGGAAAGAAGGAAAGCATAAACAACAAAGCAAGGGAACACTTTTGGGATAGTTTAAGTCTTTCACTACTTTCAAAAAATCAAGTCCAGGGGAAGGAGGAATAGGGAGGGAATTGGGGCTTTGAGAAGAGTAAGTTAAAAAACACTTATAAAATACCTGTGCTACTTTAGGTAACTAAGCCTCAACCCCACCCCCACCAAAAAAAGGGACTATAAATACTTGTACCACCCACTTTCCCAGAGCTGTTGTGAGGAAAAAACTCTGTAAAAGCTTAGACCACTATATAAATTGGGTCATTAGCTTAAAATTTAAAATGTCGAAGATTCTCTAACTACCAACAAATATTACATTAAAATCTTAAGAGTAGCAAGCAGCAGTGATAGTGGTGGTGGTGACCATGATAATTAATATTTCAAAAAGTTCAACTAAAATTCTGGCCACTTTATCTAATGTTTGATAACAATGCATCTTGAATGTCCATATTGCATTTAGGTGGGACAAAAAGCTGGCTGCAAACCAATTCCTTCTCATACCTTCAAAACAATTACCTTATAGAAATTCTACCTGGCTAAGAAGCTATTAATATAGGTACATTTCTATGACTAAAAACGTAGGAGAATCTTCAATCTAATTCATAAATCAGTAGAAATTCCGTATTTTATTTTCTTCATTTTAGATCTAGAATGATGACATGATATAACACTGAACTATACTATTTCGAGACTGCTTCCTACATATCCTCAAAATTGGGGGAATAAATAGACAAGATAAATGAATGACTACACAATAATTGTCATCCTCAAACCATACTAGACACTGTAGGATTAACAAAACAAAATCACAAAGTGCAAATAATTTACTATTTGCTTACTGGTATTGTTTAGAGGCCTCCTAATCTCTCAACCATTTTCCTGCCCTTAACCTTAAATGAATTCTGTAGACTAAAGTAGTGTGCTCTTTCAGAATTCTATTATTATAGCTTTATCATACCATGATAACTGAAATATACACGTATCATTTCCATCAAGAGAAAAAGTGGCCTGGTCCTTAATAAAAACTTAAGTTAATCAACCATTCTTCTTTTTGTGTACTGTTTATTGTTTGCAAATTTATTTTTTAAATCTGATATACCTTTTACTGATCTGCCTAGAAAAATGAAAATTTCCTATTTGCTGGCTTATTCAGGAACACAGTAAATGAATGACAGGTTGCTATAACGTTAGGACCACATTTAGGAGTTTATGAAATTAGTCAGGATAGAAAACAACTTTTCTACAATTTCAACCACAGAAAATGGGTTAAACATAGGTATGTGACTCTCAAAGTGGGAGTGTGTCAACTTCCCAGATGCAAATGAGTTGTGTATCAAGGTAGAGATATAAACAATAATGGTAAAAACATGAAGAAAGGGTATTAAATGGCTTTATGTGATTTAATGGAACCCTAAAATATCTTGAATAATATGTTACAGTGAATGTACTCATTCTAAAAACAAAATAACTTAGAATCATATTACCGAAGCATTCCATCTTCATGGCTTGAATTGGGTAGAAGACCATCAGAAGGACTAACAGGTAAATCTACATCTGGCTGCCCAACTTGAGCATACACAGGTTTTGGCTCTGATGAGAAAAAATTAAAGTTGTTAGAGTTTATTACTTGAAAAAGAAAACACAAATACAGACACAAAAAAGCATCTTGACTTCAGATTCATCCACTTTATAAATATAAAGCAGGAAATCCTAACAATAAGGAAGATATATACCATGTTTATAAGAATGGCAGCAGACTTTACAACTCCTGAAACTATGTAATAAAGCTCCTTATAAATCATCTACTTGTTAATTTTACTATTTTGCCAAGGCACATAAGCTGCTGCCTGCAGTAGCATCAAGCTATTCTAGATGCTGTCTTTCCTCTAGGAAAAAAGGGTACAGAAGAATACACAAGAGTGATTGAGTAATAGCTAAACCCTACTCCTCTGAAAATCCTGTTCTTTATTTCCCACGACTTCATATATCTAATACTGCCACAGACTAGACATGCAAAGTAAATACAAGTGAGAATAAGATGAGAAAATAAGTAATGAAAATAAGGGGAAAGTGTATCTTTCTAGAAGAAAGGGATATTGGGTAAGAATGTATATGACAGAGAGAGAAATTAAGATATAGGTTAAAGAGAAGGGGCTAGACAGTATTGACAATAATTTCTATTAAAGATGAAAACTTAATTAAATCACTTTAAAGAATTAAAAATACCAGTGTTCTCACCTCTGAGTTATATCCTTTTGTTTGTTCTCTCTCTGACACACACACACACACACACACAAACACAGCCTTTTTCAGTATTCAATGTCAGATGTAAATTATAATAAAGGAAATAGGTAAAACATTCGTAAAAACAAAATTCCCTTACCCTTTTAAATTGGGATTAAAGAGTGTCATACCAATCAAACTAATTTAACTTTGATATTTAAAATGGGCTAGAAAATTTTGGTTTAGCCAACATGAGATGGGTTTGTTGGAGTCTGGACAATTAAGGAAGAGCAACTTATGGAGTTGCTCTTAAATAGGGATGGATTTCCTTCCCATTATATATGTGTCCAAGAATTACCAAGGTATTTTATCACAAACCTTACTTCATCTCCCTACAAGGCATTATTTTATTTCTTTTTAAAATAAGGCATATCTCCATCATCACTAGTATGATATCATTAATCTGTATCTACAATTAATCTAGATAATTTGGCTGCAAAGGCTCATAGACAATAATTCTCTGCCATTTCTTCACTATGAGAAAGCTCTCAAGGAGAAAAATCCTAAGACATTTAAACTATGTTAGTATGGCAATAGCACTTATCCAGGCCTCTCTCATGAGACAATGGATTGAAATATCTACATTTTCATGCAAAATTTTGATAAATTAGAACATGCAAAGTCGTACTATAGATAGTAGTATCTGACAAATACCCAGAATTACCCTTTAAATAACAAAAATTTAAAAATTCAACAAGTATTTTGAGACATTTTTATATTCAAAAGTATAACCAACAGCTTTAAAATGTTCTCCACTTACACTAATCCTTCCTTTTGTTTAAATTCTTCAAGTTACATGTGTAATGTTGCTTTACTTGATATGTTTGCCAAGATTACCTGGAAGAGTAGGGGTTTGTTTTTCATTCCTTTCAACTATGGCTTCTTCCACGGTTTTAGTAGGCATGAGATCATCTATGTTTTTTACTGGTGTAGAGACAGCTCCAGGTTTGGAATTCCTCTCTTCTTCTCTGCTCCGGAGACTAAATATTTTGTTATATAGAAAGTAAGGAAGAGGAAGAAAAAGATATTTCATTTAGCCTAAATATGGATTAAAGTTATTCTTCCTTACGGAGAAAAAAACTTCAGTAATCTTCAGCACAGCAAAACGAGTTTTCCTAATGTACTTTAAATATAGTATCAACAAATATATCAAAGAAAGAACTGTAACTAATATAATAAAAGAATTTTCATAGCTTTGAAGCACATCTACCCAATAATCTGTGATGTATATACTATCCTTTTTTAATTTGCATATATTAAAATGGCTTCAAAATCACAAATAAAAATTTAACCAAGACACAGCCTCCTATCTCTAACAAGAACAGAGCTACTTTTAAATCTTAAAGGTCAAAGCTCTTCTGTTTATGAAGTCAAGTAATTATTCTAAATATAATTCAACACACATGCAATTAACCTAAACATTAAAAAATGTAAAGCATAATGAACTCCTATTAAAATAAGCACATTTTAGAATAGATATAGAAAAGGAAAACATGCATATCTATAACCGCCTTTGTATTTTTTCAAAGTCCAGAAACCTTTTAGAACATATTGAGACAAGAGAGAGCTATTTTAAGAATACATATGGAATAAACTTAATTAAAATACTTCCATATAAACTAATAACTCTAATTCTACTGCAAAGATGGTTATTACTCAGGGATTTAAAAAAAAAAACTTTCTACAAGTTATTTGTATTTCATACACAACAAAAATGGCAAAAAGTAATACTCTCAGATTTGTCTGAACTTAAAATATTTTATACTTAAATTAAAAACATTAACAAATAACACTGTTCTAACAACTGTCTTCATGACCCATTTATTCTCATTTTAATATAAATGTCCTCAAAAATAGCATGTTTTATTATATCCACCAAACCTTTTTGTGTATAATTACTTTTCGTGTGTTACCTGATACTACATATGTACATACTACATACATATATATCTATACCTTTTGATATCTCTACAGATATATCACTATCTATTTTAATGAATACCTTCATTATCTGTTGGATATCCCCACCTGGCTGTCATACTGGTACTATATGCATGCATGTATTTGAGTATGTATGTAGGTATATAAAACCTTCAGAACAAAACTGTTCCTCACTTTATCTCTTTAACCCTAGAAATAATATCAAGTAGGTACATTCAAAGTTAACCTTCCACTACTTCCTATCTATACTAAAATGTTATCAGATTTTTAGTGCACTTCCACTACCAGCAACAAGATGGAGCCATTATGCTTTAAGTGACATCAATTTAAAGAAACATTTTATGCCAACAGCTATTTCAAATATTAAGTTATAATTATCTTCCTACTCCAGGATTTCAACACGGCATAGAGATGGTTGAGCTAAGAACTATTCAAATGAAGTACAAGCTCTGACAAATCCCGCACCCAGCTAAGAAGGTTTTAAGTATAGTTTGGCAAAGGAAATACCTATCTGAACTAACTGGTCCTCTAGGGATCAATCCAGATAATTTTTTTTTGGAAAGCCTGCCCAAAATGTGATAATTTTTTTCAGCTGTGACAAATAATACACTTATGGGTTATATAGAAGTGAATATCTTTACCAACGTGATCCTTGAAATGTTATGGTCATGGGATAAAGGATTCTCCTTTATCCTGTCCCCACATAGATATGGATTCCAAATTTCTAACGTGTCATCTGTAGCCAGTGCCTCCATTTTCTTCCCCTTTCCATTGGATCCTAATCCCTTTGTGATTTTGCCAGCAGCACTTTATTAAAACTTCATTCAAAGGTCATCAGTAACCTAGTTAAGAAACACAATGGCCTTTTGTTCTCCTCCTCCATGACTACCTATAGCAAAGATCCTTAACTTAGAGTCCCACAAACTTAGAAAAAAATTTAACTATATTTCACTATAACTGGTCTCTTTTATGATCAATATATTTAATTTTGTGAAAATAAAAACATTATTCTGAAAGTGGGAACACAGCTTTTATCAGTATGCCACCAAGAGGTCCACAATATAAAAAAGGTTAAGACCCACTCCTGCTCCTAACACTGCTACTCTGTGCCTCCTGGCTACTCTAAAGTGACACAATATTCTCAGTCTTCTTCTCTGATTTTTAACTTCTCTTGTCTCTTTTTGCTGGTTCTTTCACTGGGTTCCATTCAAGGCTCCTTTCTCATTCCACACTCTTCTCTCTCAATAAAAACTTTCCCCTTGGTAATCTCAACTACCTAGAGTTTCACCCATCTCCTTTATAAGGAAGACACCCAAATCTATGCCTCCAGCCCCACCCATTTTAATGAACTACATACCTTTATTTGTAGCTATCTGGTGGACATCTCCACCTGGCTGTCATACTGGCACTTCAAGCTCAATAATGGAGGTAGGGACCCTTGTTTTCCCTGATGTGCAACGACACATTTATAAACCTACAAATGTGCTACAGAATGAAAAACGTTAAAAAGCACTATCAGGATAAAGTGCTTTTAACTCAACTACATCAAATGTGATGACTAGTTCTCACTTTCATGAATCAGATGGCCAACAGGAGACAGATTCTCATTGGACCATAGGTAAAATTCAAGATGAATCTGGTTTTCACAATGCTTAGTAAATAATGGTCATGCAATAAATATCCAGTTACTGACTGATTATTTCTCATATACTAACCTCTAAATTTGCTCTAATTAATGTGATGCTACTCTAAGAATAAAAAAAGTTAACTTCACTAAATATGAAGATTAAAAAACTTCTTTACCAGAAAATCCATCAAGCTACCAATTCATCACCCAGAAAACCAGTTGCACTTGTTATTAGTCGTATTTGCAATGGAGAAAGAAACCATAAAGCCAAATTTAATCACCTGATGAAATGCCTAACCCACATCCTTTTTCCTGGTCACTCCCATCTTTCACAAAGTTAAAAAACAAGAGGTCAAAACTAAGGAACAAAAATGGCTAAAAGCTAGAATGTGGTAGTATGAAACATAATTCCCAAAATACTCATACCTAACTCAACTGAACTTATTAAGTCAATATACCCCTAGCATTCAATGCTGTACCAAGTTAAAACATAGGCCTTGTCCTCAAGGAGTTTATAATCTTATGGGAGGAATTAGACATGTACATAACATGAGGCAGAGCTAAAAAGGAGAGCCCCAAAGTTCTATAACAAATATATCTAAGAAACCAATTAAATTTCAACTTTTTTTAGACTTAAGGGTTAAGTACTAAAGTTTTTAAAAATCTTAAATTCAAGTATAAATAAAATCCATGTAAAAGCAACAAAATTTTCTTTTAGGATTATTATTAAACAGTCCCCACTTCAGCAGGAACTGAGGTACCATGGTTGCTGAAGGCTATGCCTACAGAGCACATTTTCCATACAAGAAGCTACAAAAGCTCAGAGTATAGCTTGGCAACTGAATTGATGTATATCAACCAGTTTAGCTAAACTGGGAAAAGCTTACAACCAAAAGGTTAGCCATGTAATGGTAGAATATTTTTGGCCTCAAAAAATCATCAATATGCTTCATTATAGTAAAGAAAGATTGTGATCTGCTTTATGACCTCACTGATATAGCAAACTCCCTTCAAAGAACCAAGCTGTGTCAAATGACACAGTGTATATGAACATACTAGAGAAAGGAGAAAGAAAATTTTATTTCAAAGCAAAATTATAATATCTACTTATAATTTTTTTGTATTTAAAGTACACACGTACAAGATAGAAAAATTATAGTAAAATTGTAAAAAAAATATATATTTTTTTTAAATTCACTTGATGCACCTGGTCTTTCTATCAAGTCAGGATAAAGAAACTCCCTCTAATAATACATATCAACACATACTCTGTAATTTACAGTCTTAGAGAGCTGCCTAGGGAACTGACGAGATTTTAAGTGGCTAGCCCAATGTAATAAAGCCAGTATGTGTCAGGAGAACCTTGAACCAAGTTGTTCATGTTGCTTCTAAATAATTTTTAAAAACTACTGAATCAAATTAGTTAATGGTAACGACAACGGAAACGTGATCAACAATTATCTATTTTTGAGTAATTTCCCAACATTTTGAAATACTGAAATGAACTTTTCATCGGTTAGTAATAATCATTAATAGCCCAAACTGGGGGAAAAAAATGATCCACATGTAAAGCAAGATTTTCTACAAAGAGAGACTGTCCTGACTCAAAAATTATTTATTTGGAGTATAGTTCCCTACAATCAACTATGTGGGAAAAGAGTAAGTAAACACAGTTCGTCTTTTAAGCCATCAGAGATTTTCTAAGTTCCTTAAGCAGATGGAATATATCTCATATTTAGCCAAGGTATTAAGACCTGCATAGGTCAGTTAGCACAGTTTAGCAAAATTACAGTATCTTCTTCAGAAACATATTATCTCAATTTTGCTTAGCATGTGAATTTAGTTACCATCTCATGTTTTAGTAATTCAATATTAATGTCATGTAACATTCTCCAAACACACTTCATTAGTGCTAATTCAACTAAATTCAAGAGGTATAGAAGCTGAGTAAATTTTAACTCTGTTAAGAAAATGTAACACTTCAGGTGAGTAATGTAAACAGTATTATAAAAAGGTAAAATACTTCAAATATTTATCAAATTCAAGCCCTCTAAAAGCATACTTAGAGAACTTTAAGATCCTTAAATCTATAAAAATGAATTGATAAATGAAAATCAGACTCACTCATTGAAGACTCACATTTAAAATTTACAGGGCATACAGAAACATAAGTAATTATTCCTACCATAAGACACATTCTAAGTACAAGTCTCTTATTAATTTCCAAATAGTTCATTTAAAGATATATTTAATAAAGATTTGTTTAACTAGCCCCCTGGGAGAACTAAAGTGAGTAAGGCCTAAGGGAAAGCAGGAATGCATGAAAGCTGGCAGAAAGGAAACATTTACTAAGTGACTATTATATGGCAAACACTATGCTAAGGTATTTGACAAAATCCCTATTTTATAGTTGAGTAAAGTGAAGCAGACAGAGGTAGGTAACTTGTCCAATATTACATCTAATAAAGTATCTGAAGTTGGATTTGTACTCATATCTTCCTCACTGGAAGCCCAGCTCTCTATCCAGTGCCACCTAGCTGCCCTAAATAATACAAAAGATTGAAATGAAGACAGATTCCAAAGGGTACTTTCCCTATGGCCATATAAGAGAAATGTAGATGTAAATGTAAATGTAAAAGTGTCCTGAGAAATGTAAAAAAATGCAAATGGACAAGAGAAGATAGTGAAAAGGCTCACAAACAACCTTTACCTGCTCAGAAGCTGAAAGAAGCAGAGGGAACAGAAACTAGCAACAGGAGATATAAACAAGAAGGAAAATGAAAGCAGCTGGAAAACAGTTAAGTGCCTTCCAGGAAAAACAGGATGATATATTTAGAGGTTAGCCAAGACCTCAGGAAAGTTAAGGGGTTCTTAATCTTTTCTGTGTCTTGTACCTTTTCTCAAAAAATTTTAAATGCACAAAATATACAAAGTAAGATTAAAAAGAAAACCAATTATACTAATATGTAGTTATCAAAAGTAATTTCTTTCATTCATGAACTGCAAAGCTCAGAACCTTCCTTCAGTCTAATTAGTCTCGCTTCCTCTATTCAGTAGTGCCCGACTCTTCATGGCCCTATTTGAGGTTTTCTTGACAAAGATACTGGAGTGGTTTGCCATTTCCTTCTCCAGCACATTTTATAAATGAGGAAACTGAAGCAACCAGGCTTAAATGACTTACCCAGCATCACACAGCCATTAAGTGCCTGAGGACAAATTTGAACTCAGGTCTTCCTGACTCCAGGTCTGGAGCTCTATTCACTACAACACCTGGTTAGGTTTCTCCTTTGGTTAAATAGTAAGGCCTTATCACAATAGTTGTATTAATTTCCCCCCTTTCTTTTGACTTGAAAAAATACTATTTGTTATATAGATGATAGCTCTCTTTGGGAGGAAAGTGAAGGACATGGGAGAATTGTTACAATGTAAAAAACAAAAGAACGAATAAAACCTTTTTTCCCCTCTAAAGAGGGTGGGTGTGTGTCTGTGTGTCTGTTTTCATCATTGCAGGATCACAGATGTAGCACTAGAAGGAATCCTAAAATTATAAACTGCTTTTTTATTTTACAGATGAGAAAATTGAGACCCCAGAGAGTTTTGCTAACTTTCAAAAGGTGCACAGATATTATGTCAGAGAGCTAGGATTTGAACCCAGATCCTTTGAATCCAAACCTAGCATTTCTCTCATTCAATACTCCTCCTCTACAAGCAGCACCTCCTCTACAAGACTATTTGCAGAGACCAAGGAGTGAGACAACAAGGAAAGCCTGAGGAACGTGGACTGATGCCTGACACTGCTGGATGGGTGAGCAAAGGTGAGCCCCTTGGCCTCTCTGATCAGTAGTTTCACACACACACTACCCCTCCCAACTTCAACCCATAATGTCAAATGGCTGGATCAAGTGACCTATACAGCACCTTTCAAATCTAAATCTATAATTCTAAAGAGCCATATATAACCACAACTGCTTACAGAATCATTTAGTGACATACAAAGAAACTAGAATTAAAGTCACTAATTTCACTTAGGATGAGAGATTCAAAGAGGCATCCCAAGTCATTTCAGTCCTAGCCCAAGCCCAACCATCCTAAGACATCCTTGACAGCTGGAATTCACCACTGTTTGAATAATTCTAGTGATGGGACATGTGCTACATCTAAAAGTAACCAACATTCCATTTCTTCAGTTAACTGTTACAGAAGATGTTAACCTAATGTGTAGTCTCATCAACTTCAACCAACTCAATCTCTTTCTGTCTGCTTATGCAACATGGACTCCATCTGCTCCTTAAAATACTTGGTTTTAAGATATTTGGTTTTTCTTCTCCAACAATGAATGAATGAAAAAAAAAATTATTAAGTACTTACTATGTGAAAGACAAGCCCCTTGCTAAATGCTGGGCAGCTGGTGGTACAGTAGTGGATAGAGTATTGGGCCCAGAGTCAGAAAGACTCATCTTCCTGAGTTTATAGTTTAAATCAGGGCTCAAACACCTACTAACTATGTGACCCTGGGCAAGTCACTTAACCCTGTCTGCCTCAGTTCCTCATCTATAAAATGAGCTAGAGGAGGAAATGGCAAAGCATTCCAGTACCTTTGCCAAGAAAACCTCAAACAGGGTCATAAAGAGTCAGACACAACTGAACAACAACAACAAATGCTGGGGATACAATCCAAAAGTAAGGACAATACCTGACACCTCAAGGAGCTTACATTTTTTGAGCCAAACTTTTGTTTTTCAAATATTTTTGAAAATATAATACAGTTTTTGCTTTTTAAAAAATCTCAGGCAACTCCTATTTTCCCACTCAGTTGCACTCATTCTAAACTTCTTTGGTTTCTCTACCACACTGCCATGCCAGATCTCCCCATCCTCCACTTTTCAACTTTCCTTTGTATACTACCTTCCCCCATTAGATTGTAAGCCCGTGGGGGCAAGGGCTGTCTTTTTCATATTTCTACAGCCAACGCTTAGCACGGTGCTTGGCACAGAATTGGTGCTTAATATTTATTGACCATTTACTGAATACTGAAAAATAGCATGGTTTCTAAGCCCCCTCCCCCTCCCCCCCTTGTCTGTACTCTATCTCAAAATAAGTCTTGAGAATGCAGAAAAACAGCATGCTATAGGGAAAATTCCTGGATTGAGTAAAAAATCAATCAACAAGCATTGATGAAAGTGCGTACTATACAACTGGTACTTTGAGGATGCTGGAGATAAACAAAAAAATGAAATAGTGTCTGCTCAAGGTGTTTACATTCTATTTGGAGAGGCAACATATATTTAAATACAACAGAATATATATGCAGGATAAATACAAAGTAGTTGAAAATAAGGTAGTTGGTGGGAGAGGAGGTGCTAACAGTTGCCAGTCATCTGCTAAGTTTCACGTAGAAGGTGGTACTTCAGTTGAATCTTAAAGTTAGTTTAGGGATTCTATTAGGCAGAGGTTAACAACTAAACCTATAGCTGAGTAATAGGCTAACAGGTAAAGATGATCAAATATCTAACTCCCTTCTCCCCACTTTTGCATCGACAAGTGTAACAGACTAGTACGTAAAACTTCACCTCATTTTCACTGGATCCCAGAAATACCTGTTCTGGATACAAACACAGTGTATGATGAAGGATTATATTGGAATACATATGACTAAAACTGAGTACCTCTCCTGAGTTAAAGGGACAAAAGTAAAGTTAAGAAGCGTTTATTAAGTGCTTACTATGTGCCAGTCAATGGGCTAAGTGCTAAGGATACAAAGGAAAGCAAAAACACAATTCCTTACCTCTAGTAATTCATTTTCCAATGAAGAAGACTACATATAAATAATTATGTGCAAACAAGATATATGAACAGTATAAAATGGAGGCAATCGTGAAAGCCCTAAAAATTTGGGGGGATCAAAAAAGGCCTCTGTATGGTTTAAGCTGAGATTTCAGAGGGGCTAAAAGGTAGAGACAAGGAAAGAAACAAGGAAGGAGAGCATTCCAGGAATTAGGGATAGTCAGTGAAAAGACAGCATTCAAGAGATGGACTGCTATATGAGAGAAACAACATGAAGTTCAGTATCATTAGATTATACAATGTCTGAATCAGCAATGAAATGTTAATGTCTAAAGTTAAGCAGCAGCACTTAAAATAATCCTGTTACCAATTTTTTAAAACATATTTTGCTATCAATAACCTCTTGAGGACATATATATATGGAGCAGAAGCTTCGTGTCACAGGCTATGAACAGTTTAGTAACTTTTTCTAAAAAGTCCAAATTATTGTCCTCAGTTCTACCAGCAATAACTTAGCATGTCTGTTTTCCCACTGTCATTATAATCGTATGTTTTCCCCATCTTTTAGCACAATCTTGGTTAAGTGTGGGGTAGTACCTCAGGCCTGTTTTAATTTACATCTGATTATTAGTGATTTTGGACATTTTTCAGGCTATTGAACATTTGTATTTCTTTTTTTAGAAACTGTGGCCTTTGAAAAATGATTATGGGGGCAGCTAGGTGGCGCAGTGGATACAGCACCGACCCTGAAGTCAGGAGGACCTGAGTTCAAATGCGGACTCAGATATTTGACACTTACTAGCTGTGTGACTCTGGGCAAGTCACTTAACCCCCATTGCCTAGCCCCCCCTCCCCCCAAAAATGACTATAATGACTGGTTAAGTAAATGAGATTTTAAGTCTAAAGTCATTAAAGTACTAAATTAAAACTACCAAATGAATGGTAGTTTTATATTTATATAATTAATAATGATTACAATTAACTTAAAGCACTAGATAAACTGCTTCTGCTTCTGCTGCTACCACCACCACCAACACATTCTTGGTCCAAAACCATTCAGGAAAAAGCCAGGATTAAGGTGAGAATGGAATCATCTTTTATTCTTCTTTCTCTCTCTTTTACCACTTTTAACGAGTAAGCTGCCAAATCGATTCAACTCTATTTCCATAATCATTCTCATAGTGCAACTACCCCAATATGGTTATAATAAGCTCTTAATTATTTAAATGCAACATCTTTCTATGTAGTCTCCTTGCCTCCTACCTACCTTTATAACTGCCAAGTTAATTTTAGTAATTCATAGGTGTGACCATGTCACATACCCTTTCATGCACAATGTGTTCTTGCTAAACTAGACTATAAGCCGCTCCTTGATCTTGTCTTACTCTCTCCATATTTCATGCAGGCTGTGACCAATATCTGAAACATAGTCACTGCTTCATTTTCGTTTACTAAAACTTCTATTTTCCTTCCAGATCTAGCTCAGGTACTACTTCTTCCACAGAAAGTGATTTTTTTCTCCTTGTCCCTATCACATTCCATCTCGTATAATACCTTTTTGTGTAAATATCTTCCTAGCTCCTTGCAGTAAGCTCCACAAAAGGAGAATCCATCTAATTGTTCATCTATCTCATTGCCCCTAACAAAGTGCTTTGCAGAGAGTAAACGTTTGATAAGTTTAACTGAAAAGACAAGTTGGAGGTAGAAAACTGTAAGAAACACGGAACTTAGATTTTTAAAGCCCTCAATAGATAAGTGGTCAAAAGGATATGAACAGTTTTTCATATAAGAAATGAAAATTTTTAAATATGGGAAAATAGTGACCCAAATCACTAAGAGAAATTTAAATGAAAACAAGTCTGGATTTGAAATTATACTTCAGATCCAGAATACTAATGAAGTATTAGATGAACTGAATTTGAGCACAAATCTACTTATCTGACTGGGCCTAACATCTCTTCTAACTTCTAAACAAGAATCTCCAATCTCAAACTCAATGTCTTACAGACATATAAACTCATCATGTCCAAAACTGAACTCATTTTCTTCCCCTCTCACAACTCACTTCCCTTCCAAACTCCCTTGTTACTATGCATAGCACACTACCATCTTCCAAGTCATCTAAACTCTCAAAGTGCTCAACCTAGGGGCCCACCCTCAACATCTCAATCACTCTCTCTTGATTCTTCAAGTTTTTACAGTAGTAATTCTTAAAATATTTGAACTAATTTTTAAAACTAAATATTTTAAAACTAAAATACTTGAACTAAATTTTAAAACTATAAAAATTTTTACATGAAAACATCACATGCAAAAAAATAGAGAACATATTTAAAATACATCTACATCCAAAAAGAAAATTTTAAAACTTTCTACACCACATATATAAATAAAAATGAATAAGCTATATGCATAATGACAGTTTTAAATCAAAACACACAACTATGCCATCACCTGCCATTGCTGGGTTGCTGTGGAGAATGCCTGGAATGATCTGAAGGCTCTGACCTCTGGTCAGGAGATCGTGAACGGCTGCGGCGGGGCCTGTCATGTGATCGATTGGAATGGTCTGATGCCAGCGACTGAATTTCTGAAATGTCTGTTAAATAAAAGTTGGTTTTTGTCCCATGAAATGACTGCAATAAAATGATAGTGTCCCTTACTGATAATGGAAATAAAAACCTGAAAATAAATATATATATATATATATATTTAAAGTAGCTCACTTTATATGTTTACCTTTAATAATAAAGGAATAAATGCTCTCAAATAAATACACTAAGACTTTATTGGTTTATTTTAAATAATGGTAATAAGTAGATTCTAAAGATGTTCGATTTCAGAAGAAATCATAATTTTGTTCTAAACTTTCACTCTAAACCAAGAAAATATAAAGCAGGTTATGACCATCACTTAAAAAGAAAATTCCAAGACACATTCACACTCACCATCTCTTTCAGACGCATTAGCCGAGTGAATACTGTCAGAAAGATCAGGGACATTCAAAAGTGTAGCTCGCTCATCTCTCTGTACTACCATTTTCAATTTGCCTCTGGACCGTTCTATTAATGTCTTTGCATCTGTCAATGACATATTTTCCGTCACAGTGCCATTTATCTACAATAGAACAGAGGCTGTGTGTTGGAAATGAGTGATATACAAATATATATCCCAAAACTGGAACCTCTTGTCAAACTATCAAAAACAATGCAAATGACGCATGTCTTTACCATAAGGAGCAGAGTTATGTCTATTTAAAGCTTTCAGTTTATCAAATTATCACCTACCTTAACTTAGCAAATTCTCAGCTGATCCACTGCCATTAAATCAGATAAAACAAATTAATATATCTATAATTCCTGTGTCCTCTCTCTTTTATTCACTCTCAAAGATGATACCACAGGCTAAAGCTTTCTATCACTTAAAGACAAACAAATGAAAATTTAAAAAAAAAAAGGCTCTTGGAGGAGAAGGGGGAGTGATACTTGGGATCACTATGATGCTGTAAGAAATAAATACATCGGGGGCAGCTAGGTGGCACAGTGGATGGAGCACCGGCCCTAGATTCAGGAGGACTTGAGTTCAAACCCGGCCTCAGACACATAACACTTACTAGCTGTGTGACCCTAGGCAAGTCACTTAACCCCATTGCCTAGTCAAAAAAAAAAAAGAAAAGAAAAGAAAAATAAATACATCAGTAAAAACTTATAATTTTTAAAAACCATAAACTCCAATCTTTAGTAATTAGAAAAACCACAACTTCCTCAATCAACTGAAGCAACTGTTATAGGAAAATGAAAGCAAGGGCATCCAAACAGTTGTATGTGCCAACATAATTGTGTGGCAATATAACTGTTTTAGTATGCTGATATCTTTCAGCATCTAGCACTAAGATATGACAGACAGCAGCTTCTTTATTTCTTCCCATTAGACTTAATTTAATATTAAACATCTAGTAAACTGTCTCAATCAACACAAGCAAAAATTTGGAATAATAAAAACAATTTGTTTGACACTTCAATCCAAAGAAATTTCAGAATATGACTATACCTTCAATACAACATCACCTTCTTGGATATTGCCATCTCTTGCTGCCAAACTGTCCTGTGATATTTCTTTTACAAATATATGACTGGCCAAACGAAGTCCATATTCTGTAATTAAACAATGAAATAACCCTTAGTATAAAACCATATAAAACACTTCTTAATACCTTGAATTACAACATCAATAGCGATAGTCTAAGGACAAATTCAGACACAGTAAATGAGTTTTAAAAATAGATAATATTCTTTGCAAAAGAGCACAAAGAAATTCCTTATAATAGGAAAAAAACAGAAAGTGCTTCAAATGTTAATGTAAAGAGTGAAATTAAAACTGCTTGAACCAAGCTTCTTTCCTACCATGTGAAGACCAAAGTAATAAAAATGTAATGAAAAAGTAGTTTACTTCCCAATAATACACTGACAATTGTAGTATTTCTAAGAACACATTATTTTGAAGGCAGATATAATATGAACAATTATATTCAAATTAAAAAAGGAAAATGGATAATGTTTAAGGAAGAACTGGAAAAGTAACGTATCACAAACAAGAATATTTAATTCTAAGTATTCTAATCTCTTTTAGCGCTTATGGAGACAACCTGGGAACAAAATCGGGTTGAAATTAACAAGAGAATTTCTTAGGCAAATATAACATATATGCATACACACATATACATATATATACACATATACCAGACACATACATACATGCATATATACCAATATGCACATATGTATATGCATGCACACTAAACAGGATTCTTACTGAGAATGACAAAGGATCATGACTGCACAAAATATTGCTGTTATATGACTGGTTACTAATTTTTTGGAATTCTCTTATTAAACAGGTCAACAAAGCACTATGAATGTGAATCTGTATAGGAAGGGTATCTATTAGCACTAAGAATTAGTCTTATTACTATAACAGATTTATCAGTGTAATTTTCAGTTCTAGAAAGTTTTTTTTTCTTTTTCATATTCCACAAGATACACAACTGCATCAGCTATAAATTTTTATGTATGTTTTCTGCCAAATTACATAGAATTAGTTAATAAGGAATGATCTATATTAGCAAGAATTAGAATACACAAATCAAAAAGAAATGAATCAATTCTGTGGTTTTTTTAAAGTAAGGCTTCAAGTATTAGTAGAGTTTACCTTCATTTTTCCGAGACTTCACCAATGTTACTTTGGTAGGTTTTGCAGGTTGACTAGAAGCAACAGATCTCCTATCTGATCGAGGAGACAAGCTCCTCTCTCGACTTGCACTGCGATCTCTCACCCAACTCTTTTCACTCCTTCTACTAACAACTGGACCACTTCGTGTACCTCTTGAATCATGTACCTCTTCATCATAACTATCCTCTTCATTTTCAGATGCTGGCTCGGGATCTGGACGGGTTACTGGTATCTGAACTTTCTTTTTTCTTCGAATAGTCTATAACCAAAATAGTATAACCAAATCACTTTATTACCCAAATGTGCATAAGTAGGATACAAACACATACATATACAAACCTCTATGTATGGGGAGAAGGTGAAGGGGGGGAAATGTAGAAACAGAGAGAGAACAAACAACAAATGACCACTAAGGTCTATTTTCTAATTACTTTTCCCCCATTCTTGAATACTGAGATACTAAAAGTATTGTTTCAGTAAAATGTATCCTAAAATCTTTCTGAAAGTGAAATTATCATAATCTCAAAGGAAAAGAAAACAATAAATCTACCAAACATGCAGTGGCTTGAATAAAGTGCTATGGCACTGCCCTCTCCATAAAACTATATGTTAATCCCACCGTCAATCCTCAGTCCTAAAATACTTTTATCACTTACTTTCTCTACTCATATTCTAGAGCTGCTAAATAACAAAAGAGGAAATCTCAACTCCATGCTGACTGAATTTACTACAAATTCAAGTTATCTAATATTGGTGGGGGCAGCTAGGTGGTACAGCAGATTGAGCACTGGGGGACCTAGAGTCAGGAAGATCTGAGTTCAAATTTAGCTTCAGATACTTACTAGCTGTGTGACTCTGGATAAGTCATTTAACCCGTTTGCCTCAGTTCTTCATCTGCAAAATAGGGACATATTGGCAAAGGAAATGCCAAACCACTCCAGTGTTTTTTGTAAGAAAACCCATGGACGATGTCCATGGGATCATGTAGGGTCAGACATGACTCAACAACATCAGTGGGGCTTAAATGTTGCAAGTTTTTAATGCTTCCTTGTTACACTCTCTTTTCCACTCCCCTCAGTAGCTGTTCCAAATCTTCTTTTTCCCTCCTTGATCATTTGTAATCTGGCTTTCAACCCTACAAATCTATTGAAACTGCTCTCTCCAAGGTTACTAACAAATTTTTTTTTTGCTTACATAATTGGTGTTAAGTGACTTGCCCAGGGTCACACAGCTACTTAAATGCCAAGTATCTGGGGTCAGATTTGGACTCAGGTCCTCCTTACTCTAAGGCCAGAGCTCCATCCACTGTACCACCTAGCTGCCCCTCAACAAACTCTTAATCATGAAATAACAGCCTTTTTCAATCTTCATCTCTGCAATTTTAATACTACTGGTCAATCTCTCTCACCTCTGACCTCTCCCCACCCCCAGCTTTTTAACACTATCTTTTCCCAAGATACTGCTCTTTCCTGGTTTTCCTTTCTTATCTCACCAATCATCCAATTCCTGCTCACTTAGTGTAGGCGGATGTTCCTGGACCTCCTCTCTTCCATCTCTACACAAACTTTGTTGGCCTCTACTCTTTAGCTCCCATAGTTGTTTATGTATTATCTCTCTGCAAATGACTCCCACGTCTATATAACCAGTTTGAATCTCTCTTGAACTCAAGTAACATTGTCACCTGCCTACTAAATAATCTCCAACTTGAAATGCCATAGGCATCTCAATTTCATTATGTCCAAAATGAAACTCGTTATCTTCTATCCCAAACCCCCCTCTCTCCAAACTTCTGTGGCATATAGCTATAGTGGTAGTCTTGGAGTCAGTTAAGAACTAATATTTGCTGTGTGAAACTGTCCAATCACTTAATCTACCTGTGCCTGAATTATGTCACCTACAAAAAGGAGATAATAGCACCTACCTTAAAGGGATACAATAATCAACTGAGCAGTGTACATAAAGCACTTTGCAAACTGTAAAACACTGTATTATTGTTGTTGTTATTTCTGTTAAGACTACTACTTCCATTCTAGTCACTGAGGTTCATAAATCTAGAGTTAACCCTCTTTCCTTTCCCTGATCAAGGATAATCAAGCAATTGTCAAGTCTTCCTGGTTTTGCTTCCACAACTTTTCTAGAATTCACCCCTTTCTCTTCATTCATATGATTACTATCTTAATCCAGGTACTCACCTCCTCTTCCCTAGACTACTACAATAGTCTCCTAATTGCTCTCTCTCTATATAGTATCTTCCATCTCTAATATGTTCTTCACACAGTTGCCAAAATCAGATTCATAAGGCATAGACAGGTTTGATCAAGTCACTGTCCTGTCTATAAATCTTAGTGACTCCCCACTGCCTCTAAAATAAAATGTAAACTCCTGAGCCTGGAAACTCTTTGGCCCCCCATGTGGGCCAATAACTAGTCTGACTCTCACCTAGTCTTTCTTAACCTATACTAGACTATTCACCATCCTTCACAAATACTCTATGTTCTACCTCTATTCATTCATACAAACCATTTCCCATACCTAGAAATACTACCCTCTCCAGTTTTTAGTGTTCCTTTACTGCTCAGTTCTCCTTATAACATATCTATTTGTGTACATGTTGTATTTCCCCAGTAGGTTAGAATCTCCTGAGGACAGGTAACTTGGGAAAAAAATTTCTAATTCTTATCCTTAGCACAATGCTTTATATATTATAAGTATTTAATAAAGAATTAGAAATTAACTTATAGTACATAAAAAGCAATAAAATCAGATTAGCAGAAAAATCGCTAGATTGCATCAAAAGACCAGGGTTTTGGTCCTGACTGAGCCTTAATGATATTGGGCAAGTTACTTAGCATCAGACTCAGTCTTTAGTACAATTATTTGTTTTGATGATTTATTCTTTGATACACTCACTCCTTAGTATAATGTAAGTTTGCATTTAAGTTGATTGAGTAGAGGAATCACATAATTAGATCACTGTTTAAGAAAAACAACTTTGAAAGAAGTGGATAGGATGGGCTAGAGGGAAAGGAAACTTGAGGCTATTGACAGATAGAATGCAGTATCTCTTGGATACTGAGTCTAGCAATAGTAGAGAAAACTTTAAAAACACAATTTCAGTTTGAATGACAGATTTTAAACTGAAAAATAATAAAATCTAGTTTAAAAGATAAACAAGATATTAACATTACTTTAGGAATGATCCTTAAGAACTCTGAAAACATTAACGTTATTAAAGGAAAGTGTGTTTTAAAACATTCTGAGAAGAAAATTAGAAGGCAAAAAAAGTCTTAAAAAAAATTAAACTGTTGCTAGTTTTATAGATAAGAACTTTATGAAAATAAAATATCCTACTGTCAGTTCCACAAGAAGTTGACAAGGCAAGATATATAGGGGAAAATTTACTGGAAACTACTATAAAGGAGCTTGGAAGCTTTCTTTCTTCTCACTTGATTAGTTGTATTTCTGTGGTTTATTTAAAGTAAGCTATATTTAATTTTCAGTTAAATTAAAATGTAAAGTTATGAAGAAAAAGTAGGTGATATTATATGCAAGGTTCAATGCAGCTTTACATATCAACTATTTTGATTCAATCCAAGTACTGCAGGAAAACTGCTAATAGGAATTGTAGGCATACTCTGCAGATCACAAAGTCAGAAATTAAATAAAGAAATATATATTTCAACGAAACAAGTAATGCAAAAATTTGATCACAAATGTACCTACCTATGTGTATGCCTCTCATAAAAATCCTTTCAGCTTCTAAGGTGGTAATGAATGGAAAGTCAAGTATTATCCTAATAATAACTTTTTCAACTGAAGAAATTTTGGTATATGAATTTAATTGCACAATCCTTTATTCTGTGACAGATGAGAAGGCCAGTCATTGAAGCAGTCATTTTACTGATTTTAAAATGCTGTTAGCACTAACTTAAATACTTTGTTTCAAAGAAGGCCATTCATATATGTATTGCATCCAAATCAGACACTCAAGTTTCTAATTCTTGATGCTCTAAAAGGAACTTATAATTACAGTTACTTACAATTTTTGCATTTTTTCCACTTTTCCTTAACTGCTGAACAGCAAAAGCATGTTCCACATTATCCATGGAAACACCATTAACCATTGCAACACGGTCATTTTCCCTGTTTAAAAAAAAAAAAGTCAAGTTAAAAAACAATGCTGAAAAATGTATATAGCACTAAAAAAAAAAAAAAAGAAAAAAAAAGAATGATCTACGGAAAAAAAATTACTTAACCAGCTACAATAGGGATGGCAACATACTTATCTTCAGATCTACCACAATTCCATCTGGACAATAAGCCATTGTCCATTTTCTTTAAAAACAAAACAAACCACTACCAACAAGGCCTATCATCTAAAACAGCTGCCCTAAGAACACAGGAAAAGGAAACACTTACTGAAGTTGTCCTTCAGCTGGACCTCCTTTCAACACATCAGAAATAACTATTGAGGTTTCACCGCTCTGAAAATGAGGGTTATCTCTTCCTCCTGATATTGCAATTCCAAACCCAAATCCAGGAGCCTAGATTTTAACAATATTTGAATGAATGAATGAATAAATAAAGCATCCCTATTTTCAAGTCTGTCATAATCTAGAGCATTATGCAAATGGAACAAAAAGGACTAATTTACTTAATTCTATAAACCTATGTTAAAAAGGATAGTCAGAAAATAGGTAAAGAAGCATACACATGGACTATGTGGTTGAGTTTTTTTTAATTAAAACATAATGAAAACACTTAGCACTAAAATCAGTCATCATAATTAGCTTATTTTTTAATTTTTTAGAAGACAGTTAAGGATGCTATGCAGTGATTACAGGATTATCATTATGGCAACCAGTAAAGTTTCTCTTTGCTTGAACATTCTATCATTCTATAGAACATCACACTGTATATAGGTACCAGTAGAGAGAACCTAACAAATAAATGTATACAAGATACTTTACTGTAGGACACAATCATGTAAGAATCCAACTCAATCTAACTGAAAAGATAAAAATTTTCAAATCAATTAACATTACAAATTCCAAATTAACACAATCATGTAGTTTTAATTCCTACTCCAAGTGGCAATGATTTGATATATAACAATAGATACACAATATTTAAAAGTCAGTGAACAAGCATGTTAAAGTGTTTACTATGTGTCAAGCATTGTGCTAAGCACTAGGGAAACAAGAAAGGCAAAACAACCGTAACAACAACAAAAACATGATCCCTGCTCGCTAGGGGCTTACATCTCAATGGGGGAGACAGTATGCAAATATCTATGTACATATATGATACTATAGCATATACAGGTTTCAGGGGGAAAGTTGGAGGGCTGAGGGAAGGAGACGAAATAAGAAACCAGAAAAGGCCTCTTATAGATGGTAGGATTTAAGCTGAGTACTAAAGGAATCCAGGAAAGCTAGGAGTCAGGGGTGAAAACATTCTAAGTATGAAGTTATGAATGGCACAAAAAGGCATGCAGTTTGTAGTTGCAGGGTCTTATGTAAGGCACAATGAATAGTTCAATTGTAAGAACACCAGAAAGGTATAAAACATCCAAGTTGTAAATATCAAAGAGTATTTTTATATTTGATGCAAGAGAGGAAACCATTTAAGTTTACTGATAATGAGATATAATAGGCTTTAAAGAAATCAGTTTAAAGTCTGGGGAAGGAGTGAGGCAGGGAGAACAACCCACAATCATCCAGCAATGAGGTGAAGGATATTCCACTCGGGTGATAGCTGTGGGAGTTGTAATGATGAAAACAAGGTTTGACAACACATTGACTAAGTCGATGAAGTGGAGGTATCACCAATGCTGTAAGCCTGGGTGCCTTAACAATAATAGGAAAGTTGGGAACGAGGGAGGTTAGATAGAAAAGTAAGTTCTGTTTTGGCCATGTTGACTTTTCAGGATGCTATAGGGCATCCAGTTTGAGATATCTAAAAGGTAATTGATGATGTAAGACTGGAGCTCAGGAAAAGATACAATTAACAGGTATAACTAAACAAAGTAACCTTGTATGAATCATTTGCATTTTCAGATAATTATGATTAAGCTACTTGAGAATTTTCTTACTACAATACTTAAAATACCCCCAATTTCACCCCTCTCCCCACACCTTCCACACATACACACAAAGGAACAAAAATAAGCAGATCTTTCCTCCAAACTTCCTGTTTTCTGTTGTAGGTACCATTATGCTATATTCCCAGACACCAAGGTTCATAAACTTGGAGGTTATTTTTGACTCTTCCACTCCCTCACCCCTATATTGAAATAGTTGTCAAGTCATTTTAACTCTGCCACCACGTATCTTCCTTTCATCTGCTTACTCTTAAGATGACCATTACAGTTCAAACCCTCAACAATTCTATCCTAAAGTATAATAAAAATTCCTCTACTGCCTAATTCTAGCCCTAATACTAGATCCTAATAGAGGACCTTAATATTCCTGTAGATGCTCCCTCAAACTTTAGAGCTTTTCCTTTCTTCAACTTCCATAACTCCCATGACCAATTCCACTATACCTCAGTCACTGATACAAACGCTCACACAATAAAACTTTCCATTGAACTCAAATTTTCAACTCTTACCATTCGAGTTAGTTGTCATATCTGATTTTCTCAGTCTGCTTCCTTCTGGATCTATGTGACACTGCTGATCACCCTCTCCCCTCCTCTTCCCTCTAGGTTTTTGTGAAATTACTGTCTCCTGGCTCAACTTCTAACTGACCACTCCTTCTCAGCCATATACAGCATGGCCCTTAACTGAAGGTATTTTCCACAGTGCTGCTCTGACCTTTCTTCTCTTCTCCCTCTACATCTTCTCTCTTGGTAAACTCATCAACTCCAATAAATCATCTCTACACATATGACTCCCAAATCTACATAGTTAGCTCCAGTCTTTCCTCTGAATTTCAGTTCCAGACCACCAACTGACCATTGGGTTTATTTCAAGATGAATGCCTCAGAGACATTTTAAACTCAAAGTATCTAAAATGTAACTCACTATCTTACTCTCCTTAAGTCTTCTGCACTACCAAACTTTGCTATTACTGGCTAAGGTACTGTTATCTTTTCAGTATCTTATATTTGTAATAAGCATCCTCTTCAACTCCTCATTCTTCCTCATACTACATATCTAATCAGTTGCCAGATTTTCCCATTTCTATCTTCATGAACCCTCTCACAACTTACTCATTCTTTCCACTCACACAGCTTCAGCCCTTATTATCTCTCACTCATTGCAGAAGCCTCAATTGATCTCCCTGCCTCAAATCTCTCATCACTACAGTCCTTTATATACATACTGCTGCCAAAGTAATATTCCTTAAGTGTAGATCTTACCATGTGATTCCCCTAGTTCTCCAAATCTTAATGGTTCCCTATTGTGTCTAGAATAAAATAAGAATTTGTCTATTTAGCTTTTAAGGCAAGCCCTACACAACCTGGCTCCAACCTACTTGTCCGGCCTCAAAGGACATTACTTTCCTCTTGTACATTATAATTCAACAAATTGACCCTTCTCTCTGCTCTTCACTCAGTTACCATCATCCCCCATCTTAACGTCTTTATACTGGTCATCTCTTAAGCCTGAAATGCACTCCCTTCTTACCTCCATCTCATAAAATCCCTTCTTTTAAGATGAAACTCAAGCACCAATCTTTCACATGAAGCCTTTCCTGACCTCCACAACTACCAGTACATTCCCTCCTACAGTACTGTGTTTAATTACATATAAACATTTTATTATTAATGTTGTATATATTTCTATATGTACTTGTCCCTCCCGTTAGAATGTAAATTCATTACAAGAAGGGATCATTTCATTCACTTATTTGTGTCTCCTGGAACTAGCACAGTCTCTGACAAATGGTAGGAGTTTAATCAGGACCCGTTGAATGATAAGACCTTCTAATTTAGTCCCTTTCTGCTATTCCATCCAATTTCTACACAGCTACAAAAATAATTTTCCCAAAGCACAGGTTTGATCCTGTCATTTCTCTACTCAAAAACATTCAATGGTTCCATATAGAACAAAAATTTCTTCAATTTCTTCAGCTTCCAACTTAGACCCTCCACAATTTAGTCACAAACTATCTTTACAGGCTTACTTCATATTATTCCCTTCCAGAATTTAACATTCTATCCAAACTGGACTGTTCTACAAAGTGGAATTTCATCTATCAGCCCCAATCCCTGGGAATGTTCTCTTACTTCATTTCTTACCTCTAAGAATCTTCTTCAGCTCAGTTATTACTTCTGTCCCTAAAGCCTTCCTGGATGTCCCATCCCCAGGTGTTAGAACCAGCTGTCTCTTCGTATTTACCTTGTATTTATTTACTTATCTGAAAAATTGTAGTACCTTTAAATTAATCAAAGATCTTTTTTTCTGCCTTTGTGTCTCTAGTGCCTAGGACACTGCCTTATAGCTAAAAGCACTTAATGTTTATTGAATTAAATTGCAAATGCTAAATTAGACATGCTACTGATCTTGACAAGGTTGTATCCAGGTCTAGCCTAAAGCTTACCTACAGATGAAGGAGCAGTAATAATGGTAACAAGGCTTACTGCTGAACTTGTCTGCAAATAGAAGATGATAAAATTTCACAATGAAAGAGTGTTTGAACTACCTCTTCCCACACTGGAGTGCTGAAATGATATAAATACTCTTCCCAGTGGGAAAAAGGGTTACCTCACAGTACTGCTACACCCTCAAGACTTTACTGTGTGCCCTTTGGTCTACTGAGATTTACCATATGCCCTGAAGACAGACTCTTAGGATCCCCTGACTTTGTCATCTGAGACCTACTATATTTGTACTCCCCTCCCACCCCCATGGCCACCAGAACTTTCCAATCATGATAGTATAGCTGAACCTATATGTGTTGTCTCCCTCTACCAAAACGTGAGTTTTAGGGCAAGAACAATCTCACTTTTCTATTATTAGTACAAAGCTTGGCACATAACAAAAATTTAATATATTCATTTTCAATGACTGATTTATACATATCTTCTTGACTCCTATTAGAAATCAAAGAAATACAACAATATTAAAAACCTAAAGCAAGAAAATCATGTGTGGGATCTGCTTTTAAACCAAGAAAAATACAGAGCACTTTTAGAAATAGCTTCTAGTCTAGTACTTTACTTCTCATCACAATCAGGACAATAGAATTTAGTGACATAGAAAGAGTAAAGAAGAATACAACTTGGAAGGCTGACAGCAATACTTCAGGCCTCAAGTATCTGTATGCAATATGGGTAATAAAATGAATCTGAAATTAATACAAGTAAGTAAATAGAATCATAGGCCTGAAATATGGCAATGGGTGAGGATCTTGTTCAGAAAGAGTTGATCAATGGATGGGGCAAGATAATGCCATGTTACGTAAAGAAGAATCTTGGGGCAGCTAGGTGGTGCAGTGGATAGAGCACCAGCCTTGGAGTCAGGAGGACCTGAGTTCAAATCCCACCTCAGACACATAATATTCACTAGCTGTGTGACTCTGGGCAAGTCACTTAATCCCAATTGCCTCACCCAAAAAAAAAAAAAAAAAAAGAATCTCAACAAAAAATAGATGATAAATGACCTCAGGCCATTTAGTCTTAATTTGTACCTGAATGAATCAATAATAACAGTAATACCCAGGAGAATTTAAACAGATGTACAAGAACTGATCCATTATCACTAACCAACCTGTTGCCCACAATTGTCCAGACATAATATTGATGCAAAAATATTTAAATTTAAAAATGGAATTTGTCTGCATTTCTATTTTGCCATTTCATAAATTCAAACCAATTCATAAATAAAAAGATGAATAGCATTAATTAATGCTGATCTTTGCTGACCAAAAGAAAAAAAAATTTAACAATGTTTTCTGAGTTTTTTTAATGGATATCTCCATACCCAATATTCAACATCCAAACTGTATAGAATGAAGAACTTTCAAAATACTTACTTTATTTTGCTTAGTTCATGTCTTTCCATATTTATCTATAATAGACATTCATAACTTCTTATATCATAGTACTATTTCATTACATTTTTGTACTTCAACTTATTGATTAGCCACTCCCTAATCAATGGACCCACCTTGTTTCAAAGTACTTGCTACTACAAAAAGTTCTGCTATTTACTATCTGGGTATATTTAGGGCCTTTTTGTCATTGACTTCCTTGAGGTATGTGCCCCATGTGAGGTATATGACAGGACAGAACTGAAATTCTGAGTGAAAGGATACAGGCATTTTAGTCAATTTTTTGCATAAAAACAAAGTGTTTTCCAGAATGACTGGCCTAATTCATAGTTCCATAAACAGTACATTATTAGTGTGACTGTCTTTCTATCACTTCTCCAACTCTGGCTGCTTCAATCTTAGATCTACAGAGATACAATAAAAGACAACTTACATACAATGACTACAGTAACAGTGAATTTTTTTAAAAAGACTGAAAATTAATCCTGTGACTTTCTGATAATCAAGTTTGATCCCCAAAAGGAGGTATGAGAAGGCACCTTTCTCCAGCTTCTCTGAAGATAAGACTACACATGTGGAACATTGCATGTAATAAAAAATTTTCAACATATTGGTCTTACTGAACTTTTTTTCCCCTCTCTTTTTCATTCTTGGTTATAAGGATGTGTATATGTGAGAGGGTAGGGAAAAGTATACATTCAGAAAACCAAAGTTATCAATAAACTATATTAAACCTAGTAGTAGAAACTAAAATACTATGGGAGTAGGGTAAGGTTCATAACTTATTGTTCCTTGTCTACTACTCAAATATTAAACAACAAGGGTCCTTTCATTGGGTCCAGAGAAGATAAACGTAAATCCAACTACTTTTATTAACTATAAAATAGTTATTTCCATTTATAAAAGTCTCCAGAACAAGCATGAATGAAGCAAGCATTTGTTAAGCGCTTACTATGGGCAAAGCACTGGAGATACAAATCAAAAAGTATGACAATTGGGGGTGACGGTGCTGTGAAATGGTACAACCATTATAGAAAGCAATTTGAAATTATGCAAATAAAATGACTAAATGTCCATAGCTGTTAAACTGGAGGCTCCATTACTGGGCTTATACCCCAAAGAAGCCATTAATATTTAAAAAAAAAAAGGTCCCCACATACTCCAAAATATTTATGGTGCACTTTTCTGATGGCTAAGAATTGGAAACAAAGTAAATGCTCATCAATTGAGGAATAGCCAAACAAATTATGTACGTAAGAAATTATGTGTGTGATAAATATAGAGAAGCATGGAAAGATCCACATGAATTGATGTAGAGTGAAGTAAGCAGAGCCAAGAAAATTTACACACGAACTTCAACAATGTAACCAAAAAATCAAAAGTAAATGTAACAAAATTATAAAGATCAAAGAAGACTTGATTAAAGAGATACGTGAAGACATTCAACCTGCTACCTCTTCATAGATGTGGGAGTTACACAGGTGTTCATATTGCATGTGTTCACATTCTTTCAATGTACTGATCAGCTAGGTTGACTTTTTCCCCCTCTAAAAATACTATTTGTCAAATGGAACGGCTCTCTGGAAGTAGAAGGGGAGGAATACATGACATAACAATCAAGAAACAGAAAATATCAATTGAAACCTATTTTTAAAATGACAATAGCAAAAGATAAGGCAAGGTACACCGTTCCTGCTTCTCAAGGAGCTCACATTCTACTGAGGGAGATAGCGTATGTGGTAATTTTCAGATGAAAGTCAGATGGAAAGATCTCAAAGTCTTTAGGGTACAGCAGCAAAGTAGATGGTAATATCTCTTGAGTTTGAATATCAATTTCTGATGATGAACCATTTAATGACAAGGATTGGGGGCAAAAACTTTTTTTCGAAGCAGCTGTGACTATAGCACCTACAGGAGCAGTTGTCAAGCTACTTATGCATGGGTGTTGCTTCTCAAAATGATGGCTGAGGATACTAGGATGGAATCCTATTCCTTATTCCCAAGGCTCTTTGTTGAGGGTCCTGGGATGTACCTCTCAAGGTGGCAAAAGTGGTCATGGTAGTTTGACTTGGCTGGCACATGCTGCCTCCTGTCTCTCCCCCATGCTGCCTTGCTGCTTCAGTTAGAAATTATACGTGAAATATAAAAGAATAGCAGCAGAATTGCTATTTGTCCCAGGACTGTTTTGATGCAAATATTACTGAACTGGAATAATTCTTCTATAGTAATAGTAGCAGCTCACATTTATGAAGAAATTTAAGGTTTACAAACCACTTTATTTGCATGACCTCATTTGATTCTCACAAGAAGTATGTGAGGCTGGTGCAATTATTAGGCCCATTTCACAGATAAACAAACTGAAGCTCAGAGCTGTTAAGTGACCTATTTAGGCTTACACTAAACTAGCTAGTAAGAATCTGAGGCACAATTTGTAAGACCGCAGATATTGCAATGGAAGGGAACTTAGAAATCATCTAGTCCAAGCCATTCATTTTAAAGATGGGGAAACTGAGCCCCAGGGGAGGTTAAGTGACCTACTCAAAGTCACATTGGGTAGTAAATGGCAGAGCCACAATTCACACTTGGGTCTCCCCAATATAGCAGTTTCTAACATCACATTTCCTCTTCCACCTGGACCTTCCCAACTTCAAATTCAAAACATGATACATTCTACAACAATTCCTATATAATATGCTCAAATAGTAATCATCCAGATTTCAGCCTCTATCTGCATCAACCTCTCCAATGACAAGGAACCCATTTTCTCTTCTGAGACAGCCCATCTCACTTTTGCATAGCATAATTGTTTGCTAATTTTTCCTTTACTTTAAAAACCACAGTGTATAAAGCATAGGAGTAAGGTGAAATGGCAAGTAAAAAGAGTGATATGGCTCTGAGAATGAAATACAGACCATTAACTATCCTATAAATCAGAAATATAGTTGTTCTAGCTACAACAGTTTAGTATTCTACTGTCTCATTAAAGGAGAGCGTAAGATTTTTGTCTTTAATTTAATTAAAATAAAATTCTAGTCAGTATTCTACTGTCCCATTAAAAGGATAGCATAAGAGATTTTTTGTTTGCCTTTCTAATTATTCTTCGCAAGAGAAATATCGAACATATTATGGTATACAAATGCAAAGGTGTATTACCATGCCATAAGGAATAAAAAACATAAAGAATTAAAAGAAATAAAAAGTGTATGAACTGATACAAAATGAAAAAAGCAAAACCAAAAATACACACATTACAATATAAAGTCAACCTTGAGAGTGAACAAAACTCTTCTCAAACATAACTGTCACAGTATCATACGGTCAAAATTAAAGGCACACCCCTTACCTATCCAAAACAGAATACATTATTTATCTCCCAAACCACCCTCATCACCCTAATTTCTATATTTCTATCCAAAATACACCATCTTTTTACTCATCCACATTTTCAGGACTTCAGAGTTATCCTCAATTCTTCACTCTCTTTCATAACCCCATCCAAACCAATAAGCTGCCAAGTCTTTGTGATTACACCTCTACATTTCTTCCATTCTCTTCTCTCCACTTTCTGGAACAGCCACCACCATGGGTTCAGGCATCATCACTTCATGACTGCTGTCTACTAATTAGTCTCACCATCTCCAGTCTCGCCTCTCTTCAATCTACCATCCACTTAGCTACAAATTAATATTCCTAAAGTAAAAACTTAATCACGTTAATCCTGATTCAAGAAACGTTTATATCTAGGATAAAATATAAACTTCTGTCACTTCAAGAACTTCAGAATCAAACTCAAATCTGTCTTTCCACATTCATTTCACATTACTGCCTCACTTCTCCTCACCAACTCCCCTATGCACTACTCATTTTAGTCCAATTGGCCCAAGTTTTTCCCTTGTAATATACAAAATTACATTTGCTTTCTCCATGCCTTTGCAATAGACTGTCTGTCAAATGGCTAGAATGCATTCCTTCTTCCACTTTTACTCCATTCAAGGCCCAACTCAAATGTTCTTCCTTCCCTATACTTAACAGAAATTCCTTTATATAGTTTTATATTCCCTTATATTTACACACAATATCTCCCCCAAATAGAATATAACTTCCTTGAGGAGGGAGGCTATTTCATTTAGCATCTAACATAGTACTAGGCACATAAACTAAGTGCTAAATAATAAAAACTGAATATCTAAGATATCCTACAATGAAAAGATAGATTTCAAAATGGGCAGGAAAATGATAGACATGAAACAGACCTAAAGCTGAAAGAGACCTTAAAGATTCATCTAGTCAAACTCCACTTCCCCAACCATCATTGTACAGATGAGAAGCCTGAGGGCCTTAAACAAGGGAGTGACTTGCCCAAGGCAGCCAAGTATGTAGTAAATAGTTGAGCCAACATTCAAATATCCCCATTACTAGGATCAAGAGAGATGGAAAGTTCTCAAACACAAAATGTTGCCAATGTAATCACAAATCATCAAAATGACAAAGAACAGAGAGAGAAGCAGCTTTAAAAAAAAAAAAAGATGTGGCTGCACAAAGAGCTCTCTCCTATGGGCTGAAAATTTGACAAGGTCATGCCCAAAAGGTGGAAGATGGGGCACATAACCAAAAACAAATAAATGCAGGAATGGCATGGAATAAGAACACTGAAAAGAAGTCATAAGTCCAGAATAAACTTGCCCCCCCCCCAAAAAAATTAAGTATAATCAGAGCAAGAACAGCAAGGAAGAGATGTTCCTGTTTGGGGCAGATGATCCAATGTTAATAACAAAAAGCAGAATTACCCAACTCACGTTTTGGTTCCTGCTTTTCTATTTAAAGAACAATCTTTGAATTAGAAAGGGTACAACAAATAAAGTTAGCAGAGATATAAAGCTTATGACAGGTTTTAGGAGATAAGTTCAATAAGAACATATAAGAAGAATAAGACTTATTTCTGAGTTATTAGACTATCCTCTTCTTTCAAGCCCCTCATTCTTTTATCTCTTATCACTCAAAGTCCTTCCCAGCTATTTCCTCTTTAAGGGTCTCAAATGAAGAGGTCACCCTCCTCCTAGTCAAATAAAATTCCTCTGGTATAACTACTGGTAAAGTGGAACTTAAGTTCAGCAGAGAGATCAGCACTGTATATATGTATTTGGAAGTCCTTTGTATAGTCATAATTGAACCATGACAACTGATAAGATCACCAGCGCAAAGTTGCAGAAAGAGAACAGGGCCCAGAAAAAGAGTCATGGTGGATGCCAAAAACATTGAGAAGGAGAAAAATGATGCTCCAAAAAAGGAGTCTGAGAAGGAATGTCAGACAGAAATAGAATCAAGGAAGAAACTCCAAAGGAGAAGATGTGGACGAGAATGAGTATTACAATCAGAAGGTGAAAAGCAATCAAGAAAAACAAATACTGAAAAAGAGGTTCTGTATTTACAGTTAAATCATTGGGATAAACTTTGGAAAGACAGAATTAATCAAGTGGTGGGGTCAGAAGCAAGACTGCAGGGGACTGAAAAATGAATTAGGAGGTGGAACCAAAATGGCAGAATAGCAGAGCGAAGCAGAGCTAAGTCCTCCCATAATACATCCAACAGATCTAAAAAAATGTACCAGACCACCAGAGTTGTAAGCAGGAATTTTTTTTTAAGTCACAGTGAGTCATTTTTTTAGCACAGGTCAGCATAGTGAAAGAGAGAGGTCTGCAGATACTGGGAATAGGCCTAGTCAGGAATGGCCCTAGGAATGCAGACAGCATTCCATCACAGAGAAAGGCTGTGCACCAAGGCAAGAAAATATTCCAAATCCAGCAAAGGGGAGCCCAATCTTGTACATGGTACAGGATTGGATGCCAACTGGCAGTTCTGTCACTTACTACTCAATTTCAGTTCACAGATGCTGGGCTAACTGAGGAGGGGACCTATAACTAGGAGTGACATTCCAATATAAGTCCATGGTAGAATGCTCAGATCCAAACTTAAGTCAGGAACTCATAGATCTCAAACCAGTGATGGAGGCTGAATCATTACCTCCAGAAGTACACAGAGCCTGGTTTTAACATCAAGTACAAAGTCAGAAAGTAAGCTGGAAGAATGATTAACAAAAAAAGAATCCCACCATATAAAGCTACTGGTGACTGGGAGCTTAAGACAAATCCAGAATAGCTCCAAAATATCTACAAGCAAAAGCTCAGAGAAAAACACAGCTTGGGCACATACTCAACTGGAATTCCTAGCAAAGAAAATGGAAGAAATTTTAAAGAGTTTAAAAAAGTTTTTATAATTGCAATAAGAGTGTTAGAAGGGAAACAAGGTAAAAAGAAACAAGAACTATAAAAGAAAGAACTGGAAAGGAAAGCCAATGTTCTGCATGTAGCAAAAGGTATAAAAACCTTTGCCCAAGCAACACACCCCTTGGACCAAATAAGAGATGATTACTTCCAAGTCAAAAGACTGAAAAAAAACAGAAGAAAACGGAAGGAATCTCATCTTAAAAACTGACCTGGAAAACAGATCAAAGAGAGATAACTTAAGAATTATTTAACTACCTGAAAGCCATGACCAATAAAAGAGTTTACACATCCTATCTCAAGAAATCATACAAGAAAATTCCTAGATCTTTTAGAACCAGAAGGCAAAATGGAAATTAAGTGAAGCGAAAATTTCCAGGAACATTACAGACAAAATCTCGAGCTTCCAGGCAAAAGAAAAAATACTGCAAGCAGCTGCAAAGAATTCAAATATGGAGGAACAAGCCACAGTCAATATCATATATAATTTAGGTAGCATCACTATAAAGGAGGGGAGAGCCAGGAATATCATATTCCAGAAGGCAAAGGATATAGGCTGACAACCAAGAATAATGTAATCAGTAAAACATAATTACTATTAATAATAATAATAACAAGCATTTACATAGTGCTTAATGGTTTATAAAATGTTTCAAAAAATCTTGTTTTACCTTCAAAATGCCCCTGTGACTTAGGTGTTATTATTAAACTCATTTTACAGATAAGGAAACTAAAATCAGAGAAAAGTTAAGTGACTTGCCCAGGGTCGCACAATTAGTCTGAAGCTGGATCAGAACTCAGGTCTTCCTTACAGTAAGTTTGGCAATGGACCTTTAACTGAAATAAAGAACTTTCAAGAATTCCTAGTGAAAAGATCAGAGCTGTGTAGAAACTTCGTGAATCGCAAACACAAGAAACAAGAAAACACAAAAGAGTAAACATGAATGAATTATCATAAGCGAATAAACAAAAATAAGGATAATCTGTTTATATTCAAATATGATGAGATGTTATACGTGTACCCTCAGAATCTTAGCATCATCAGGGGTCATAGAGAGGGTCTAATTAAGACAGAATACCTGGGAGGGGTTCTACCATGATGTGATGATCTTAAAAGAATGAAAAAGGATGGGGAAAAGAATACACTGGAGGCAAGGAGGTGGGTAGGAGGAAGAAGGATGGAGAAAACTATATAATCAGGCTGCACAAGTGGAAATCTATACAAACAAGGAGAAAAGGGTAGAAGGAACAGGCAACACTTGAACCTCACTCTTAACTGGTCAAAGGAGGGAAAAACACACACAATTGAGTACAGAAATATACTTCACTCAACAAGGAAAGAGAAGGGAAAGAGGGTAATAAGAGGGATAGTGCTTTGAGAGAAAGATCTTTAAGGTCTAATCATTAGACCTAAGCAAAAGAAACTCTAACTAAGGATATATAAAAATACTTACACCGGCTCTTTTAGTGGTTGCAAAGAACTGGAAACTGAGAAGGTGACCACCAATTAAGGGATAGCCTAACAAGTTGTGGCATATAAATCTGATAAAATAATATTGTGCTTTATATTAATGTTGAAGTAGATGGCCTCAGAGAAATCTATAAAAATTTATATGAACTGATGAAGCATGAAGTGGACAGAACAGGAAAGAACAATTTATACAATAACAGCATGTGAAAAGAAACATCTTTAAAAGACTTAGGATCTCTGATCAAAACAATGACCAACCATGATTCTAGAAGACTCAGGATGAAATATGCTATTTACCTCCTGACAGAGTGATAGTGGACTTAAAGTGCAGACAGATCTATATTTTTTTGGTATGACCAATCTAGGGATTTTAATTAAAAAAAAAAAAAAAATAAGGAAAGGGTAGCAAAAAAAAGTGACTCTTTTCTAGGAGTCTTGATTGCTCAAGAAAAACTGGTGGATGAGGACTCATTAAAAAGTTAAGTTAGAAATGACCTCTAAGGTCATCTAATAGAACCCTTGCATTCTACAGATAGGAAGGTGAGGCCACAGGAGTTTAACTGACTTTCTCAAGGTTACACAGTTAGTAAATATCAGGTTCATTTTGCACACAGATACCCAGATTCTCTCACTGCAGAGCATGCTTCCTTCCCTCAGAAGCAAATGGAAGGATTCAAGAGCACAAGCTGAAGGATAAATGCCTTGGCAAAAAGTAAGGTTATCTGAGAGAATGGGATAAAGGAGGGGAAAATAAGGGATGAGCGTAAAAGAAGAATCAGGTATAGAATAGAAAAGAAGCAGTTCCTAAGAGATGGCTGCATTTTCTCAAAGTTGGAAGAGGCGTGGTAAAGATGGTTCAAGGATTAGGTTGCCAAAAAGAAAAAGAGAGTCATTTAAGTATTTTTTTAAAATGTACAGAAGAGAGAAACCTAGAAGAAACTATAGGAAAGCAAGATAGTTTTGAAAGTTACATATTTAATTTAGATAAGCTGTACATATAGATTCAGTTTCATGTACAAGCATATTTTTCTCTTCTACTATGCATATGGAAATGGTCATTTTCATGTTTAAGTTCAGAATTATAAAAAAATTTATGTGTTTAATAAATATTTGCTGAATAAATAATTACGCTGAGTTTATAGCAGCTGAGCCTCCCTGTCCCAGCTCTCAGTATTAGTAACTGTTAATGAACAGCATTAGCAGTTTACCTAGGCAACAACAAAGGCAGAGAGGTGAATCATTAGTAAACTAAGTCTCTCACTAACCAGCTTATATGACCCTGGACAAGTCACTAAACCTTTCTGGGTCTCAGTTCCTTCATTTCTTAAAGTCAGAGTGTTGGACTAGATAATCTCTAAAGTCCCTTTTAGCTTAAAGATCAGTGATTCTAGGCTGGAAAAATGTTAAGAGTTAAGCAATGACTGATATCAAATAAACAAGTATTTATTAAGCGTCTAATGCATAAACTGTGCAAGGACAAATGATCTGACAAAAAATCTGATTTGACAAAGACCTAAAAAGAATAATGCAATTTAGAGATAGTCTATTTAGTCAAGTCTATTCGTGGACTAGACAGCAAACTTCTGAAAGTCTCTTGAAGTATATATATATCACTTACGCCAACATACTCTTGTCTGTCAAATTATTCAAAATTTAGGGAATTTGAATTTAACAAAAGTTCTGTATTCATCACCCAAAATTCAGAAAGCATAATGATGGTCACATAAATCCCATTATGTCAAAAAAAAATCATTAACAATAATCTTGGCAAAAAACAGTAACTAATTTTAAACCAAAAACAAGAAAAGAAAAAAAGCACTTAATTTCCTTCTTTCACTTCCTGACATCTGGATTTCCTCTATTGTTTTAAACCAATATCCTGAGATAGGTTTTTACTATGATAAAAACTCACCCTGTGAAGCGTCACTGTGTGTTGTTCCCATATAGCCGTTTCCTCCATTGTTGTGGTCTGCCAAGAAGGGAGAAAAAGAGATCAACTTTAGTATGTTACCAGTTTGTATTCTTCTAAGAAAAAATCACTGTATAAGCACCAAACAATTTAACATTACAGAATAACAACTTCCTATGTGTTACAGAAGAGATAGTAGTTTTTCATTTTGGTTGGTTTTTTCTTTTTTTTTTTTTTAAAGCGAGAGGAAACTACATACCAGAACTTCCTTTGTTTTTAACAACTTGGTTAGATGCCTCATCTGACCAAACAACTGCTAAACACAATAATTATCTACTATCTAGCCTTATAATTTTGGCACAATTCTATACTTTGAATATATTAACCAAACATTAATCAGTTAAAGTGAGTTGTCATTTCAAAGTTATACAATTCCATCTAATTGTATTTTTAAAACATGAAAGTGTCTCTAATTCTATTATAAATACTAATTACAGGGAAACACAGGAGGATATTCCATGCCTTTGGTCAATAATTTATTCAGTGTAATAAATCAATTTTGCAGCTATACCCATGTCAATTTAACTTCATAATCGAAGTTCCCAAACCGAATTTACAACATGAAAAATGCCAATTCTAGTAAATATATAATAATAATAATAACACCTGAACTAATGTGAAATAAGCAACTTGCATAAGTACAGTATAATTACCATACAATGCAATTTGGTTTATAGTAACCTCATCTCATAAAGATGGTTTATTATAGAGAAAAACAAGTTACTATCCAAAGGATACACACTTCAATTTAAATTAAGATATTTCTCTAGGAGTTAAATTCAACTGACAGCTCATGGAGCCACAATAAAATAATTCAACATGACCCAACATAAATTTTCTAACTCATGTTAATTTAGAAAAAAATTAAGTTCTGATTATTTTCAAGTATAAAATATGAATATACACAGTTTAACACAGTAGTCTCCAAAATGTGGTACACACAGAAGAATTCAGAGGAGAAATAAAATTATATATACATATATATTTATATTAATATGAACTAAAAAGAGCAGCACAGCTGTTCTATGTGCTTGTAGCTGCTGGCCTTGACTGTGCCACTCTCTTTCCCAGTGCCTGGGGCCAGTATCCCAGTTTTGGATTGTACAGGATGGTAACCCCCAAGGCTGTCTTCCCAGGCCAGTAGTTTTCTTATACTCAATCTAGCCCTATGCAATTGGGATTACCTTCTTCCCCTCTCTAACACCCTCCCTCAATACTACCACTGATACAGTGGCAGAGGCACCCCTCCTAAGTCACCAGTCCTGAATCAGCATTTGAATAGCAGGAGAGATCCGAATGAACAGTCAGAGAAATGTGGTAATAATAGAAGGTGGAAACAATATGTGGAAATAGTAAAAGTAGTTAATAAGAGATAAAGCTAAGGATATATAGCAGATGCAGCCAGTGGGTTTGAGGATACAAAGTACCTTCAGACATTAAGTAGCTGTGTTACATCTTTATAAATATACCTTTGAGATCCACTAAATTTATTATTAGGATCCAAAAGTTTAGATTAGAGTTGATAAGGAACCCTGTTGTGTTCACTATGCGTCAATGATTTAGATGTCATGAAAACTGAGGCAACAACTTGAAAGTATTCACTAGTCTACGCTGACTGAAAAGACAAGAATTTCCCCCAAAAAAATTGTTTTTAAAAATGTTTAACAATTTAAAAAATTGTAATGAGCAATAACAAACCTTTTTAAAAATAACATCTGTAATATCAAAAGGATTGACTGCATTATACAAGAGTGCTTACAAAAAAAAAAAGAGTGCTTACAGAATTGCTATGTAGAAAAAGCTTCATTCAAGGGGAGAAACAGCTATTGAGGATCAAACGGAACTTGGTGAATTACGCAGTTTCAAATACTTCTTCTACATGAAGATAATTCAGTGGGAAGAACTGCCCCCTAAGTCTGAAAACCTTTGCAATCAACAGCGAAAATAAAAAAAATTAAAAACTAGGGAGATAATTGCTACCACATCCATCTTCCTAATGCACAGATAAAATTATGTCACTGTCTATTGAAATACCTCCCACAGCTCTTTACTCACAACCTTCTTCACTGGGTACAACCTTACATAAAGATTATTTTTTAAAGTTATGAACAAGATGACTTATAATGAATAATTTTACAACCAAAGAATGACAATAAAAGTATTCTTAGGTATGCCAAGTTTCATAAATACTGCCTAAATACAGCCCATTAAAGAGACAGGGCAAGTTCATGATCCAGTGTGGTCTAGTGGAAGACCAATGGCTGTGTTAGCAGAGTGGCCTAGGTGAAAATCCTAGCTCTTCTATCAGCTGTGCTTCAGCAAATCACTTTGTGTGGTGGTTGTTCTTTACAGCAACAAATGTTTATTTAGCATTTTAATGTTCAAGGCACTTCATATACTACTCTGGGCAGGCCTAACTTAGAACTGTCTTGGGGCTCAAGACTGAAGTTCAAGGTAATGCCAGTGGTAAGAGTAACAACTTTAATTGTTTTTTCTCTTTTAGGAGATAAGAAGACCATCCTTAGGACTTCAGGAGCAGTAATATGGTAATAAGCATCAGGCTCTTTTATCACTGACAAAGAACATTAGATGAGATTTATATTTGAAGAATCATCCTCACTCCAGCTCCCATTGTCATTCTTTATTTGAGTGGGTTTACCTACTCTTAATGGGATTAATCATTCTTTTTAGGTTTCCCACCTATAGATTACCTAATTCATCTCCATCATCTAGACATCAATCTAAAAACTGTCCCTCAACCTTCAAGGCATGAGTCTTAAAAGCTTAAAGTATATTGAATTTCTGTCTCCAGGGCAGCTAGGTGGCACAGAAGATAGAGCACAGGGCTTGAAGTTGGGAAGAGTTCAAATCAGGCCTCAGACATTTACTAGTTGCGTGACTCTGGGCAAGTCACTTCGCTCTGTCTGTTTCAGTTTCCTCTCCGCACAATGAGCTGGAGAAGGAAATAGCAAAGTATTCCAGCATCTTTGCCAAGAAAACCTCAAATGGGTCACCAAGAGTTGAACAAGATTGAACATCATTTGTCTCCAAGTGCTAAATATGCAAAGACAATTTATTTTCACTTTTTTATGCTGTTGATCCAGCTTTTCCTAAAACCATAAAAGCTGGAGCACTGAGTTTTGCAATCCACATATTTTTACTCTTTGTCAAGATCCTAGAGATGCATCTAGCTAACTGCAGGGTGAATAGAAACCACTTCATCCCACTGAATGAACTCCCCATAAACACTTAAAAATGCTCAGAAACAGGTTACTAGATTCTTATAACTGGCCATCCAAATACCCATTTTCCACATCAACTATGAAGTCACTGAAATAGATGTCTGCTAACTAGGCCAAATATTCAAGCTAGCACTAAAATAAGGTGATTCAGCTTAATCTGTATCCGAAAGAGATCATACAAATGGGAAAAGGACCCACATATACAAAAGTATTTATAGCAGCTCTTCCTGTGGTGGCAAAGAATTGAAAATTGAGGGGATGCCCATTAGTTGTGGTATATGAATGTAATGGAATACTATTGTGCTATAAGAAATGATGAGCAGGCAGACTTCAGAAAAACCTGGAAAGACTTGAATGAACTGATACTGAGTGAAGTGAGCAGAACCAGGAGAACATTGTACACAGTAACAGGCGCAATGTGCAATGACTAACTTTGACAGACTTATCTCTTCATAGCAATACAAGGATCCAAGACAATTCCAAAGGATTCATAATGGAAAATGCTGTCCACATCCAGAAAAAGAACTGTGGAGGTCTGAATGCACATTGAAGCATATTATTTGCTCTCTTTTTTCCCCCCCTCTGGTTTCTCCCATTGGTTCTTATTCTTCTTTACAACATGACTAATGTGAAAATAGGTTCAATACCAACATGTATGTAGAGTCTATATCAAATTGTATGTTGTCTCGGGGTGGGGGGAGGTGAGAGATGGGGAGAAAATTTGGAATTTAAAATCTTATGGAAATGAATGTTGAAAATGAAAAATAAATAAAAATTTCTTTTAAAAAAAGTCAACTGATACAGTAGCATAATGCTTAATAAAGCCAAAGACTAACTACTGGAATAAGGACATACTATTAAACAAAAACTGGTAGGAAAAAATTAAGTTTAGCAAGAGGTTCCCAAAGTGGGTGAAACTGGGGGAGAAAGGCCCACATAAGCAGCCTCGGGTGCAATTTGGGGACAATGAATAAAAATAAGGGGGCAGTGGAAGCAAAAGGAAGAGACCGTAAGAAAATTTTGAAAACCAGTTTGTACATGTCTCATCTGTTGTGTAACAGAGTTAAATTCGTAGTGATTATATCACTTTCCAAACAAACACACAAAATGCAAGTTATAACCAATTAGTGGTCAAGTCCACCAACAGGTTTTTTGTTTTTTGTTTTTTTTTTTGGCTAGGCAATGGGATTAAGTGACTTGCCCACAGTCACACAGCTAGTAAGTATTATATGTCTGAGGCTGGATTTGAACTGAAGTCCTCCTGAATCCAGGGAAAATGTTCTGTACACTGTGCCACCTAGCTACCCCAAACTAATTCTGGTTTATTTGGTGTTTTTTTTTTTAATTTTGCTAGGCAATGGGGTTAAGTGACTTACCCAAGATCACACAGGTAGTAAGTGTTATGTCTGAGGCCACATTTGAACTCAAGTCCTCCTGACTCCAAGGTTGGAGCTCTATCCACTGTGCCACCTAGCTGCCCCACCACCAACAGTTCTTAAGAGGCAAGTGTTGGCAGGTGAGCACTGTCAGGAAGTCCAGTATGCACAGGCAGAAATATGTGTGTGTAATGACTTGTTTACAATACGATCCTATACAGTTACATGACACAATATTGCATCATCAAAATTTCAATACAGGAAAATACCACAAATTTACAATAAATTATTAAATTTAAGATGCATCATTTTAAATATATATATATATATATATTTTAATGACAATTTTTTAAACCATTACAGGGTTAAAAAAAAAGTAGGTTTCCAGGGGGGTGCTGAGTAAATTTTTTTTTTAAAGGGGGCAGTAAGTCAAAAAAGTTTGGAAACCTGTGGCTTAGACCAACATCTCACAATATGACAAAACAAACTCCAAATGAACATATGCTCTACGTAACAAAAATCACATCATAAACAAATCAGAGAAGCAAGGAACAAGACAAATTTCTGAACTTCAAACAAAGGAAGAATACTTGACCAAACAAAGGACAGAGATAAATGGAGAGAAAATGGACAATTTTGATCAAGTAAAATTAAAAAGCTTCTGCATAAGCAAAATCAACAGTTAAAAGCAGAAGGGAAACTGTTAAATGGGAGGAGGAAGGAGAATTTCCCTAACAAAGGTCTGACAGCCAAAATATATAAGGAATTAATTTAAATATATATGAATAAGAGCCATTCTCTAGTGGATAAATGGTCAAAGGATATGAACATTCAAACTTTTCTAAGGAAGAAATCTAAGTTATCAACAGCCATCAACAAAGAAAATACAATTGAATCAACTCTGAGGTGTACCTCACATCCATCAGATTAACATGACAAAAAAAGAAAATAACAATTGTTGGGAAGGTATGTAGGGAAGATGGGTCAACCAACAAGTATACTGTTAATAGAGCTGTGAATAAGTTCAAGCTTTCGGGTTAGTGCCCTGAAACTGTATACTGAAGAAGTCACTAGACTGGTGCATGCCCTTTGTTCCAAAAATACTACTACAGGACAAAGATCAAATAGAGTGAATGCACTTCCATGTACAGATGGCTCTATTTTTGTTATAGCAAGGAACTGGAAACAAAGTGGATAACTATCAACTGGGGAGTGGCTGAACAAGTTATAGTACATAAATGTTATGGAATACTACTGGTCATGAGAAATGATGAAGCGGATGGGAGTTGGAGAAATCTGGGTAGACAAGAACTGATGCAGAATGAATTGAACAAAAAAAAATTTATACAAGATACAGTATGATAGAGTAAGACAAATTTGAAAGACTTGGAACTTTAATCAATGAAATGACCAATGTCCACTGTTGGACAGAGGTAAGGGATTTGAGATACATAGTAATACATAAATTTTCAGCCACAGCCAATCTGTGGATCTGCTTTACTTGATTGTGTTTAACAGTTAACAAGGGATTTCTTTCACTGTTTGGTTGGGAAGGAGAAAAGGACTGATGATAGTGATGTTAAAGAAGAGAGATTCATTTGTCGCATTAGAAAATTCATATAAGAGAAAAGGTTCAGAGGGCAGATTCAAACAAGTTTGACAGCTTTAAAATTAAAAATTTTTTAAAGATATATATGTATATACATATATATCTTTTAAAAATTTTCATATCTTTTGTAAACAAAAATGTTCATATTTGTCAAGTTCAGATTAACAAAAAAATTATTTTAAAAGAGAAAGGAAAAAAAAAACAGTGATTTACCACCCAATGAGTCAATAATGTGATCTGGCATTCACAAAAACTAACAGTCAATAAGCATTTATCAAGTACCTACCATGTGCCAAGAACTGTGCTAAGTGCCAGGGATACCAAAAAAAGGTAAGGGGGGGGGGGAAAAACAAACAAGCTCTGCTCTTGTGGAGCTCACAATTTACTGGAGGCACAACATGCAAATAAATACGTACAAATAACCCATGTACAGGAAAAACTGGAAATAATCAATGAACGGAAGTGACTAGAATTAAAAGGGATATGGAAAGATTTCCTGTAAAAGGTGAGATTTTAGCTGAGATTTGAGGCAAGCCAGGAGGGAGAGATAAGGAGGAACACTACAGAAAAGAGAGAACAGTCAGTAAAAAAGGAGAATCCAGAAATGGGAATATCTTGTTCAAGAACAGCAAGGAGGCCAGTGTCACTGGCAGATTACTGGGGGTGGGAAAGGTGGTACAAGGTACAAAAAGAATGGAACAGTAGCGGGGCAGATCAGGTTATGAAGGGCTTTGAAAGCAAAACAGAGAATATTATGTTTGATCCAGGATGTAATAAGGAGTATGTAATCACACAATACCAAATGAAGGTCAAGAAGGATGAAAAGAAAAAGACCATCAAATTTGGCAATTAAGTGAGCACTGGTAACTCCGAAAGAAGAATGGATTCAGCTAAGTGATGAGGTTGAAAGTATTAGTTGAGAGATGAGACAGGAAGTCAAATTTTGCAAAAGGTTAAGGAGCAAGTGAGATGAGTGAAAAGAGGCAGTGAATGTAGACAACTCTTGCTAGGACTCTGGCTGGGGGAAAAGATATAGGATTGAGGGAATAGTATAATCTAGTGAAGGTTTTGTTTATTTTAAGGAATGTGGTTTTAAAAATGTAGGCATGTTTGAAAGCAATAGGGAAAGAACCAGCAGACAAGAAGAGGAAAGCTAGAGATGGGTTATGATTAAGACTGCAATCTACTGGAGAAAATGAAAGGAGATAGGATCAAGGGCACTTTTAGAGAGGTTTGACCTTAACAAGGAAAAAGGCCATCTCATTTTCAGATTGAGGAAAAGGAGGAGAGTTGGGAGATGATGCAAGAAGTTTTGACTTTAAGAGAAGGGGAAAAGAGGGAACCAACATCAAATGGCCTTCTTAGCAAAAAGACAAGTTCCTCAGTTGTGGAGAGTTAGAGAGAGATGAGACTTGATTTAGAAAAGCTTTTGTGGTGAGTGAGGGAATCAATTAGGGAAGAATACCCTCCTGCAATGAGGACTCAGCTGGAACTAAAAGACATGAATTTATGATGTACTCAGCACAGCTGTGAGACTCCAACTCCATACAGCTCCTGAGCAGGCATAGAGGTAGCAGATTGTGAGGATAATGGAGTGCAGAAAGATATTTGAATGAGGGATGAGCAACAATAGTACCAGGAGGAATATAACTTCAGAGTGATAAACAGTCTGATGTTGAATTGGCTAAATACAGAGTCAAATTGCTGAGGGAAAAAGGAATGTAAAGTCAAAGCAGGGCATCATAATACACTGAGAAAGTTACTGAGGGGTTAGAGATTGGAGGTCTTAATGAGGGCAAAGAATAGCTTTTAAAAGGTTGCAGTAGAGGGGAAGATGGAATGATAAGAGCTTATGATCCAAAAGAGTAATGTCAAGAATTTTTAATTAGGGAAGTGGACCACTTGTGGGTAATTCTGACATCCAATGTGGGACAATCCCTACATGTGGCTAAGGTAGAGTAAAGAATTAGGTCACAGGATTTAATGAGGCTAAGGATTTAGGAAATTAAAGAGTTTGAGTTTTACTATCACATAAAACAACAGGGTTGTACTGGGTGGTCTCAGAGGTCCCTTCTAGCTATAAAATTATGGTTCTAGTTATTGTTATTTCAGCATTCTTAGCAGGCCTCTCAGAATTATGTTCTAAAGGAGTCAGGAAACCCATATTCCAATCTGTGTGACCTAAAATCATAACATCAGAGATTTAGAGTTGGAAAGGAACTTGGAAGCCATCTAGTCATACCCCCTCTCATTTGCCTTTCTTTTTATCCCTAGTACTTTAGCACAGTGAGGACCACCTAACAAACATTTAAATAACTACTTTTTGACTCACTGATTTATTAAAGATGAAAAAACTTAATCAGAGGTGTCAAATGACTTGACCATGGTCACAGATAACTAGTTAAGTATCTGAGGGAGGATATGAATTCAGGTTTTCCTGATTCTAACTCCAGCACTAATCTCACTGACCCTTAGGTTACTCATCTGTAAAAAGTAGAAGAGGTCCAGCTAGATGATCTTTAAGGTCCTTTTCAGCCCCCAAATTACAAGATTACTCCATTGCATAGAACTCAAATTCAACTCTCAATTAGCAAAGCACTACAGGCACCAAACACAACTGTAAGCCAAAATGTTTGTTAGAAGTCTTATGTTCATTTCTGAGGCTCTATCAACTGACTGGAATCACAATTTCTAAAGAAACAGAAAGCTATACTTTAGAATTTGCCAAAAGTCTGTTTGGTTTCTCTGTTCTGAATTCCAGCTGGCAGAGAAAACACTCAGATCACCAGTTCTGAAAGGCTGCCTGCCAAAACTTCAGATCATAATTCTAGTCAGTTTCATTGTACTATACAACTGAATACTAACTGAATGGGGAAGGGAGTGAGAGTATGAGAACTGGCAAGGTAACAGGTACTCAAAAGTGAGTGAGTGAGAAAGAAAGAAAGAAAGAGAGAGAGAAGTATAAAAGGCAAAGATAATCAAAGGAAGTAAGTATGCTAAATGAGTTCTTAAATCTTCAATTTATGTACAGAAATGAAATGCATTTTGCAACATCCAGATTTCAGGTGATTTTGTTTTTACTAAGCTATTTGTCCTTTCCTAGAAGCTAGGCTGAAAATTTGCACTTCTCTCCAATGAATCAATTATATTCATGTCTATCTATAAAGAGTAAAAAAAAACCTTTTTTTGAAGACCTACAAGAGACCTTAGAGATACTTCTAACCTAACCCACCCACTCACAACACCCCCAGCCCCCACCCCCACCTCTGCCTTATTTGACAGATGAGACAACTAAAATCCAGAAGATGAAAATCATGACCATTTGGGGCACAACCATTTGAGTAAAATTTTCCCAAATGATTTCAGTAAGGTATCCTAGGATTATAAATATAGAGTGTTGGACTTAGAATGAAAAGAATTAGGCTGGAACTCCAACCTAGTTCTGCCAACTGCTAGTTGTGAGACCTTAAACAAGTCAAAACTTCTCAGCCTCTTATTATATACTTGTTATAACTGACTCAGAGAGTTACTGAGGATTGACTGAGTTAAGTAATAAAAAGTGTTTCTGCAAACCTTAAAGTGCCATATAAATGTCACTTATCATTAACCATAACAAAAATCAACTTGCTCAAGACCACACAGCTAAGTGGCAGAGCCTGGTCCTGAAAACAAGTCACAAACTTAGAGGTCAGTGGTCTTTAAACTATACCAACTATACCACAGGGTTACAGCATGTTGTAAAATAAGCTCTACTTTCAACCTCAAATGAAAACATCCTAATAAGCAGTTTATCAATAGATCACAATATTCAAATTGAAAAATCAAAAATGCAAACCATGCCAAATGACATTTTGTCCTAAACAGAATTCCAAAAGTCCAGTTTTTAATTGAGTTAATATATATTGAACTCAAAGTACAATGGAAAAGCCTATATCAGATTATCTTGAGGAAAGAGGGAGAGAGGGAGGGAGAGAAAAATTTAAAACTCAAAAGCTTACGGAGTGATTGTTGATAAATCAAAATAAATTAATTAAATAAACAAAGTATAATGGAAAGATATATGGTGTGAGTAAGTAGGCTACAAATATCAGCAGCTAAGAAAGAATACACCAAGAGGGAGAGCTTTTGACCAAATGACTCCAATCAGTTATTAGTCTCTCTCTTGCAATCTTCTGCCTTTACTTTAGCATCAACACTACAGCCAATAGCTCTAATTATCACCTATTTGAAACCAAGGAAATGCCTCTGTTGCAAGAAAAGACCCACATCAAGAACAAAGTCTCACACAGTTCCTAAAACCTTAACTCTCTGGCTTCTAACACCAAACCTCTTAACTCTAGAATTGGAGAACCCCAGGCACCAGGTCTCTGACCTCAGTGATCAGGCATCCAAAATCAAACCCTCCCCTCAAGGACCAAGCCTATAACCAAAGACTCAAATATTAATTCTCTCGCTGCCAGGGCCTTGTCTATAAGGAGGGCTACTAAAAAGAAATTTATCTTTCTTCTCCAGTATTTCAAAGAAAAATGATTCAAAAGACTCTTGTGAGTAAGAAGACCCAGGCAAAAGACACTCAAAGGCTAGACATTCTATGGCTACAATACAGCTTTCCTGGAAAACCAGTCAGCCAGTCAGCCTTTTTAACAAAAGATAAATGAGAGGGGAAGAGAAAGGAGGCAGTTCACAAAACTAAACACCAGATTCACTACAACTCATGTTTGTAGATACTTTTAGTCCTTTTAATTACACAGTGTTAAAAGCTTTGATTTTAGGGCAGAGCCAAGATGGCAGTAAGTTGCCTGAGCTCTCCCTAGTTTCCCTCAGGAACATTAAATCAAGCCTCTAAAAGAATTCTGGAACAACATAATCCACCAAAAGATGGAGTGGAACAATTTCCAGTCCAAAACAACTTAGGAGGACTTCAGGAAAGGTCTGTCTCACTTGGGTAAAAGGGGACCACAGCCCAGCACAGGCAGCACCCAGGCAAGCCAGGGAGAGGCTCTTAGCCACAGCAAATTTCAGCAACTGAGGCCCCTCAGCAGCTAGCTGTGAGACCTCCAACTCCAGCACAGCAGGTATGCTTCCAGCCCCAGAATGCAGAGCACAACAGGAGCAACTAGGTTGAGCCACCCTAGTACAATGGGCAAGGCACCAGCCCCAGAAGCCCTGGTGCAGAAAGCCGACCAGGACCCTGGCCCCCAGTGCAAGAAGCTTGAGACTGTACCCCCTGTACTCCAGGAGCAGAGCTCAACTTTTAAAATGAGCAAAAAAACAGAGCTCTGACCAGAGGATGCTACTATGGCAACAGGAAAGATCAAAACATAAACTCAGAAGAGGACAACAATGTCAAAAGGCATACATGCAAAGCCTCAAAGGCAATATGAATTGGTCTCAAGCCCAAAAAGTCCTCTTGAAAGAGCTCAAAAAGGTGGGTTTTTTTTCAATCTAGTAAGAGAAGTAGAAGAAAAATTGGGAAAAGAAATGCAAGAGAATTATGAAAAAAAGAGTCAACAGTTTGGAAAATGAAGTACAAAAATTAACTGAAGAAAAGAACTCCTTTAAAAACAGAACTGGCCAATGGGGTTGGGGGGGGGGAGCGGAGAGAAGAAATCCACTGAAGAAAACAACTCCTTTAAAAGTAGAATTGGTCAAACTGAAAAGGAGGTATAAAAACTGACTGAAGAAAAGAACTCCTTAAAAATTGGAATTGGGCAAGTGGAAGCTAATGATAATGAGACAGTAAGAAGTATCAAAACCAAAATAACAAAAAACTAGAAGAAAATATAAACTACCTCACTGGAAAAACAACTGACCTGGCAAATAGATCCAGGAGAATAATTTAAGAATTATTGGACTTCCTGAAAGCCACAATTAAAAAAAAGAGCCTGGACAGTATCTTTCAAGAAATTATCAAGGAAACTGCCCTGATATCCTAGAACCACCAGAGGGTAAAATAGTCATTGAAAGAATCCACCTACCATCTCCCGAGAGAGATCCCAAAAGGAAAACTCCAAGGAATATTGTAGCCAAAATCTAGAATTATCAAGTCAAGGAGAAAATGCTGTTAAGTAGCCAGGAAAAAAAAAATTCAAATATTGAGGAGCCACAGTCAGGATTACACAAGACTTAACAGCTTCTACATTAAAGGATCAAAGGCCTTGGAATATGATATTCAGCAAAGCAAAAGAGCTTGGATTACAACCAAGAATCAACTACCCAAGAAAACTGAGCATAATCTTTCAGGGGAAAAGATAGACATTCAATGTAATAGGGGGCTTTTAAACTTTCCTGATTAAAAGACCAGAGCTGAACAGAAAATGTGACCTTCAAATACAAGACTCAAGAAAAGCGTAAAAAAGCGTAAACACGAAGAAAAACAAAACAAAACATAGTATTTGATAAGGTTAAATTGTTTATATCCCTACATGGGAAGATGAACCTGTAATTCTTAAGGACTGTTATCTCTATTAGGACAGTTAGAAGGAGTATACTTAGACAGAGGGTGTGGGTATAAGTTGATTTTGATGTGCTGATAAAAAAAAAAATAAGAGATAAAAAAAGGATTGTACTGGGAGAAGAGGAAAGGAGGAGGTAGAATGGGTAAATTATATCACATGAAGAAGCATGAAAGACCCAGAAGGGAAGGGATGAGCACTGTTTCAACCTTATTCTCATCAGATTTGGCTCAAAGAGGGAATAATATACACTCTCAGCTGGGTAGAGAAATCTACCTTACTCTGTAAGGAAGGAGGAGGGGAAAAAGAAAAGAAAAGGAAGGGGGAGCTGATAGAAGGGAGGGCAGATTGGGGGAGGTGGTCGTCAGAAGCAAAACACTGGTGAAGAGGAACAGGGTGAAAAGGAGTAAGTATAAAAGGGGGGAGGGAATAGGAAGGAGAAAAATACACAGTTAGTAGTGATAACTATGAATGGGAATGGGATGAACTCTTCCATAAAACAAAAAGTGAACAGCAGAGCAGATTAAAAACCAGAATCCTACAATATGTTGTTTACAAGAAACACATTTGAAGCAGAGACACACAGAATAAAGGTAAAAGGCTGGAGCAGAATATATTGTGCTTTAGCTTAAGTTAAAAAAAACAAAATACTGATCTCAGATAAAGCAAAAGCAAAAACAGATCTAATTAAAAGAGACAAGGAAGGAATCTACATCTTGCTAAAAGGTACTATAGGCAATGAAATAATATCAACACTAAACCTATGTGCATCCAAATTCTTACAGAAGTTTAGTGAGTTACAGAAGAAATAGAGAGCAGAACTATACTAGTGAAGGACCTCAACCTCCCCCTCTCAGAATTAGACAAATCTAAGGGGCAGCTAGGTGGCACAGTGGATAGAGCACTGGCCCTGAAGTCAGGAGGTCCTGAGTTCAAATTCAGTCAGACACTTGACACTTACTAGCTGTACAAGTCACTTAACTCTGATTGTCTCACCCAAAAAACAAAAACAACAACAAAAAAACAATAATTTCATCAAAGAGGATAACAATAATGAGAAAACATTCCAAAATTTATGGGATGCAGACAAAACAGTATTTAGAGGAAAATTCGTATCTCTAAATGCTTACGTGAATAAAATAAAGAACAGATCAATGAATTAGGCATGCAATTTAAACAGCTAGAAAAAGAACAAATTAAAAATCTCCAATTAAATACCAAAACAGGAATTCTGAAAATCAAAGGAAAGGTTGATAAAGCTGAAGTAAGAAACCTATTGAACTAATAAATAAAACTCAGAGCTGGTTTCGTGGGAAAAAAAAAAATAAAATAGACAAACTTTTGGTTAATTTGATTTAAAAAAGAAAACCAAACTACCAATATCAAAAATGAAAAGGGTAAATTCACCACCAATAAAGAGGAAATTAAAGGAATAATTAGAAGCTATTTTGCCTAACTGTATGACGATCTAGGTGAAATGGATATTTACAAAAATATAAATTGCCCAGATTAAGAGGAAATAAAATATTTAAATAACGTGATTTCACAAAAAGAAATTGAATAAGCCATCAATGAACTCCCTAAGGAAAAAAATCTCCATGGATTTACAAGTGAATTCTACCAAACATTTAAAGAACAATTAATTCCAATATTATATAAATTATATGGAAAAACAAACAAAAAGGGAGTTCTACCAAATTCCTTTTATGACACAAATATGGTGCTGATACCTAAACCAGGAAAAGTCAACATAGAGAAAGAATGTTATAGACCAATTTCCCAAATGAATATTAATGCAAAAAATTTAAATAAAATATTAGCAAAGAGATTACAGCACTTTATTGTGAGGATAAAACACTATGACTAGGTGGGATTTATACCAGGAAGGCAAAGCTGGTTCAATATTAGGAAAACTATTAGAATAATAGACCATATCAATAACAAAACCAACAGAAATCATATGATTATCTCAATAGATGCAGAAAAAGCTGCTGACAAAATACAGCATCCATTCCTATTAAAAACTCTAGAGAGTACAGGAATAAATGTAGCTTTCCTTAAAATGATAAGTAGTATCTATATAAAACCAACAGCAAGCATTATCTGTAATGGGGATAAGCTAGAAGCATTTTTAATAAGGACAGGGGTAAAACAAGGGTGCCTATTATCACCACTTTTATTCAGTATTGTACTAGAAATGTAGCTGTGGCAACAAGAGAAGAAAAGGAAGTTGAAGGAATCAGACTAGGCAATGAACAAGCAAAACTATCCCTCTCTGCAGATGATGGTATAGAGAATCCTAGGCAACAAACTAAAAATCTTTGAAGTAATTAACAACTTCAGCAAAGATGCAGAATATAAAAAAAAACCCACATATATCATCAGCATTTCTATATATTATCAACAAAACTCAGCAAGAAGAGGTAGAAAGTAGGGCATCTGGGGGTCCAGTGGATAGAGCACCGGCCCTGGAGTCAGGAGGACCTGAGTTCAAATCTGGCCTCAGACAAATAACACTCACTAGTTGTGTGACTCTGGGCAAGTCACTTAACCTCAACTGCCTCACCCCCCCCCCCAAAAAAAGAGAGAGCTAGAAAGAGAAATTCTATTTAAAATAACTGTAGACAGCATAAAATATTTGGAAATCTACCTGCCAAGACAATTCCAGGAACTATATGAACACAATTACAAAACACTTTTCACACAAATAAAATTAGATCTAAACAACTGGAAAAAATTAATTTGCTCTTGGGTAGGCCAAGCTAATGTAATAAAAATTACAATTCTATGTAAATTAGTTTACTTCTTCAGTGCCATACCAATCAAACTACCAAAAAAAAATTTATAGAGCTAGAAAAAATAACAAAATTCATCTGGAAAAACAAAAGGTCAAGAAGGGAATTAACAGAAAAAATGCAAAATAAGGTGGCCTAACCATGCCAGATCTAAAACTATATTACAAAGCAGCAATCATCAAAACTATTTGGTACTGTCTAAGAAACAGAGACGTGGATCAGTAGAATAGATTAGGTATACATTTAACGTAGTAGTAAATGATAATCCCACTGTTTGATAAACCCAAAGACTCCAGCTTCTGGGATAAGAACTCACTATTTGACAAAAATTGCTAGGAAAACTGGAAAATAGTATATCAGAAACTAGACATAAACCAACATCTCACACCCTATGCCAAGATAAGGTCAAAATGGGTACATGATTTAGACATAAAGAGTGATACCATAAACAAATAAGGAAAGTAAAGAATAGTTTACCTGCCAGATCTATGGAGAAAGGAAGAATCTATGACCAAACAAGAGGCAGAGAACATTATGAGATGCAAAATGGATAATTTTAATTACATTAAACTAAAAAAGTCTTGCAAAAAACAAAACCAACACAACCAAGATCAGAAGGAAAGCAGAAAGATAGGAAAGAATTTCTACAGCAAGTGTTTCTGATAAAAGCCTCTTTTCTAAAATATACAGAGAACTGAGTCAAATTTATAAGAATACAAGTCATTCTCCAACTGATAAATGGTCAAAGGATATGAACAGGCAGTTCTCAGATGAAGAAATTAAAGCTATCTATAGTCATATGAAAAAAAATGCTCTAAATCACTATTGATTAGAGAAATTAAAACTGAGATACCACCTCAGACCTATCAGATTGGCTAATGTGACAGAAAAGGAAAATGATAAATGGTAAAGAACATGTGAGAAATTTGGGACACTAATGCATTGCTGGTAGAGTTGTGAACTGATCCAATCATTCTGTAGAGCAATTTGGAACTATGCCCAAAGACCAATCAAGTTATGCATAACCTTTGATTCAGCAATGTAACTACTAGATCTGTATCCCAAAAAGATCATTAAAAAAGGAAAAGGACCTACATGTACAAAAATATTTATAGTAGCTCTTTTTATGGTGGCAAAGAATTAGAAATTAAGGGAATGCCCATCAACTGGGGAATGGCTGAACAAGTTGTGGTACATGAATGTAATGGAATACTGTTAAGAAATGATATGCTATAAGAAATGATGAGCAGGTGGATTTCAGAAAAACCTGGATTTACGTGAACTGATGTTGAGTTAAGTGAGCAGAACCAGGAGAACATTGTACACTGTAACCACAACTTGTTCGATGATCAACTGCTTGACTTAGCTCTTAGCAATAAAGTGATTCAAGACAAGTCCCAAAGACCCTTGATGGAAAATGCTATAAACATCCAGAGAAAGAACTATGGAGTCTGAATACAAATTGAAGCACACTATTTTCATTTTTTTTCTTTTTTTTGTGGCTTTTCCTTTTTGTTCTGTTTCCTTTTTCACATGACTAATGTGAAAATGTTTCCATGACTGCACATGTGTAACCTATATCAGATTGCTTGCCAAACTGGGGAGGGACAAAAAAACTGAAACTCAAAATCTTATTAAAAAGTAATATTAAAAACTATCTTTACATGTGTTGGGAAAAAATAAAATACTATTTACAAAAAAAGTTTTGATTTTTATTGCTGTTCAATTTACTTTACTGTTTATACTACTCCAATTCCAGTAATGCTGAATCCCCAGCAGAGTAAGGAAAAACCACTCCCTTCCCCTGCCATCACTTTCTGGTTCTCTCCTCACATTCACCTTTTTCCTTCCCCTTTTCCCAGTTCTAATCTAGCTATGCCATTACTTCTCCTCATCTTAGACCTTTTCAACTTATGCTCCTTCCATACTCTGGCACTCAAAGACCAACCATCTGACCAAAAGATGCTCTATCCCTATCCATCCTTTCCAATAATAGATACACCTCTTATATTTCCCCAACAAGCTGGTAGAGGACAAGCAGGCACACCCCTTACTCTCCACTGCCTCTTCAAGACACTAGCACTCCCACCCACCCTTTGCTGCCATCATTCAACAACTCCTTCAGAGAGATCCACTTTATCCAAATCTCCATGAAATTTATCAGATCACACTCTCCTTTTTCTTAGTAAGTTCAGTTCCCAGCTCACAATCTTGTTCTCCATGCCAAATCCTGACTTAAGAGACTCCAACATACAGCTCCATATTCCCTCAAAACCCTGGCCTCCTAGTTCAATATCCTCCACTCATGATCTACACCACCAAAGTTAAGGTTGAAGCCCCCTGAAAAGCTATAACAAGATCCCCAAGGACAGCGAGATCAACCTAAGGGTGGAAAGATGGTTCACACCCAATCTCCCCTAGACAGACAGGAGATACATTGACAGATGAGACTTCTTTCCAATAAATCTATCCTTTCATTACAGAACAGCACTGCACCTCACTCCAAGCTCCCAACCTTGCCCTTTCTTGAGCCAGATAGTGGCTTTTCAAGGAAGTTACTATAACTTAACTTCACAACTATGGGCACCCATAGCAGCAGCTATTTGGGTGCCACTATAGTAACCACCACAAAGAAAAAAAAATTACATCAGGGTTGTACAATTAAAACTTTGTAGACTAAAACTTTCACTCCACCTCAGCCACACAGTGATGACCTCATCAAAACCCACAAACGTTCCACAAGAATTCCTAAATTCCTCTCTCTGACATTAATTATGCTGATCTCTTCATAAACCTATACACTTTTCCTTACAGTGACCTCCAATCTCTTCACTACTCAGTACTTTTTGAGGCTAACCATGGGCCTCAAAGAAACCAAATCTTAACCAGTTAACAATTCAACTTTATACTGTCCCCATCTCTTGAAATTCCCTACCTACTAGTCCAAGGCTAATGCCTAGTCAAACTCCAACCATGAATAACTAGGAAAACTATAGGACAATATCCCTAATGTGTAACAATGCAAAAATACTGAGAAAAAAAAATTAGTGAAGAGATCACAACTACATATTAAAAAAAAAGTATACACTATAACCAAGTTGAATTTATACCAGGAATCTAGAATTCATTCAATATTAGGAAAACTGTAAATAGGCAATATTAATCGATAATATTAATAACAAATAATAAAAAGTATGATTACAGCAAGAGATGAAGAATAGGCTTGACAACATAACACCCCTTTATATTAAAAACATTCAAGAGCATAAGAAAAAAAAAACCACTCCTTAATACAGTAAATAGTACCATGTAAAACCATGAGCTAGCATTAACTTTACATACAGTAACACCAGAGGCCTTTCCAATAAGATCAAGATAGAGTTTATAATTTTAACCTCCATGATATGGCTCAGTAGTCACCTAGAATAAGTAATACTGACTTAAGTCAGTATGAGATATGATAATATAGTTTGTAGAAAATGGAAGACATCATTTGATACAGAGGGTAAACAAACATAGGGTACCCTCTCTCATAAACTCATTTAATATAATCCAAATTTAAAATTTCCTTGCCAATTATTGGAAATTATGCATAAGTGAAACCAGATACAACATACTTTTTGGTATAGTAAAGTCCAATATATTTGTGACATTTTATAAGCCTTACCTACCAAAATATGAAAAGGAATACCACAATATCCCACCTACACTCCCATGCCAAAAAGACTTTAATGCCCAATGGATTTTAATGTGACTATCCAAAATTTAAATGTCATCTAACTATCCCAAGGTTTATTCAGTTATCTATTATGATTGTTAGCAGACACCAGAGTCAAGAAGAATTTAAAGAATTACCAAACATTTAAAGTTAACTTAAACCACGGGCCATTTCCAATGGAAAAGCAGTGAAAGAATATTAAGTTTTTTAAAAGTATTTGGACTATTAAAAACTATAAGACAGTTCTAAATAACTAATAAGAAAATGTAAATTAAACATACCGAGGTTTCACCTCACATTCAGCAAATTGGTAAAGAAGACAAAAGATAGACATAATGAATATCAGTGGTGTTTCAGATAAACAATCACATATACAATGATGATGTAGCTGTGAATTGGTCCAACTGTTCTTTAAAGCAAAGTGGGAAAAAAAGTGACTAAAATGTCCATACCTTGACACGAAGATCATCCCATTGCTTAGCCAACACCCCAAAGAGTTCTAAGACAGGAAGTTTTCATAAACACCAAAATATTCATTACAGCACTTTTCATAGTAGGACAGAACCCATAGCTGAAACTGTAGAAAAGGAATATCATGGAATATTATTATGCTATGACATGATGAATAATTCTGAAAAAGTATAGGAAGATTAATTTGGTGTATGTGAGCAGAACGAGGAAAAAATATGCACAATTTCTACAATACAACAAGAAGTCAAAAGAACAAAAAAAATGACAGAAATATAGGGGAATCTAGGTGGCCCAGTAGATAGAGCACCAGTCCTGGAGTCAGGAGAACCTCAGTTCAAATCTGGTCTCAGACATTTGACATTTACTAGCTGTGTGATGCTGGGCAAGTCACTTAACCCCAACTGCCTAAGCAAAAAAAAAAAAAAGTGACAGAAATATAATACTGTGTAATTATAATGATCACGCCTGTCTCAGAAGAAAGATGAGAAAATGAATCTCCTTTCTTTCTCTGTAGGTGGATAACTATGGGTGTGTAATGCTGCATATACTGCCAGACATGGTTGATATGTTGGCTGGTTTTGATGAGTGGCTTTTTTGCCCCTTTCTTTTTTATACTTTGAAAAAAGAAATGATTCTCTGGAGACAAGTGAGGGAAGTGGATATATTTGGAAATTTTAAAAATATAAATATGTATATATAAATTTGTTTAAATTAACTTGAAACTTTTTGATGTTCAACTACAATAGTATTTACTATTAAAAAGTAATGTATCCCTAGTCATTTCAACACATTCATGTACAAATACTTTAGTTAAGATTATATCTCCCACCACCACCACCACACCACCAATTATGCCTGTAGTACCAAAGCCATAGGTAATTTAGAATTTAGAATTTACTTTATTTTGGTAATAAATCCAATAAACATTTCCAGGTAAGGATACAAAAGGAAAAAAGATCTGCCTAAAACTATGGAAGGTAACAAATATTCAAGTTTGAGGAAAGTAACTGAAAATGTATTAAATTTGATTAAAATTTCCTAGTCTTAACAATATCTAAATAAGGTTCAGGAAAAAAAAAACTATATTTACCTACTGAAAGACTTTTCATTCAAATTGCTTACTCTTTTTGGGCATAGACCTTTTCATTAGAATCAACCACATAGCAATATCAAATCTTCTAGAAGATAACAATTATAAAATCATTTGGTAAAAGAAAATCATGCATGTTAAAAGTTCAAAGGGAAAGTACTTCTTGAGCAAATTTTCACAAACATTCTTCATTAATCTGGCATGTGCATCCCACAAAGCAGGTCAAAGCCCCGATACTTGAAGGACAGCAAAAAAAATCTGGTCATTTTTATGTTATTAAGCAAGCAGAGAACTAAATTACACTGTATTCTTGAAAGAAATTTGTAACAACTATAGGAGCAGTGGACATCTAGGAAATGAATGGCTTGTTCATTATATAAAAATAGTATTCTTAAAGTGCTTTAATATTTATTCTCATACTTATTTTTAAAAAGGACAAAATAAAATTGGACATGCTACTGGTAAAAAAATATTTTGGAGCCAGTACTTAATTTTCTATATTTATGGGAACAGTGATATAGGTTAACTTTACAGCATAAAATTTAATTAACAGTTGGAATTATTTTTTAAATGGAAGAAAAGTTTAACCACTTAAAAGCTTATTCAGATTTCAAAAATGAAGAGATTGAGTAAAGGAATCTAAAAATACTAGACACTTTTGCACCTAAGACACTTATCTCTTGTAAAGAAATATCCCTAAATCAGAATTCAAATGTAAGTAGAAGAATAAATGAGAAAAATACTTTTTTTATATAGTCTCCTTTGCAGGCCAACCAGTGTCATAAATCTCAAATTCTTCACAGCCTTCCCCAACCTCAGCAAAAAGGAGAGGGAAGAGGTGGATTTTCTCTTCTCTTCTTGGGGGTTAGGCTATATCATTACTAATTACAGTGCTCAATTTGACAGATTTTTGTTCATTCCATGTACACTGCTGAAGCCATTATTTTCCTAGTTTCATACTGCATCAGTTCAAATAAGTGTTTCCACATTTCTTTGCATTCTTCAAACTCATCACTTTTTATGGTACAATTACAATACATTGTTTGATCCAAAGGACATCTATTTTGCTTATAATGTTTTGCTATTGTAAAAGGTGCTGCTATAAATATTTCGATGTATGTGGAACCTTTCCTTTTATCACTGACCTCCTTATGGTGTAGCGGAGAAATGGTTTCCAACAACTGCTTCATCTAAAGCAACTTTATCAAATTAAAACAACTGAAGTAGAAGCAGAAATGCTTTAAATTTGAGAATCATAAAAAGGAGACAGAACTCTTCTATAAATAGATTGTACAGATATGCTATTGTTAAGAAGTGATAAAATGATTAAATACTCATGGACTGAAGTAGCAGCTTTGCCAGTAACAATTTGTCATCTACCTTCTCTATGCTTCAGCTTCTTTCACTTATAAAATGAGAAATGCTAACTAGTTACGCATTTCAACTAGAAGGTTATAAAACACATAAATTTTTAGGAGATTAACTACAGAAAATCTCTTGGGAGCTAGATAAGAAATTTTCTCAACCTGAGAAAAGTGTTTCATTTTGGAGGGGAATAAAATCACAGAATGCTCTCACTCCAGGGACCAGGTCCAGGTTTAGATTTGACCAAACATTTATTCCAAGCCTCCATGCCAGGACTACCCCATTTGTTAGGGGGAGGCTAGGATTGTGACCTCAGGATCACTTGAGTTCTATTAAAACTGTCCCTAATTTAAGGCAATCCAGACTTCCTCAAAAATTCTGTCCAAAGTCTTCCTTTGCTAGACTTTATGGCTTTTCTAGCAGAGCAAGGAGGGGTTGTAGAAAAAGAAACAAGCGGTAAAATGGCATCTGCTTTCAACTACTATACCTCACTATCCGCAATGAAAAGCTAAAAGAAACATCCCTTTCACCACCTCTACCTCACAATAACTGTGGCACAGTTCAATTAGTAATATTTTTGCCGTTGTTCTGAGGAACTTTATCTCTTATGGATTTATTATTGATTTTAATTTTATTTTTTTGAAAGCCATACTTCCCTGGAGACTAGACTCATTCTGTATAATCACATGCAATATTAAGTGGTGAAGATTAAGTGGAACAATAAGCCCTTCCACAAAGGGTGGAACTATATGTATGCTCTTATGTATACAAATAACATGCCAATGCTATAAGAGAGTTCAGAGAAAGAAAAGAAAAATCAATGTGGGTTAGAGTAGACTACTATAAATAACCTGACAATATCTATTGTCATATCCTCACTATTCTCAAATATAAAATAAAGAAATTGGACTTGATCTGTAAAGTCACTTTCAGCTCTAACCATCCATGATTCTATATCTGTAACAGATTACTAAGAACAAAGGTCAAAATGAAAACACTAAACATTAAGATAAATTATTTGACACAATATGTAATTATAATCATATATCAACCTAACCAAACTTTTGACTTTGAAAAATAGGAAATAGATTAATACTGAAGGTATTTTCCTTGATCCCCTTTTAAGGAGGAATTTAAGTGACATAAAGCAGTTGCCGTAGTAAAGAGGCCAAAAGGGCCCAGAGATCATACCAGTCAGAAAAATTTGATCTCCTTACCAGAGGGGAAAAAAAAAAAGATATGATGGCCAAGAACAGGATCAGATTTGAGTATAAAATCACTTGTTAAACATTATGGAGGATAGCTGAATGTTAAAATTAGAACTAACAAAACAGTGAAAAGCAGCAGAGAAAATCTGCCTGAAAAAACTTTCTGTCTCAAGCCCAACTAAACCAGATGATCCCCAGAGGATTTTTAGATTAATCCAATGGGTGACAACAAAAATGCAAAACAGAACAGATTCGTCTGTTTCTTTAGTGATCAATAAATTAGCAAATATCTAAAAAGCAGGCACAATATGCAAGGCCTGAGTTCAAATTTGGCCTCAGATAACTTATTAGCTTTGTGACCTTAAGCAAATCATTTAACCTTTGCCTACCTCAGTTTCCTCAACTGTAAAATGAGGAAAATAATAGCAATATTTTTAAAGTACTTTGCAAACCTGAAAGCACTATAAAAATGCTAGCTATTATTCTCTCAAGGAGCTTACAACATACATATGGATGTATAAGGACTGCTAACTAAAATATACAAGTATAAGTAAAACATATGTATGTATGTACACAGAGACACATACATATATATTTAGCACAACATACATGAGCACATAAAATATTAGGTATAGCATCTGAAAGTATCAGGTGGCATTTCACCTGAGGGAAATGAGGGAATTCAACAGGAAGAGTTGAAGAGGAAACGTGTTCCTTGCATGAGGCATATCCATGAACAGGTCCAAAAATGAGAGATACAGTATCATGTGTGAAGAAAACAAGAAGTCTAGATTGGCTAGGTTATGCAGGGTAAGAGGAAGGATGAAAAGGTAGGTCAAGGCCAGGTAGTAAGAGCTTTAATAAATGTAAGAGAAATTTATATTTGACCTTATGGAATGGAGAGCCATTGGAGTTTGAGGGGAAGCAAATGGTCAGGAATGTACTTTAGGAAAATCAGTTAGCAGTTGTGTGGAGAATGAACTGCAAAGGTGAGAGCCTCAAAGCAGGGATACTAATTAAGAGATTATCATAATACTACAGCCTAGATGTGATCAGGGCCTGAACTATGGTGGTAAAGTATGAGGGAACAGATAAAAAACCATAAGTTTCTGATTGGAAATTTGTAATAATAATAATAACTAATATGTATATATATGAAATCTATTATGTGCTGGGCACTGTGCTATAATAAGTACTTTACAAATATTATCTTCGTAGGTGTTGTTATTATCCCCATTTTACAAATGTGCAAATAGAGGTTAAGTGACCTGCCCAGAGTCATATAACTCATAAGTGTAGCCTCAGTACTCTATCCACTTAGCCACCTCTCTGCTCCTGTAAGGTAGAGAGAAGAGTTGAAGATGACACTAAGGTTATGAACCTGGGAGACTTAAAGGACTACGTAGCCCTCAACAGGAATAAGGAAGTTGGGGGAAAGTGGAGGGGGGCAAAAGGAATGAATTCATCTTTGGGCATGTTGAATTTAAGGTGACTACAGGTTATCTAGTTGGAAATGTCCAACAGGCAGCTGGAGATGTATAACTGGAGCTAAGGAGACTAGGGCCTGGGGAACAAATAAATGATCTAGATCTAAATCTAAATCTACATATAGAAACTATAGAGACAAAGAGACAGATCTGGGAATCATCTGTATAGATATAATTAAACTAATGGAAACTGCTGAAGTTACCAAGAGAGAAAGAGTAAACAGCTCAGAACTGAACGTTAGGGTATACCCACAGTTGGGGAGTGGTATGGATGTTGAACCAACACAGAAGACTGAGAAACACTCAGACTGGTAAGTGAAGAAGTAAAAAAGGGCAGTGGCACAAAAACCTAGAGGAGAGGGCAATCAAGAAGAAAGGATCATTAACAGTTTTAAATGTTGCAAAGTTCAAAAAGGATGAGGACTGAGAAAAGGCCATCAGATTTGACAATTAAAAGATCATTGAAAACCCACATAAATCATCGACTTTTCTATATATTACCAACAAAGCCCAACAGCAAGAGATAGAAAGAGATATTCCATTTAAAGTTACTGTAGACATTACAAAATATTTAGGAATCTATCTGCCGAAACAAACCCAGGAATTATATGAACACAATTACAAAATACTTTTCACACAAGTAAATCCCACAAATAAAGTCAGATGTAAATAATTACAAAATATCAGTTGCTCATGGGTAGGCCGAGCTAATATAATAAAAATGACAATTCTACCTAAGCTAATTCACTTATTCAGTGCCATACCAATCATACTACAAAAAATATTTTATAGAGCTAGAAAAAATAACAAGATTCATTTGGAAGAACAAAAGGTCCAGAATATCAAAGGAACTAATAAAATGAAACGCTCAGGAAGGTGGTCTAGCCATTCCAGATCTTAAATTGTATTATAAGGCAGCAATCACCAAAACTAGTTGGTGTACTGGCTAAGAAACAAAGTGGTATATCAGTGGAATAGGTTAGGTATGCAAGACACAGTAGTCAATGACTATAGTTATCTACTATTTGATAAATCCAAAGACCCCAGTTTCTGGGATAAGAACTCACTATCTGACAAAAACTGCTGGGAAAACTGGAAAAGAATATGGCAGAAACTAGGCATAGACCAACACCTTACACATTATACCAAAATAAAGTCAAAATAGGTATACAATTTAGATATAAAGGCTGATACTATAGGCAGACTGGGAGAGCAAGGAATAGTTTACCTGTCAGATTTATGGAGAACGGAAGAATTTATGACCAAACGAGATAGACAACATTATGAAATGCAAAATATAGTTCTGATTATATTAAATTGAAAAGTTTTTGTCAAATCCAGCCTCAGACCAAATACCTGACACTTACTAGCTGTGTGACCCTGGGCAAGTCACTTAACCCCAACTGCCTAAGCAAAAAAAAAAAAAAAAAAGTTTTTGCACAAACAAAGCCAATGCAACTAAGATTAGGAGAGAAGCAGAAAACTGAGAAAGAATTTTTACAACCAGTCTCTCCGATAAGGGCCTCATTTCTAAAATATATAGAGAACTAAGTCAAATTTATAATTTGACTTTCTCCAATTGAGAAATGGTCAAAGGATAAGAACAGGAAGTTTTCAGATGAAGAAATTAAAACTATCTATAGTCATATGAAAAAATGCTCTAAATCACTATTGATTGGAGAGATGCAAATTGGAGCAACTCTGGGGTACCACATCACACCTATCAGATTGGCTAACATGACAAAACAGGAAAATGATGGATATTGGGGAAGATGCGAAGAAGAACACTGGCACATTGCTAGTGGAGTTGTAAAATGATGCAACCATTTTGGAGAGCAGTTTGAAACTATGCCCAAAGGGCATGCCCTTTGACCCAGCAGAGGCACTTCTGGAGATGTATCCCAAAGAGATCATAAAAATGGGAAAAGGACCCACATGTACAAAAATATTTATAGCAAGTTCTTTCTGTAGTGGCAAAGAACTGGAAATTGAGGGGCTGCCCATCAATTGAAGAATGGCTGAACAAGTTGTAGCATATTAATGTAATGGAATACTACTGTGCTATAAGAAATGATAAGCAAGCGGACTTCAGAAAAACCTGGAAAGACTAATGCTAGGTGAGGTGAGCAGAACCAAGAGAGCACTGAACTGAGTAACAGCCACGTTGTGCAGACTTAGCTCTTCTCAGTAATGCAAGGATCTAAGACATCTCCAAAAGTCTCATGATGGAAAATGCTATCCACATCCAGAGAAAGAATTATGGAGTCTGAAGGCAGATGGAAACATACTATTTGCTTTTTTTTTCTTGTTTTGTTTCCTCTTTCTTGTGGTTCCTCCTATTGGTTCTAAATCTTCCTTACAACATGACTAATGTGAAAACATGTTAATATATATGTAGAGCCTCTATCAGATTGCATGCCATCTTAGGAAGGGAGGTGGGAAGGAAGGAGGACAAAAAGTTAAAACTCAAAAGCTTATGAAAAGTGATGGTTGAAAACTAAAAATAAATTTTAAAAAAGATCATTGATAACTAACTTTAGAAAGAGTAGTTTCAGTTAAGTAATGAGGTTAGACACTAGATTGCAAACTGCAAAGAGGCAAGCAAGTGGAGAGTAAGGAGGTTTGGCAAAGAAAGGGAGAAGAGATAGATAGGCTGAAAGCTGGAGAGGATAAAGATTGAATGGGGTATTTTTTTTAAGGATGAAGGTGACTTGAATATTTTTGTTATAGGCAGCAAAGTATGGTGGGAACACTCTCTTCTGCCCCTGCCCCCTACAGTCCAAAGTAGCTCTTCCTTAAGGTATTGTTGACCTAGCTTTCTGGTAGCCTAGATACAAAAAAGCTATTTCATTAGGAGTCCTGTCTTCTCCCTTAAAGCCTCTGACCTGAAGACAATCAAGTACAACAGAGGCAACCAAGTTTTTCCCTGCTCTGGCTGAATAAGCCTCCTTTTCTTAACTATTAGATGTTCTAAGAGAGTTTTATTTTGTTACAATCTCAAACCTGAAGTACTAGGTTTGAGGTACCAGAGACCTGATTCAAGAGCAGCCTCCACTACACAGGTAAAAAAATTAAAGACAGGGAGATAGAGAGGGGATAATTAAGGGGACAATCTGATGAAGGCAGGAATGGATATCATCAAAGATATATAGAGAGGGTGAATTTGATGAGAAGTGCCACCCCTTCAGAGACTAGAAAGCAAGGTGTTTTAATATGTGGAAAAGGAGTGAGGAAAGAAATTCGTGGCAAATTGCCTCTATTATCTCTGTAAAGTTTGAGGTAAGGTCTTTAGCTGAGAGGATGGAAGAAGGGATGGCATGAAAGGAATAAAGAAGAGAATGCTTGGCACAGCCAAGATTTAGTAGCAGAGCTAAGAATCAGAAAGGAGCAAAAAAAAAAAAAAGCTTGCTTTTACTATAATGAGCGGCCAGTTAAAATTTGTGTAGCTGATCCAATCAGCTTGGTTACGTGACTTTTGCTGCAATATTCAGCAGAATATGATTAGAAACTTTGAAGGAAGAAACTGGAAGTAATACAGGGCACTTGGCAAGGAATGGAGTGGTGACAGGGCTAGTTAATAACTAAAGGGTCAAGAAATGAAGACAAAGGGGACAGCTAGGTGGCGCAATGGATAGAGCACCGGCCCTGAAGTCAGGAGGACCTGAGTTCAAATCCGGCCTCAGACTAAACACTTGACACTTACTGGCTGTGTGACCCTGGGCAAGTCACTTAACCCTAATTGCCCCCCAAAAAAAATACCAAAAAAAAGAAAAAAAAAGAAATGAAGACAGAGCTTTGGTGCTAGTGCTGAGAGTTATAGGGATTAGAGGTCATAGTGAGGATAAAGAAGAGGTTTAGAAGGGGTAAGTATAGGAAGATGTATATTTATCTAGCTCTTAATGCTCAGCGCTAGTCCTTTACCAACAAACAGCTTCTGAACATCACCTAATCAACTGCCAACTCCCACCTAAGTCTAACTGCACAGTTCTACTTTTCTCTCTCCACTCACAGCACAACCATCCCAATTTGTGCCCTGTTACCTGTTGACTAGAATCTGCATTAGCCTCCTTAAAACTCCCTGCCTCCAGTATCTCCTGTAAATCCAGCCTCCCTTCAATCATCGAATTGATTTTCCTTTATTACAATGGTTCCATATTGCCTCGGGGATAGAATACAAACTCACTGTTTAGCATTTATGGACTTCGATCATCTGACTCCTGCCGTTCTAGATCAGGGATTCCGAATATTTTTTGTGTCATGAGCCTCTTTGGGAGTCTGAAGCATATGATGAATCCCTTCCCAGAACAATTTTTTTAAAAATTTGTAATTGAAGAAAATACTATCTCTAACAAAACATTCTCTCTCTTACCACTGTACCTTCGTATAAATTAACACCCTTGCTTAGAATGCTCTCCCTCCTTAACTCCCCCTTTTGAAATCTCTAACTCCTTTCAGATTCCACTCAAGTGTCACCTCCTATAAGGCTAATGCTAAACATTCCTCTCTCAGTTGCTAATGTATTTACCTCATAATATTTTGTATCACTTAGGCTCTTTCACACAACCTGAAAGCGACAAAGAGCATAAAGCTCCTTCTGTGCATGAACTGTTTTACTTTTGTCCTTATGTTACAGGACAATACCTAGAAAATAGCAGTTGTTTAATAAACACTCACTGAATTGAGCTTAAAAGAATTTCACAGGATGAGATAGTTTTAATGGATTGTAATCCGCTCCAGTGGAAGAAGCACTACGAAGTACTACACTAAAATCAAGAAGTATCAAAACAAGTCAGGATTCAAGATGATATTATGGTATAATTTAGAGGACAACATGAATAAGAAAATGAAAGTAAGAAGTTGTATTTTGCATAGCATGTGAAAGAAGCAATAAGGAAATTAGTCTGACTAAGCTTCCAGCAGGGAACCTGTAGGAAAATGAAATAGGAGAGTGGGACCACATTACATAGGCTCTTTTTAAAGAAGTTGTATGATGCTTCAGCTGCCTGGCATCTGTACAATGAAAAGAGTTCTCAAAATGACAAGTCCTGAGTTCCAGTCCCAGTTCTACCCTTTACTAAGCTTCGAAACAGAATCAAATCACTTATCCATTTAGATATTCTCCTTCCTCATCTATAAAATGGGGATAATATTTGTACTACCTACTTCACAGAGTTACTGTAAATGTTATTTCCTGGTTTTGCTTACTTAACTTTGCATCAGTTCATCTAAGTCTTCCTATACTTTGTATTCATAACATTCATCACTTCTTACAGCACAGTAACACTATTATATTCATAAATCATGCCTTATTCAGACATCCCTTATCTACTTTGCTTGCAGTTCTTTATTTAAAAAAAAAGATGCTGCCACAAATATTTTGGTGCATATGGTGACTTTTCTTTTTATCACAGACCTCTCCTTAGAATATATGCCTAGGGACAGCTAGGTGTCGCAGTGGATAGAGCACTGGCTCTGGATTCAGCACAGGCCCTGAGTTCAAATCCAGCCTCAGACACATAACACTAGCTGCGTGACCCTGGGCAAGTCACTTAACCCCACTGCCTAGCCAAAAAATAAATAAATTTTTAAAAAATTTGGGCAGCTAAGTGTCGCAGTAGATAGAGTACTGGCCCTGAAGTCAGGAGGACATGAGTTCAAATACGGCCTCAGACTAAAACACTTGACATGCACTAGCTGCGTGACCTTGGGCAAGTCACTTAACCCCGACTGCCTCACTTTAAAAAAAAAAAAAAAAGAATATATCCCTAGCAGTGGAATTTCTGGGCCAAATGGTATGTTATAGCAATTTTAGTCACTTTCTCCAAACAATTCCAAAATGTTTTCCAAATTGTTAGAATGAATGCAAAATTTCTCCAAGTATTAGGACACCCATCTTTGTATACCCCTTCAACATTAACTATTCTCATCTTCTGTCATTTTTGCTAATTTGCTAGATGTGAGGAATTAATGTATAATATACATTAGCATGTATATTACAGCAAGCAAGGTAGCATAGCAAAGTGGATACAGAGCCATCCTGAAGAGTCAAAAAGAGTCATCCTACTCTGTCCTATTCCCCAAGTCCTACTCTAACACATTTTGGCTGTGTAACCATAGGCAAGTCACTTCATCTCTCAGTGCTCTCAGGAACTCTAACTCTTAAGGTGCAAACAAGATGTTAACAGCATTGGTAGGGGGATTTTCCTCATCAGAATTTCACTCCAGCCTAAGAGCCAAATCCAGCCCACCTGTTTTTATACAATCCAAGAGCTTACAATGGTTTTAAACTTTTTTAATACAATATTATTTAAAAATTTAAAAACTATTCTTAGCTCAGGCATACAAAAACAGCCCCACAGGTCAGTGTGACAATGAATCACAGGTCCTATACACATATATGTATACTATGGGTGTATATACTGTACATATAACACTTGTATGTACATGTGCGTGCAAATAAACACACGTATTTGTGTATACATGTGCCAATATGTGCATATATATTCATATGTATATATAACTTCCAATATGTACATATATATACAACCATACATAGCACTCTATCTCCACTATGCCACTGAACTGTCCATAATACACACACACACACACACACACACACACACACACACACACACACAGGCTGTTGTCCTTTGTTCTTGAAGAGGACCAAAATGACATCACTATGCTAGAGTCAAGTTTCAGTGTTTCCAACTGAGGCTGATCAGACCAATACAAGCTCGGAATGTTCTACCACAGGTCGGGCACAAACAGTCCACGTGAACATTTGTGGTGGATTCTCTACATTTGTGCATCTTGCGTTTCTTCTGAGCTCTTTCAATTCTGCTTTGCTCATAGAGCACAGTACCTTCTCTGATGTGGGCATGCCATGCAGAGAGGTCCTGTGCCAGTGTTTCCCATGTCACACAATCAATTCCCAAGTTCTTAAAAGAGATCTTGAGAGTGTCCTTGTATCACTTCTTCTGACTACCATGTGAACACTTGCCCTGTGTGAGTTCTCCATAAAATAGTCTTTCCAGCAAGCGTGCGTTTTGCGCTCTCTGAAGCAGAATTTGAATGCCTGGCAGTTTAGTTCGAGAAAGGACCTCAGCGACTGGTATCTTATCCTGCCAGATGATCTTCAGAATCCTAAGACAATTTAAATGTACGCAATTCAGTTTCCTGGCATGGTGCTGACATACTGTCTAAGTTTCACAGGCATTCAACAATGAGGTCAGCACAATGGCTCTGTAGACCGTCAGTTTAATAGTCAGTCTAACACCTCTTGTCTTCCATACTTTCCTTCAGAGCCTCCCAAACACTGAGCTAGCTCTGGCAATAGGTGCACTAACCTCATTATCAACGTGTATATTCTTGGAAAGTACACTACCAAGATGGTGCTCCATCAGCCACAACCACACCAGCCATACATGGAACCATCAGTTACAGCAAATGGAGAAGTTCTGAATGCTGTACATAAGTTCACATAGATATAAAAACATGACATGTTTACATGTCCATATGCATGCAAATGTGTACATTTACACACATGTGTGCATATATACATATACCAATGTGTACGTTATATGTATACACATACGTACAGAGTATAGTAATAAAGAGAATACCAATAGGAACTAGATCCACTGGCCTTGTCTTATCCCACAAACCTGAATCTCTCACAAGTATCTCCTAAATAATCAGCATTTGTGATATTACCAAAAAAATATCCAGCAGGAAGTAACAGAAAGAGAAATTGTATTTAAAATAACTACAGAACTTATAAAACACTTGAAAGGCTGTACAGTTATCCCTTCTACATCAAGACTTTCCCCACTGTGGTTTTGATGTATCACAGGTTGGCATAAGAAATTAAATGGGAATGTGTGGGGAATTTTGCAGAAGCTAAGGAAGACACACAAAGGCCAGCAGACAACACAGAAAAAGTTTAGAACTTCAGGAATGCATAAAATATATGTATAGTATTGTATAATATCAACCCACATTTTACAATAAGGTACTGTAAACACCTCATAAAAAAAAATTCAGGGGGCAGCTAGGTGGTACAGTAGATAGAACACCAGTCCTGGATTCAGGAGGTCCTGAGTTCAAATCCAACCTCAGACACATAACACATACTAGCTGTGTGACCTTCAGCAAGTCGCTTAACCCCCATTGCCCAACCAAAAAAAAAAAAAAAATGTCAGACTTCTTCTCTGGTGTGAAGAGAGGGCCAAAAAATTTTACCAGGTTTTCCAGATAAGGGGTGCCAAGCCCCTAAATACCGCCCCAACAATGTGGAAGGGATAACTGTAAATGAGAATTTATTAAATATTTACTACGTACCAGGCACTGTGTTAAGCACTAGGAACCAGAAACACTGTGCCTACCCTCAAGGAGCTTACATTCAAATGGGAGAAGCAACCTGCAACAACTAGTTGTACAAACAAAACATATATAGTGCAAGTAGGAGGCAATTTTAGAAGGACGGCACTAGCAGTAGGGAGTCTACAGGGAAGAAGACTGGGAAAAAAATTTTGAAAAGTGAGTTTTGAGTTAAGTCTTAAAGGAAGCCAAGAAAGCCAGAACATAGAGCTGAAGATGGAAAGCATTCCACACATGATGAAAAGCCAATGAAAAGGTATAGGAGTCAAGAAGTAGAATGTCATTTGGGAGAATAGAACTTTGGGAGAATGCCACTGTTTCTGGATTGTAGTGCACAAAGTGCAAGAAGAATGGGAAGGTACAAAGGGATCAGGTTATAAAGGCCTTTAAAACCTGAAGAGTGCATTTTATACTTTATCCTGGAGATAACAGGAAGCAATAGATGAGTCCAAGGTAGGGAGACCAACCAGAAAGCTATTGTAATAGTTCAGATGTAGGGTGAGAAGGATCTTTCCCAGAGTATCAGCTATGTGCACAGAAAAGGTGGGGGTGGGGAGGATGCCGTGAAGTTATAGATGACAAAACTTGGCAACACATTGATAGGAGGAAGGTGATAAAAAGTGAGGAGTGAGTACTATTATCTACATTACAAATTTAGGTGACTAGAAGGGGTGTTCAAAACTAAGACTGAAAGCTGGTAAGAGGGGATGGTTTAGAGGCAAAGATCACAAATTTTCTTTTGGACTTGGTGAGTTCAAACAGTCTATTGGACATGTAGGTCAAGAAGTCTAGGCTATTACCACTGATGAACATAATGGTCTTGATAATGACATCAGTGCATTTTGGAAGCAAATATATGTACAGTGAATAAATGCAGATAATTACCTACGAAGACACATAAAGGAACTAGACAAAACAACTACCAAATGCTCTTCACAGAAATAAATGCAAACCTAAATAATTAGACAAATAGTATTTGCTCATTAGTAGGCCAAGCCAGTATGTTAAAAATTATACTACCTATATTAATTTACTTATTCAGTGCCATATCAAAGTGCCAAAGGATTACTCTATAGTAATATTATATGTAGATGTAGATATAGACATAGATACAGATATATAATTCTATAATTAGGGAGGAAAAAACAAAATTCATCTGGAGGAACTAAAGGTCAAGAATCTCAAGAGAAATAAGGGGAGAAAAAGTAGGAAGGAAGGAAGGAAGGTATCCTAACAACACCAAATCTCAAAATATACTACAAAGCATTAATTCTCAAAATAATTTTATATTGGCTAAAAAATAAGAAATCAGTGAGACGAATTAGGCAGACAACAATCTTAGTAGCACAGTATTTGACAAACCCCAAAACCCGAGGTACTAGGGTGAGAACTCATTGTTTGACAAAAACTTCCAGGAAAATTGGAATGTAATCTGGCAAAAATTCGGTATAGATCCACATCTCATGCCATATGCCAAGATAATCTCCAAATGGATACAGGACATAAAGAGTGACATCATAAACAAATCAGAGAAGGAAAAAATTACAGTCAGTTTTCCTATACCAGGACATGTGTTGCTGAATTCTGCCATGTAAAATTGTACAATAAAATAAAAACCACAGGGCTTATGGGGGAAATAAGGGTAGGGGCACAACATTCAAAAACTTCAATGAGATAAAAAGATGTAACCTTAAAATAGTAGCACAGTTTGTAGCATGTTAAATAGTTAAGAAATACATAAATACTAAAATAAATGATCGCAGCATCCACAGTCTTGGGTTGTTTGGCCCACAAGCGATCTCCATGACCTAAGCTGACAAAGTCCAATGCTATGAACAAGAGGGTAGAGCTGGGGACCACTGTGTAAGGTGGAGGGGGCATAGGGTGCCTGAGTGAGGATCAGTCCACTTCTTCCCAGTTTCTCCTGGAACAGCAGATATATAATAAATAAGTACTTAATCTGGAAAAACACCTGAAAATTGCTTATGAAAGTGAACGTCAGAAGGCTTGCAACTTTTAAGTTATTGTGAAGTGGTGCAGTATTCTACATTATACCCACTGGAGAACTCATGCACAAGCAAACATGAAATTGCTCAAACTGTTCCCTAATTTGCCAATTGTGGACAAATTTACAAAATATGCATTAAAGCAGAAGTGGTTATACCTTTCAGATCTATGGGTAAGTGAACAGTTCAGAACAAAATAAAGAATAAAGAAGATCACAAATGATCCACAATTTTTTTACATAAATTTTTAAAGTTTTTATGAAACAAAACTAGTATAGCTAAATTAGAAGGAAAATGATTAACTGGTGGAAAATCTATACAGAAAATTTCTGCCAAAAAAAAAAATTTATAAAGGGCTCATTTGCAAGATATAATTGATTGAGGGCAAAGCCAAGATGGCAGAGTAAAAGCAGAGACTTTGCTTGAGCTCTCCTATAACCCCTCCAAATACCTGTAAAAAATAGATATAAACAAATTCTAAAGCAGCAGAACCCACAAAAAGACAGAGTGAAACAAATTTCCAAGACAACCTGGATGGTTGATGGGAAAGGTATATAGTGCCAGGCTGTTAGAGGAGTGCAGTTCAGCATGGGTGCGCACGCCGCAGCGAACCTGGAGCAGGCCTCAGAGGACTGAATCGCAGGCAGCTGTGACAGATTCCAGACTTCTCAACCCAGGAACACTAAAGACAACTGAGAAGGTCAGTAGGAAGGGTCTGTTTCTGCAGTGGTGAAAGAGAAGCGAGGGTGAGGTCCCAGCCCCAGTCCTCGAGCTCGGCCCCGGGGCAGTGGCTGCCTCCGGAGCTTGTGGCCCACAGACTGAGGAGGAATCAAGTGGCTGATCAGAGGGGGATTGCTGGGATCTCTCTGCTGGTGCAGGATTCTCTTGCTTTGCCCCTGCTTGGATCTTCGTCATAGTTCTGGGTGGCGATCCTGGGGTGAGGAGGGCTGGCATGGTGGTGCTTACAGTGGCTGTGGAGAGGAAATCCTCCTCACAGTTCTAAGGCAGAAAAGAGTGCTTGTGGTCATCACTCACAGACCAGAGCACAGGCCAAGAAAGGAGTAAACACTTCGCCCTTGATCATAGCACCTTGGAAGAACTGAAAATTTACAGTCCCTAGAAGTATCTCTGAGAACAGCTGCACAAAACCCCCAAAGCTTGGGACAGTACATTCTCCACACTGGAAGCAGACTCCTACCTTAACAAAGAGTTTATAACTCAAGTAATTAGCTGGGATCATGAGCAAGCAGCGCAAAAAGAATCAGACCATAGAATCTTTCTTTGGTAACAAAGAAAATCAAAATATACAACCAGAAGTAGACAACACAGTCAAAGCTCTATATCCAAAGCCTCCAAGAAAAATATGAATGAGTCCCAGGCCACGTAAGTGCTCAAAAAGGATTTTGAGAAGCAAGTAAGAGAAGTAGAGGAAAAACTGAGAGTGATGCAAGAAAATCATGAAAAACAAGTCAACAGCTTGCTAAAGGAGCCCCAAAAATATACTGAAGAAAATAACACCTTAAAAAATTGCCTAACCCAAATGGCAAAAGAGGTCCAAAAAGCCAATGAGGAGAAGAATGCCTTCAAAAGCAAAATTGGCTAAACAGAAAAGGAAGTCCAAAAGCTTACTGAAGAAAGTACTCCCTTAAAAATTAGAATGGAGCCATTGGAAGCTAGTGATTTTATGAGAAATCAAGATACTGTAAAACAAATTGAAAAAAATTAAAAAATAGAAAGCAATGTGAAATATCTCACTGGAAAAACAACTGACTTGGAAAATAGATCCAGGAGAGAGAATTTAAAAATTATTGGACTATCTGAAAGCCATGATCAAAAAAAGAGCCTAGACATCATCTTTCAAGAAATTATCAAGGAAAACTGCCCTGATACTTTAGAACCAGAGGGCAAAATAGGAATTGAAAGAATCCACCGATCACCTTCTGAAAGAGATCCCCAAAGGAAAACTCCTAGGAATATTGTAGCCAAATTCCAGAGTTCCCAGGTCAAGGAGAAAATATTGCAAGCAGCCAGAAAGAAACAATTCAAGTATTGTGGAAACACAATCAGGATAACACAAGATTTAGCAGCTTCTACATTAAGGGACCACAGGGCTTGGAATATAATATTCCAGAGGGCAAAGGAGAAAGGATTACAACCAAGAATCACCTACCCAGTAAAACTGAGCATAATCCTTCAGGGGGAAAAAATGGACAAAAATGGACATTCAGTGAAATAGAGGACTTTCAAGCATTCTTGATGAAAAGACCAGAGCTGAACAGAAAATCTGACTTTCAGATACAAGACTCAAGAGAAACACGAAGAGGTAAACAGGAAAGAGAAATCGTAAGAGACTTATTAAGGTTGAACTATTTACATTCTGCATGGAAAGATGATATTTGTAACTCATCAGTCCTTTGTCAACATTAGAGTAGTTGAGGGGAAAAAATTATATGTATGTATATAGAGATACACAGATAGACAGATAGATAGATAGAGGGCACAGGGTGAGTTGAAGATAAAGGGGTGATATCTGGACAATAAAATTAAGGGGTGAGAGAGGATTATACTGGGAGGAGAAAGGCAGAGATAGAATGGGGTAAATTATCTCACATAAAACAGACAAGAAAAGGTTTTTACAGTCGGGGGAAATGGGGGGAAAGATGAGAGGGAATGAGTGAATCTTATTCTTATCAGATTTGGCTTAAGGAGAGAATAACATACACACTCAATTGGGTATGGACACCTATCTTACCCTACAGAAAATAGGGGGGAAGGGGACAAGAGAGCAAGAGGATGATAGATGGAAGGGCAGATTGGGGGAGAGGGTAATCAGAAGCAAACACTTCTAAAGAGGGACAGGATCAAAAAAGAGAATAGAATTAATGGGGGGCAGGACAGGATGAAGGGAAATATACTTAGTTTTTTACAACATGACTACTATGGAAGTATTCTGCATGACTACCCATGTATAACTATAGAGTTGCTTGCCTTCTCAATGGGGGGGTAGGGAGGAAGGAAAGAAGAAAATTCGGAACCCAAAATTTTAAAACAAAAGTTAAAAAAAAAATTTTGTTTTCACATGCAACTGGGAAATAGAATATACAGGAAATGGGGTATAGAAATCTATCCTGCCCTACAGGAAAATTGAAGGGGAAGAGAATAAGAGAAGAGGGGGAGAGATAGAAGGGAGGGCAGATTAGCGGTATTCACAATGCATGCCATTTTCGGGTGGGGAGAGGGACAAGATGGGGAGAAAATTTAGAACTCAAAATCTTGTGGAAGTGAATGTTGAACACTAAAAATAAATAAACAAATAAAAACTAAGAATAAAGGATTTTTAATAATAATAAAAATAATAAAATAAATAATAAAAAAGATATAATTGATTGAAATTTATAATAAGATCCATTCATCCTCTAAATTATATGATAGTCAAAGGATATGAACACAAAGTTTTCTAAAGAAGAAACCCAAGATATCACTATTCAGATGAAAAAAGTACTCCAATAACTATTAGGGAAATGTAAATTAAAGCAACTTTAAGGTTCTACCTTCCAACAACCAAACTGGCAAAACTGACAAAAAAGAAAATGAGAAATAGCAGAGACTAAAAAAATACCTGCACATGTTTCTACAGAAGAATCAGAGGGAAAATTTAGTTTTATCTTTGTATACCCAGTTCTTAGCATAGTGCCTTTAACTTACAGGAAAGAAGCCCTTAATTAACACATATCAGATTGTATATTTAGAAGAGAGAAAAGTCGGAGGGGTGATGATTTACTAAACAAGGTAGGAAAAAACCAGGAGACTCAGGTGGAAGGGAAAAATGAAAAGTTAGGTCCATTTTCCTCTGAGAAGAGATCGAACATGGATGAAGAGAGGCGGGTAGAGCTGAAGAAGCTTACCACAGATATAACAACAAATGGATTTGAGAAGTCTACAGAGAGTTAATGTAGCAAATGTGACACGAAGAAACAGGATTCCAGAGTTTCAAAGCAATTCCGTGTATTATAAAATCTATACCATAATCCAAGAATTTATATTTTCCAGTTTAATACATATCTAACTTTTCTCAACTAGATTTTATGCCCCTTCAAAGCAGGTATCATTTCTTCTGCTTCTCTGATATCCTTCAAAGCAATTACTACACCAGTGACACTCAATTTAGTCACACACACACACACACACACACACACTCCAACAAGAAGTAAAGTTAGTTTAAGAGATGAGAAGGGTCAGCAAATTACCATTTCTACTGAATTTCTCTACGTTTCTTAAGTCATGATTCTAGAAAAGTTTTATATAATTATTATAACTTTAAAAGTAAATATTTGCTTTTATTGAACACAGTTCAAAGGGCACCTTATCCATAGAGCACTCCTACATATCAAGCCACTGAAAGTGGTACTGGTTGAACAGGGACTACAAGAAGTAATCCAATTTAACAGATATTTACTCAACATCTAGGTATAAGTGTACTGTGCTAGAAATTGGGAGATATACAAAGTTAACCTAGTCCCTGATCTTATGTAATTCTAGTAGAGGAGTCATAAAGCTTTAGTAAAACACAGTTCCTAACATTCAGTAATCATTACTCACTTCTATGTAGCTAAAGCTTAGAGTTTACAAAACACCTTCCTCACAACACTGTTGGGTAGTGAATGTAGTATTATATTCATTTTGTAACTAAGAAAATTTGGGCTCACACAGGTTAATTAACATGCCAACGGTCACCTATCTAGTGTCAGTCAGTTCTTTTGACTCCAAGTCCACTGGTCCTTCCACTACACCTCATGTATGCCAACGCATGATAGATGCAAAGTATTACCGCAGGGGAAGGAAGATCATTACAGTTTGTGTTAAGAAAATCAGTAAAGGCTTTAAGTTGGGTTGTAAAGAACTGGTAGAAATAGAAATGACGAGGCTGAGGGGGATACAAGGCAAGCAAAGGGAACAAGAAGATGCAAAGGAAGATGGATGGCGAAAGATGGGGGTATACATGGAGAATAAAGCATACTCCAGTTTAGCCACTTCAAAAAAGACATAATAAAAGTGAGTAGTGTAAGATAAGACTATAAAGCAGATATTCTTAATCTGGGAGTCCATGAACTTTAAGAAGCCTGCTATAAGTTAAGGAGGCCTAAGATGGTAGAAAGTCTCACTTAAAGGCCAGCTAAATTTGATCTTTAGCAGAATTTGATCTTTTCCTGTCATGAAATGGGGAACTACTGAAGGTTTTTAAACAGAAGAGTGGTAATCACTCAAATCTATGCTGAAATATAATTAATATGGTAGCGCAGGAAGAATGGAGTAGAGGAGAGGGCATATAGACATGGAAGCTATTTGTACGCTAGTAGAAATGAGACCCTATGTGTCAATAAGGAACTACAATGAGAAGAATCTGAGAGATTATGGAGTCAGCATAATTTGATTACCAACTGAGAGGTAAGGTAAAGGAGAAATGTCAAAAATAGCGCTGAGGTTTTAAACATAAGAGATCAGATGAACCATGGTACCACTAATAGTAAATTCCATAAGAGGTTTTGAGGGAAAAAAACAGTATTTATTTCATTCAGACATGTTGAGTTGGAGGCAACGATGAGACATCCATGTACAAGTATGCCAATGTAATGATTTTTTAAGACAGTATTCACATAATGTCCTTTAAAATTCTTAAATTATTTTTTTAATTGCTTAAGTCCTCTGCTGCTTTACAACAGAGATCTCCTTGAGTTTTCAAAGGCCAGTAGAGCACAAGTTCTAAATGACTGTACCAAAGTGAAAAAGCTTCATGTACTTACTATCTTGGGGTCAGCTTATGTCTCCTGTCCATGGGCCAGAGTAGCTAATGAATTTTCTAACTAAACTGATTCATTTAACTTAATACTATCATCATAATAAACAGTGTATGGTTTACACTATTAAGTATTTTCTTTTCCTTCCGTAGTACAATAAATACATATGTAGCCATATACCTAAGTGCCTGTTATTGTCTCTTCTGGCTCTGCCTAGCTCCCACCTCTACCCTAGTCCCACTTTCAGGAGAAAGTGTGGGGGGAGGGGAGAAGGAGATAAACTCAGTCCAGATAAATTAACTAGAGCTCTGGATGGGCAAAGGGCTATATATTTTACCCTTCTGCTTGAGATTTTGAGCTTGAGATCTTATTTTTCTGCCAGTAAATCTACATTCTCAAAAAAAAAAGGTCAACATTCACAAATTACTTGGATATATTTATAAAATAATCAAAACTGTACTGTATGCCTTGAGGCCTAGTGACATAAAGGTGAGGAAAAATAGTCCTTGCCCTTAATAATAAAGAACTTTGAATTTGAAATCATTTTAAAAACCCCAATTCTATGTATCTTTGTTTAAAAAATCTACTAAATTAGTAGGCTAAAACTTTTTTTATTTTAAGACAACAATTACCTCTTTCTACAGGAACTCAAAGTATTACTCAGCAACAAGAGTCCACTTATTCCCTGAGGACATTTTTTTCCTAGCTTACAAACTACTTATATCTTCCAAGAAATCAGAGTTCAGTTGACAAGCAGAAACAGAACTTCAGCAACTGCATTAACCTTCTCAATCATTACCTTAAACACAGCAGGCACTCAAATATTATATAACTGAATAAAACCTCCTTACTCTTATCATTAGAAAACACAAATCTAAAAACACAATAGTAATCTACCTAAAGCCACAAGCAGACTAACCCTGCATTTTTTCCCATCAGCCAATTTGGCAACTTGCCATTTGATTCTCAGCATCAAGTCCCACTTGCCTGACTAAAGCAAAGATTCAGACTATTTTTTTACCAACTCAGCTAATCAAAGAAAAAAGAAGGGTAAGGGATTATAGTATTCTGCCACATGGCATACTGAGAAAGCTCTCTCATTCCTAATACTGCATACAGCAAATGACATATTAACAAAAAAATATACTGATGACAGTGCTTGTCTTAAACATTTCTATCTTGAAAAAGATACTGGTATTGAACTTTGGAGACCAATAATATATCATAGGATTGATACAAAAAATTTACCTTCTTGAACCTTTGGGGGAGGGGAGGGAATCTAGAAATGTTAGAAAAACTACTGTAATGATCACACAGAAAGTAATCCAAGGACAAATTTTTAACAGATAAAACTCAAACTCTTAAAAAAAAAATGTTACAGATCTTAGTAGCATGTAGGAATAGCAACTAACATTTCCCATCTTCCATGATGGTGGACATAAAATGTCAACTTTATACAGACAATTCTTTCTCATTTACAATTATCAGTATCCTCCTGAAGCTTAAAATTATGGATTAAAATTATATTCATGTTAACCACCTATTTTCTTCAGATGATATGCTCATCTTTAACTTTTATTATCAACAATTAGGAAAAGATGTTCATTCCTCAGAAACAAAGGATAATGTAACATTACTGCACTCTAAAAAAAAAATGAGGAATAAGAAAAATAACACTTCCATGAACAGAGTGAAATTCATGGAACCAGGAAAATAATAGAGAAAATGAATAAAACAACAAAAGGGAAAAGAACAATAAAATAAGTTAAATGACGTAATTATAATAGCCAATCTTGGCCCAAGCAAAAAAGATGAGAAAATATACTTCTCTCCTTTAGTTGTAGACAGGAGGACAGGGATAGAATATTGCAAGAGGATGTAAGATGGGCAACGGAAGGACTGAGCAGTTGCCTTTGCTAATTTTTTTCTTTGTCATAAAGATTCACTTTGTCATAAACATTATGGTACAGCTGAAAATGACAACAAAAGGAATCAATAAAACCTTTAAAAACCCAATCCATATTACCTTCGCTATATAATATAATAATGACCCACAGATTATTCTCTTGTACTCAAGAAGTTAAGGACTTGATGAATCCACTGTCTTTCTCCTCTCCAACTCATCTCCTTACAGAAGACTTCAACCTCTATATAGATGCTGCCTCAGATTTCCAATTCCTTAACTTCCTTAAATTCTATGACCTCATCTTTCACTCTACCTCAGCCACAGAGGAATGGCTACATGCTAGATCTTGCGATTATGCACAAGTGCTCCATTTCCCTAATTAAAAATCCCAACTTCCACTGGACCTTAACTTCCTATCATTACACCTCTCCTTATACTTCATCCCTCATTCTCAGACACTCCCAATCCCTCTCCTCCATTTGATCTTCCTTTAAATCCATCCTTCTTCCAAACCTCCCTATTTCTGATGACATCACCTTCCCACCCATCCTTCCCGTCTCCCAAATTCCCAACCTCAGAGTTTTCCTCAACTCCTCCTCCCACATCTCACATATCCAATCAGTTATCAGTTTCTATCTTCACAGCATCTCACCCCTTCTGTCTTCTTACATAGCTACCACCTTAGTTAAGACCTCCATCACTTCTCACCTAGATTACTGCAAGAGTCTCTAACTGGTCTCTCTGCCTCTCTCTCTATTTCAAATTCATCCTCCACATTGTTGCCCAAGTGGTTTTCTTTAACTGCAGAAATGACCAGTCACAATCCAACTCAAACTCCAAGGGCACCTTTATGAGAAAGTATTAACTCTTCTATTTACTTGTAAAGACCTTCACAATCTTGCCCTACTCTCTTTCTCTAGTTTCATCATACATTACTTTCTATTCTCGCACTTAAAAGTCTAGTTAAACAGGCTCCTGCTGCGCTCTCTCTGCCTGTTTCTCTCTCTCTGTCTCTCCCTCCCTCCCTTCCATCTTCTCTATACTGGCTGTTCCCTAATACCTCGAATATACTCCCTTCTCACCTCTGACTCACAGAATTCTTTTCTTCCTTCAAAATACTAATCAAACACCATTAGCATGAAGCTTTTCCTTATTATCCCCAAACTCTTAGTGTCCTCTATCCCCAAAATATCTTGTATTTAACTACTTTGTAAATAGTTACAATTATTCCCTTTTAATCTATTTCGCATATGCCTATACAGGAATTTGGAGTCCTAAGGATGCAAGTGTTTCATTTTTTTTTGTACTTGTATTTCCATAGCCTACCACAGTTTCTACATATAGTAGGCACTTGAATAAATAGTGATGGATTGGCTGATCGATATAACTTTTCATCCTGAATAAGAACAAGGTAGAATCTCTATATAGGGAGGATTTAAAAGATGAGAAAGTATACATGGTTGCAATCTGCACTGGTTGAGAGAAAACCCATATAAATAAGTTCACAAATTCATTAAGTAGCTAAGTTTTACGAACATAGGCTACTTTTAAAAAGACTGTTTTCAATGTCAAGTAAAGTCAACAAGCACCAAGTGCCTACTGTGTGAAAGGCACTGTGCTAAGCTATGGGGATATAAAGAAAGGTAAAAACAATCCCTGTTCTCAAGAAGCTTACCCTCTAATTCAGGAGCAACATGAGAACAACTATGTACCAACAAGATATAAACAAGATGAACTGGAGATAAACTCAGCGGGAAAGCATTAAGACGAAGGAGAGAAGACTGGCAAAAGGCTTCTTGAGAAGTGGGACTTTAGTTGAGACTTGAAGAAAGCCAGGGAAGTTAGTCAGAAAGCAGACAAAGAGGGAGACAATTCCAGGTCAATGAAGATGGCCACTGAAAAGGCCCAGATTCAGGATATGGAGTGTATTGTGTCTGGGAGAAACAACAAGGAGGCCTGTGTCATTGGATGAGGGGAAGAGGAGTACATGGAGGGAGGACGGCATAAGAACAATAGAAAAAGTAGGAAGGGATCAAGTTATAAAGGGTAAAGAATGAGAACTTTTTTTTTCAATTACAGAGACAAAATAAATGCTAATTTTGATACAGCTAATTAATATTTATATAGACAGAGTATAATGCCATGTAGAAAGCAAGCTCCTTGAAGCCAGAGAATTTTTTTTAAGCCTTTTCCCTAAGGCCTAGCAAATAACCTGTAATAATGAATGAAAGAAACATAATCTGCTATTTTTCCATTCTTCCTGTCCATGAGCACAGAAAGAGACCTTAGGAATCATGTAGTCTGACCTCAATTTACAGATAAGGAAAGTAGAGCCATGAGGGAGGTGAAGGTTACTCCAACACAGTTACACAAAATACATTCTTCCTACAACAGACACTGATAAATGTCCCCTACCATTTTTCATTCATCAGTTTATTAGTCTTCTATATATTCTACCAATACCAAATTATGTTAACTTTGTCTTGTAATATACAGTAAGGATAGCTACAATAGAGGAACTTTTTAGTTGGCATTTCTATAAAGCAATTCAAAGTTCATAGCTCAATATTTAAGTCATAACATTCAACATTAAGAAAATGAATTTTAAAAAATAAACACAAAACACTATTTCAAAAAAATACACTACGTATAGGCTAGTTTCAGGATCATTTTTTTTTTTTAATTGTAAAGGTGTATCTAAGTTTCATAGTTGTTTTCATAAGGCTCCTTCAGTTCATTTTTAGGGGAGATTCCCTGCTTCTGCTACCACAAACATGCACCTCCTGTTATTAAGAATTTATAGACTGCAGAAGAAGTTAGAAACAAAGCACCTAGCTAACCGGGAAAAAAGCAACTTGAACCCACCATTCTCTACTATAAATAAATTAAGACCTTTGAGTCAAGAACAGCAAAAGCCCTGTTTTCACCTCAGTAGTTGGCTTCAGAAATACTGCATGTGAACATTTTAAAATCATTTTTAGGTAAATTTATTTTCAAATTCTTGAAAGAGACCATTCTAAGATCTTTTATAATAAGACTAAAGTATATAAATTTAAATGATTTTTCGGCATTGGTTATCTTTCCACGAAGCAGTTTTCAATCCCAATTTGTCACAGAATTTTTTTTTAAATTACAGGCACTTTACTAGGTATTCTGATGTTTCTTTTAGACATAAAAGACATATCTTTTAAATATTAATTTTCAATAGAGATTCTAAAACTTCCCAATGATCTTCTCTAGCTACCAACATAGTCATGATTTGCAGATATACAGCCAATTTAGAGTCTCATTAAAGATCTTGGGAAGAAAAGACATTAACAGCACATCTAGTGTTATATCCTGTACATGTTGTCAGAGTAAAGTTCATTTTGTCGTAATATAAGATGCTAAATTTACAGACTCTTTAGATAGACAGAGGTAGATATTGTCAATTAATTTTACAGATAAGGAAACTGAGACTACAAAAGATGAAGTGATCATCAAATGGTCACACAGGAAATGGCAGTGGCTAGTATTCTAATCAAAGTCTGGCACTCTTTCCAATATGCCACACTGCCAAAGAGGTTTACATTAACACTTCTCTAAATAGAAAATTAAAGAGCAACTAAGAGTTAGGATAGCTGCATTGTTTCCAGGCTATGGGGGGAAAAAAAAAAAGAGTGGAACTACTATAATCTTTTTCCTGCCAACCAAACAGGAAATAGTAAGGCACCCTGTATTATTAGCCCTCAGAACAAGAGATCAGTTTCAATCTCATTACTTACACAGCAATATGGTTATTTTTTGTTTGCTTAGAGAATTACTGTGTTATAATTCACTGATGAGTAGTATGTAGTAAAAAGCCAAGACTTTCTTAAACAAAAGACTTTAAAAGCAACCTAAAAAGAATTTGCATTATGCCTGAAAGCTTCCAAAATGAAAATATATAAAGCTTAAAAACAAAAGCTCTTTCAACCTATGTTAATGAGCCCTGTGCCACCACAGAGCTCAGAAAATTCAGAGATCAAGAAGGAAAGCAATTACCATAAGTAGCATTATAACAATTTATAATTGATAAATTTAGTTTTAACACTCTAGATTCCTTAGTAGAACACAAATAAAGTTGAAGGACTTTGATGGAAATTTTTTTCAGAAATGCTGAATTTTTAAAATTTGTATTTTAAGCACAGTGCTGGGTTTATAGTACACCCTCAATTACTTGACTGATTGAAAATCTTAACCAAATCGTTATATTTACTCACAAGGAAATACAGACCTAAAAGAACAAAAATCAATCATCTCTTTAACACTGTCTTATGAATTAGTACCCTGCATATCATAATTCTGAAACTGTGCTGTGCTGTTGCTAAAATATATCTGTATGTCATTTGATAAGCTAGATATAGATGCATATATATATCAAATACCATGTAAATCAATTTACTTTTTTTCCAACGATTTGCACTATATTGTCATTCCGGACAGGAAAAAAAGTCTCTAACACATAGAAAAATTGTGCTCAAAAATACACAGTAAAATTTTATAAGCACATCTAATGCCCAAATTCCAAATTAAATTCCACTGCTCCCTTTAGGGCAAAGAAGCTCAAAAACCTGGATGCCAGTTTCAAAAAGATGCCCTCTGCAGTCTCTGGTGATTCAAAGAGTTATAAACAAACCATTAAAAGGGTTTCCCAAGTGTGTGCCTTATCTTCAGTTCTCAAATAGTTCTTTGGTAATGAAGAGTATCACTTTATTATTTTTCCTATTCTGCATAGAATACACCCATGGTCAAAACTAAGTTTGCAGTGCCAGATAAAAATGAACAAGTACAAAATAATACATCCTTCCTCTCCCAAAACAGCCCAGAGACTGAAACATTTTTAATAAATTATAGAGAAGAGTCAAGGATCCTAAAAAGCCCTAGATCCAGAATTTGCAAGTACTATATATCAAATCTCTAGTGACTGAGGCTCAGTATGTTTTATTAGAAAACTTAAAACAAAAACTTTTCAATAATAATAATAATACCTAACATTTAAAGGGTTATATAAGGTTTGCAAAGTACTTTACATAGGTCATCTCATTGTACGCTCACAAAAATCCCATAACGTCAGTGCTAAGAAAACCTCAATAAAAGCTTTCCTATATTAAAATATTTCTATATCTCTTAACAGGTACACTCATATTTTTTAAATAAACAAAGAAACACCTAAAAAGATATTGTAAGTGTAAGTATTTTAAAGGTTAGGGAAACTAAGGTCAAAATCAGATTGTTACATATATTCTATAGTATTTGCAAAAAAGGGGCCTTTCAAGTCACACCCGACCAAATTATAATACCCATCATGAATACAGGCAATGAAAGCATAATCTGCCCTACTTTTAAATACACCATATCCATAAAAAGGCCAAAAACATGAGAAAACTTCTTGCTCATTCTCTTCTCCCAAAGAAAACATTTCCTAGTCTAAGACTAATGAAAAACCTGCCTACAACAAAAATTCAAATATTATTTCCCTTCCTGCTTCTCTCACTACCTACACATTGCAGAAGTAATATTCTGTGTAAAAGACAGTATTTTTTTCCCTCTTCTGAGAATGGGAAATACCTTCTGACAGGAAAAGTAAACCAAGCATTCTGAGTGAAAATTCTGCAGTTTATGTTTCAGTGACAAACTGACAAATTGTTTACTGAGATGCTACTTCACTGCTGGGGGGGGGGATGATAAAATTCTTCAGAGTCGTTCGTCTGTTTCTTTAAAAGTCACTCTATTCACTCTTTTTTGTAATCAAAAGTATTAACTACCGAACGAAACTTTTCATAACAGCAAGTCCACAGCTAAGGCCAGCCAGCCTCCAAGTAGCCTGCTTTCCATGGTATGTATGAACATGTGTTTTCTTTCAATGAAGAAAAACTAACTGGTAACCTCAGTGCTTTGAATCCATTGAGAAAGGGGAAGTTTTTAGTGCTGCACACAGAAACAAACTAAATTAACTTACTAAACTCATTCTAGATCTTCAAAATTTTCGTAAAAAATTGTAACAACTTGCAACAAAAAGTCGTCTAAAGTCACAGCATATGGAAAGAGGAAGAGGAAGCACTTGTTTGCTGGTGGTCTTTAATGATTCTGTACTTCAATAGCACATATACAGCACATACTATATCCTTTACATGCGCTCTTATTTTTAAGTTAAGTATTCAGCTACAGTTAAGTTTTTAAGTAAGAATTGTAGGCGGGAAGAGAGTGGCAGAAACTCTTCAAAGACCGACGCAGCGCTCGCTTGTTGACAAATGGACTACTACGGCGGCCAGGCAAAGGCAGCTCCGTCCCCAGCTGGGAGCCGGCTGGGTCCGGAGCCTTATCGCGGCCGAGTGAGGGAGCACATACCACAATCAATGACATCAGATCGAAACTAGCCGGTTTCACCGGGAGCGGACGATCCCTCCAGCGCAGCGGGGACCGCCCGGCTGCCCCCGCCCCTTCCCCTAGCCGCGGGCCTCCCCGCGCCTCCCAGAGCACCCCCGAGGCTCCCGAGCGGCCGGCAGGGGAGCGTCCCCAGCCCAGGGTCCGGCTCGGGAGGGAGGGAGGATGCACCTGCCTCGGCGTCGCCCACAGCGGCCCCACCCGAACGAGCCTTCCCTCCTGTCACCTTCGCCAACTCCCCAGGCCGGTATGTCTTCTCCTCCTCCTCTGCCGCCTCTGCCTGGGCCGGACGATCGATCCCCGGGTGGGTCGTCTACAGGCTCCGTCCGGCGGAGCCCGCGCTGCCGCCCCCCGGCCCCGGTCCGAGCCCCTCCCCCTGGCTCGGGGCTAAAAGTCGGACAGCTCCTGGGGCGGGGCCGCGCCTCAGCGTCCCACTCACCTGGCCCCACGTCGGGGGGAGAATAGCGGGCTCGGCGCCCCCACAGGAGCCGGGCCGAGGGGGTCGGGGGGCCATCCCGGCGCAAGCCCGCCAGAGTCAACAGGTGGGAGGTCCCCTCGGTGAAGATGTCCCAGCACCTCCACATCCTGGCCGCCGCCGCCACCGGCGGGTCCTCGTCCCTCCCGGGGCTCGGCCCCCGACGGAGCGGCTGGCCAGTGGGCGAAAAAAGGGAGCGAGCGGTGGGAGCGTCCCCCGCCCCTCGCTGGCCGAGCTCCGGGCCCTGCCCCGACCCCGGCCTGGCTCGCTCCCGCTCCCGCGCCGGCCCCACAGCCTCTTACCTTGGCGGCCGCGGCTCTGGCGGACATTTTGTGCGTCTCTCCCGCGCCAGCGAGGCTCCTCACGCTAAGGCAGAAGCTCCAGCTCCGCCGCCGCTTGCTCCTCTCACGCCACTGCCCAAATAAACATCTCCCGGGAGCGAGCGAGCGAGCGGGCCCGGGGGGCGGGGGCCGGCGGCGCAGGCCCGGCCCAGGGGGAGGGGATTCAACTTGGACAAAAGTCCCGGAGTCGTTCGGCGTCGGCCGCTCGGCCCGGGGCCTCCTGGGTGGGGGAGCCGAAAGCCGAGGCGGGCTCAGCGGGGCAGCCGGGGCTGGGGCGACCCCAGGCTCTTTCCTCTGACCCAGCTACCACCCGGCTCTCCCAGCAACCGGCGCCATGCCAGCCGGGGCCAGGCCGGCCTCGTCACCCCGTCCAGCCGAGACCGCGGCTCCGCGGAGGAGAGGATTCGGACCCAGGCCGCCAGCCCCCGGGAGTTACCGCCTTCTCCGGCTTCGGAGGGGCCCTCCGAGCCCTGCTTCAACAGCCTCCCCGCTGGGAGGAGAAGGGGCTGATGCGCCACAAGAAGCCGGAGCCGAGGAACCCCAGGCCGGCCAGCGGCGCTCACATCTGCCCTTGCTTACTGAGCATGCCCAGCCCTCGGGCCCGAGCCACGGAGGCGTTTCTGGGGGCGGGGAGAGCGAGGAAGGAGAGTCGTGGGGAGCCTGGGGTTCTAGGCACGCCTGGAACCCTGCAGGAATGTGGCTCTACGCAAGGAAGCCGAGTTGGGGCTCTTCCAAGGTACTCAGAACTTGGAACTACCGCCCCCCTGGAAGTTTAAGCAAAAAATAAATAGTCCGACAAGGCTCTGGAGGCAGGGACCACAAGACCACCCCGACACACACCCCACCCCACCCCCATTCACTACCAAAAGAGGGAGCCAGCTTCTAGTCTTAACGCTCTAGGTAGAGAATGGATCCCCATATTCTTTCCCTACTAACCAAAAGTGTTCATGGGTTTGCATATTTAAAAGTGAAAAATTCCTTTTCTTTCCAGAGATAGCAGGGCCACGTGTATGAATGCTGTACTTTACAATACACCCAGTCAACTAGTCCATCAGACTTTACCTTGACGCTCTCTGGAAAAGCAGCTAGTTCCACTTTAGAACAGATCTAATTGTTAGGAAGTTTTTCCACATATCAAGCCTGAGACCTCTTTGCAACTCTATTCCTAGCAACTAGTTTTGCCATAAGGGGGCAAACTAATAAGTCTCAGTCAATTCAACCTCTCCTTGTTTCCTCAACTGAAAAAGTAAGAGGGTTGGAGTAGATGACCTCGGACGTCCCTTCCAGCTCCAAAACTCTGATCTCATAGTTCCAGGACCAGTAAAGAGGAGAATTCCACTGAAGGATGTCACAGATTCTTCCCAATAGGAGAGGAGGGTTTGTATAACTCATACTAGTGACAGCATAATTCATACTGGTGACAGTAGAGGAAAATAATTTATTGGGGAGAAGGAAACAAGATGGATGGGAGTTTATAAGGGGCCCAGTAAAATAAGTTTTATTTACAGTTATATTGTAATGGCAAGGCTACAGGAAAATAATCTGTTGCCAACGCCTGTCACTTTCATCTTTGCAACACTTCCAGTCATCTACCACCTCCCCTCAGACGCTGCCACCACTCTGGTGCAGGCCCTCATCCTCTCACTCCCAGACTATTGCTATAACCTGCTTGTAAATCAGCCTGCCTCAAGTGTCTCCCCACTCCAGTCCATCCTCTGATGCTACCAAAGTGATTTTCCATGTCAGCCCCCTAGAGTCAATAAATTCCAGTGGCTTCCTATTGCCTCCAGGATCAAAATCCTGCAGAGCCATTTGCAACCTACCTCCTTATTTCCCCCAACACTTACATTCTTCAGTCCGGTGACCCTGGCCTCCTTGCTGTTCCAGGAGAAAGACTCTGCATCTTTCAGCTCTACCTTTTCTCTGGCTGTCCCCTATGCCTGGAATGCTCTCCCTTCCTCTTCTCTGCCTACTGGCTTCCTTTAAGTCCCAACTAAAATCACATCTTCTACAGGAAGCTTCTAGTGCTTTCCCTCTCATTTATTTATCCTGTATATAGCTTATTCATGGGTATTTTTTTACTTATCTTCCCCCATGAGATTGTGAGCTGCTAGAGGGCAGGTCTTTTGCCCTTTTTTTGTATCCTCAGCATTTAGCACAGTGCCTGGCACAGTAGGCACTTAATAAATATTTACTGACTGATTTTATTGAGTACCTACTGTGTATAAGGAACTATGCTTTGAGGTGGTCCATGAAGATGAGTTCCCTGCCCTGAAAAAGTTTACAATGTGGGAGAGTGGGGACATGGGTAAGGCAAATATACAAATAACAAGAGTACAAGACAGAATATGTCAAATGCTATGGAGTTTGGAATAAGAGATAGTGAGACAATATCCAATTGGAGGAATTGGGGGATGCTTCATGGAAGAGGTAGCATATATAAACTAGATCTTAGATGTGGGGGGAGTGAAGCATTCCAAATAAAGAGAACAATAAGAAAAAGTAGCAGGAAAAGGTGGAGAAGAGCAGGTTCAGTAAACAATTGTCTTTTAGCTGGTTTATTTAGAGAATAGTGGAAGGCAAGGCTGGAAAGATACTGGGGAGCCTTGAATGCCAGGTTGAGAAGTTTGAACTTTAGCCTGAAGTTTTTTGAGCAAGGAATTAGCAGGACCTAAATTATGCTTTAGGGATATTAATCTCTCAACAATGAGTAGAAAGTAGTAGAGGGAGAAGAAAGTAGGAAAGATCTGTTAAGAGGCTACTTCTGGGAATAGCCTGAGGAAGAAAATTCAATTCAGTTCAATAAGCATTTATTCGTCAGTTCCTAAGTACTGGGCGCAGTACCTGGAGCTGAGGATACAAAGAAAAGAATAACAAACATTCTCTGCCCTCAAGGAATTTACTCTACTAGCAGTAGTGAGGGCTTGAACTGGGAGCAATGGCAATAGAAAAAGTAATGGTTTCAACAGACATCATGGAGATGTAATCCATATGACTTGAAAATTAATTTAAAGTAGGGGATGAACTCTCTAAAATACTGGACATTCTTTAGGTCCTAATGACCCAAAGGAGAGTGGTTTTCATAACCAGAAGTAGGAAGAAGCATGGCAGCTATGGTACCTTAGAGTTACAAAGCATCTATAAGGAAATTTGGAGAGCAACTTCCATGGAAAATACAGTAAAATGTTGTACACTGTCATGGACCATGCTTCACACCCCTTCCAGTCATCCACCCTGGCCATCTTGTCATCCCTTCTAGTGTTTCTCCCCACCTGGATCAGTACATCCAGATTAGACATCAGAAAAAAAAAAAATTTCCCTGGCCCAGGGGAAATAAATCCACTTATCTTTGGAATTCCAACCCTGGGGCCTAGCCAGATTGACTAGTGAGTGAGCAGCACAAACTCAACTAGCCTACTTACTATATTTGCCCTCCCCAAACTTCCAGATCGAACTGTACTTAATATCCCCTCCAGTCATGCACCCGGATTTCTTACTACCTATTCACCTCTGGCTCTAGATGCAGTAGTCAAGTAGAATATTATCATACTAACATTATTCCTAGAAATGGATGTGAATTGACAATCAACTCATCATCCCAGTAATTCTTAGACACTCCCTTCCTGACCACCCCTCCCACATAGGTTTTATCTTCCCCTAAACTCCCTAAGGGCCTCAAACTAGTATTTTATAGACCCCTAGCTAGTGTCCCTGTAGTGCTGGACCTGCAGTCAGGAAGACCTGAGTACTGGCTCTGTCACCCTGAGCAAATCACTTAACCTTCAGAGGCTTCAGTTTGTTCATCTGTAAGATGGGGAAAATAAATAGCATTAGCCTCCCAGAGTTGTGAGGATAAAATGAGATAGTATTTGTAAAGCACTTTGCAAGCTTGAAAGTGCTATATAAATGCTAGCATGTTCATGTTGGTATCCTCCAAATCCTTAGCACAGAGCCTGCACATAAAAAGTGCTAAATTTTATATTTTTATTTATTTGTTCATTCACCTACGGATCCTATCCCAACATACAGTTAGAACCAGACTATGAAAAGTAACATTCATGGATCCATGTATTAACGTCAAAAGACTGAAAACCACTCCTTGGAGCTGCAGGTTTTTTAAAGGTTTTTGTTGAATTAAATCGAAGTACTAGTTGCAAAGAAATGTACAATCTAAGCTCCAAGCCCCTTGTTCCACACATACATGAAACTAAGTTTTCTGCCTCTCATTCCCTAATACAATTCCCAATCAGGGCCACTAACAAAACTAAATATAATTAAGGTGAAATAGCAAGTGAGATGAAGCTTTACTCTTCCCATTCTTCCCACATATTCCTCATCTTCCCACAGACCTTAGAGGCTTAATATGTTACTAAAAGTATCTACCTCTGTTTCTTAAGTGAACCCCTGGGAACAGGGATGCAAATTACCTTCACTCACCAAGATAGCTGCCCCAAAAGAATGAGCATTTGGTGCAGAAGATTCAGTAAAGCTAATTATCAGAGATCCATACCCAGATTTCTTGCCTCCAGGTTCAGTGTTTTTTCTACCACACCCTATTGTATCACCAATGGCAAAGTGGTAAATGAAAGACTATCTTCTATTTCCAACTCTAAACTCAAACAGTCCAGGGAAAGTTGTAGGAGAAACTATTGCTGTCTGATCTATTCATTTTTTCCTAGTCTAGATCCCACTTCCTCTAATTTGTCATTACTATGTTTTCATCAATTCTTTGTGACCTTGCCATCAGAGTCAGTTGCCAGATCTACTTTAATTCTGTGCTACTTATGTCAGTCCCTATCTTCTGAGGACTTTTTTTTCCCACCTTTGTGTTATTGATCTTCCCCACTCCCAATACGCACATCCTAACTTTGAGTAAAAACATAAGATATCTTTTGGGCAGGGATCACATCTGATATACTAGCACTATTATCTTCTACCTACCAAACCTTCACTACCCATGTCCTACTTATCAAATTCAAAATCCTTCATTACCTACCAAATAAAGTTCAAACTCTTTGGCCAGGAACTCCAAAATCTAGCACCTACCTAAGTTTCCAGTTACGTCATAGTATACTCTACATTTTAGTTCACCTGAACTACTTTCCTGGGCATGTATGATACCATAGAAGTTAGCTAAACAATCTCAGAATGGGAAGGGGCCTCAGAGATCACCTAGTTCCACCTGGCCATGAGAAGAATCCTTTGAACACCATCCCTAATAAACCATCCTCCCTGGCAGATAATAAGTGCTTAATAAATGTTTATTGATTGATTGCTAGGCCCCCATCTGTGGAAACCTTACCTATACCTCAAGACTCAGACCGAAGGACGCTTTTTCCCAAAAATCCTCCTTTATACCTTCTGGATCCTCATGTAGCAATGTTTATAGCTTCCTTACGCATTCGTTATGTTCCAGCTTGTATTATGGTTATTGGCATATGTGTTATATCCACATATTAGACTATAAGCTTCAGAGGGAAGCTTGTCCTGTTTTTTGTATTCACATTTTGTCACCCATCACTGCCCAGTGGGGCAAAAATCTAGTTATTGTTTTCTTCTACTGCTTACTACAACTTTGTTCATGCTCCGTTGAAATCCACAGTTCTAATGTTGTTGTTCAGTCATTTCGGTCCCATCTGACTCTTCATGACCTCATTTGGGGTTGTCTTCACAAAGATACTGGAGTGGTTTGCCATTTCCTTCTCGAGCTCATTTTACAGATGAGGAAACTGCGGCAGATGAGACAGACAGGCTTAAGTGACTTGCCCAGGGTCACACAGCTAGTAAGTGTCTGAGGCTAGATTTGAACTCAGGAAGATGACAACACTTCTAATAGGGCTTTTAAAATATATGTTCCTTTGGAAGTTTTATCTTCCTCACCACAATTTATGCTTAAAAGGCTGTCATCTTGGCCCCTAGCAAAAGTATCACAATGTAATTGGGGGGGGGGTTGCAGGAGGAGGGAGGAGAGGCGAGGTTAAAGAATACTATGATACAGTATATACACATATAAGTAGGATACTAGGTAGAATGTGATCACGACAAAGGAAAAATCCAGTTAGTACTATAAAAAAAATTTGAGAGTCCACTCTTAGAAAGATAAAGCTTTCCATTACTTCAAATTTGCCCACTTAGACCTTTCAATATAATGTATCTTAAGTTTAAAGAGAAAAATGATATTAGAGTTGAAATCTAAATGCCTCAGTTTAAATACTTTACATGAAAATCAGGTTTTAAATTGTAGGATTAGTCTTTGAATAAAGTTGAAACAAATGTGCAAGGGTACACTTTAAGACTTGAAAAGGGCCTTGCTGCTGAATTTTCATAATAAAGGCAGGAAAAGTGGCTAGGAAGAGGGAAGATGACATTGCCTCAGGCTTAGTTTTGTCCCAACACCTTTTCTTCCCCTCCCCCATCATTTGCATTTGAAAGAGTTTTGGAACTGAGACACTAGGGGATCTCCCAGCCCATTTGCTAGTAAAGTAACCTCTACTGGGATAATGGCTGAATGAAGTTGAATTCCTGAAAGTCAAATCGGGAGCCACATAGATTTTCTAGCCCCAAGTAAGACGTCAGTTTCTGACTGAAACCCAAGGAAAAATGATCCCGGAAAAATGATCTAGAATTGAACTTGAGGGTTCTACTTAGCTAAAATAGGCAGTGCTATAAGTTCCAAAGAGTTTGGCACCTGGAGAAAGTATTCTTCTCTGTGGCCTTATTCTTGCCGAGGTTATGAAAGAAATACGTATACCGTTCAGAAATAAAAAGCTACAGTTTGTTTTGTTGACTTAGTCTGATGGCTCAATAGTTAAAGGCTTTTGCAATTTAAAAAGAGCTATGGAAAGCCTCAGGATTTTAAACTAATAAGAGTATGATTATGACTGAGTCATATGACTATGACTTCCTATGAGGAAGAAGGAATCTTAGCTAAATGCAAAGGGAAGCTCAACAACCTTGATCTTTGTGAAGCCCCACCTATCATTAAACAACCAGTGCAATGTTGATCAGATTCTACATGAAACCAGCTAGTAGCAAAGCCTCAGCAGATTACATCCATTGGTGATTATACATCCCTCAGGGACTATATACCATGAAAGACCATTAGGGAGCATTCCCAGCAGACATCAACATCCTTACACTGTTGTGAGAACAAGCTGCCCTAGGCACACATGTTCCTTATGTGTATGTCTCTTCATATGGGATCAGGCATGTTGTCTCCTATGGGGGGACTGTTGAGCTGATTGAGAGCAGGAATTGATTATCTTTTTAACTTTCTTGGTATTCCTAGCACAGTGCCATAGTAGGTGCTTAATAAATGTTTATTGACTGGCACGTTGATCATGTTTTCTCTCTTTAACTATTAACAATAAATATAAATGTTTTCATATTTTTATCATATTGTTGTTAATGTAATTTTAAATACACATTGCCATTATAAGGGTTTATTTTATCCTGTGATATGTTTTTAAGTAATGAAAAACACAAAGCTCATTATGACAACTTAATAGAACTTCTATGGTCAGAAACTATGAGTTTATCTAAAGAGCACAGAACATGTGGAATCTTTGCATATGCATATGGTCATTTACCCTCTAGAGAAAATTAGGAGTAAATAATGGCGAAGAGTCTGAGAGTAAATGAAAATGAGATTTGACCAAATATATACTGGGATTGAAAAAATTTAACTTATTTCTAATTATCTAATGCAAACTGAATAGGAAATTGGTCAACCACAAGACTTATAAATACAACTTCCTGTGGGTTTTTTGCAGTCTGCGGTTTAAGAATGGAAAAATACCGTATGTGCAACATCTTTGTAAATCTCAGAAAGAACTGTTTATTAGAACAACCATGACTACTTGCATGTGTATATAAGCATATATTTGTGCATGTGTGTTTAAATGAGCTTTTAAACAGTATTATTTATTTTATCCTTGATATGATTCTGCTACTGTTCAGATACAAATTTGGACATTTTACAGCTAAATAAAAGAGGAAGTATAATATAGCCAAATATAAAACATACCTGAATCTGATACAGAAGAAAATATATACTGTTTTATATTAAAACTAAAATAATTTTCTATCAAAATACCACCACCACAATAACAACAACAACAACAAAAAAAAAAAAACAGTGGGGATGCAGGGGATGGGAGGGGAGAACCACCTGTCTCCTTTGCTATATGTTTTAGAATTCTACAAGATGTCAATCTATTTTTACTCTTATAAAAAAACCTAACAGTACAGGAATAATCTGTACACTTAAGCAATCTTCTTTTTTTTCACCATAGGGAAAATAGCAGAAGTCCTGCATAGGTGGATGGAAGGAGGATTTAACTTGGATTAAGTGGAAGCAGTTCTGCATGTGCTTACTTTCCTTAAATAACAGAATAGAGAAATAATCAGTCAGGTGGATTTAGTCAGGGAAGACTGCATGGAGATATTTTGAGGCAGATTTCAAAGAAAGAAACAGGCATGGATTAAAGGGAGAGTTGAGTTAGGATAGGTAAGTCAGTTGGGTGAAGGTCCCTATTGATAAAAGATAATGAGAATGGAAAAGTATTTGGGAAGGAGGAAATGGAGCGGGAAGGCAATTGATGGTTAGGAGGCACAAGAATTTCAGTTTGATATAATAAGCCACAGGGACCCTGGAGCAGGGAAATTGTGATAAAAATAGTGATTGAAAAAGATTATTTTACCAACTACTTTTAGAATATATTGGATGGAGGAGAAATTTCAGTTTAGGAGACTGTTGAAGTAAGTTAGCTAGGAGGTGATAAGAGCATAGATTAGATTGTGGAAATGTAAAAAACTGACAGTGGAACCATTCTGACCCTGGTATTCCTTCTTCAATACTTCAGTGTTTAAAAAACTTTACAATTTCACTGGTATCAATGCTCCTTCCATTGACATTTTGAAACCCCTTCACATACCATGGTAGCAAGTCTTTATGGATCATTGTGGACAAGACAAAAATCATCATTCTGATGGCCAGACTGTTATTGAGGACCCTCTGAATGTCCTGGGACAGCAGATGTATAGTGTGCCACTCATTGGTGTGATACTGAAAGCTGTTCCAGCTTGCTAGGACCTGACAAAGTTTAGGCTCCCCTAGAATAATCTTTAGGAACCTACCCTCACTTCTTACCACAATGAGCCACAGGAGTAAGACCTTAGCAGAGGTTATTCTATTCCAGGCTCTCTTGCCCCCAGACCCTTCTGCCCATTACATCATTACATACATTTCTTCTTACTTCTTTACAACCACAGCTAAGATCATCTGCCTGCTGTCCTACCCATAAAGTTTTCTCATTTCAATCTCCGTTTCAGTCCTCTTTTGTTCCCTTTCTGCTCCTTCTGCCACCCAATAATGTCTTTTTTTTTAAAAGGGGGGTAGGGGGTGGAGGGAGGTGTCCTGACTCACTCATCTCTACCAGGAAGTTTACTTAATTCTAGTTATTTCTTTGCCCTATGTTCCTCAGCTAACATATTCAGTGTATAACAGATCCATTTTAACCTTGTTCATAAGTTATTTTGTAAAAGATGTTCTGTGTGTTTTTCATCTTCCCAACCAAATCAAAGCTTTTTGAAGATGATTCTTATGGTTAACAAGAAATAATGTGAATAAAAGAAAAGTTAACCATGATTCTCATGTATATTCTGTAAAACAAAATTTTCCATTAAAAAAAAACTCTCAATGACTATGCCAGTTTTTTAGTGACATTTGGTGGCTAACAATGTTTTTCTCACAACCACCCTGGGAAGCAGATAATAAAAATACGATCTCCATTCAATGGATGAAGAAACTGAAGCTCAGAAAAGTCACAGACTGATTAAGTAGCAGAGCAAGTATTCAAACTCAGTTCTGACTCCCCGCCAGTGTTCCCTCCTATTATGCCATGGAATACCTAAACAGTCTTGCGCATATGTAACAGATACTTTTTTGATATTATCACTGATTTAAAGGCTAAATAAAAGTTAATTGAAATGAAGTGAGCAGATGAAAGCAAAAGATATATACCTTGCCATTCCCACCTTCCTCATTTCAAAAGGGGAATATTTCTAGAGCACAGAAATTAGGGGGCCTAACCATGGGGTATGCTAAGAGCCAAAATCCTAGGAGTTCCCTTAATTTAACCACAGAAATATGTGTGCTCTGGTTAACTTTAATTGCAGAATTAATCTGTTGCTTCAACTCAATGTCCCAATTGCATTGTACCAACCTTGATAAGTCTGGTACTCAGAATGTCATTGATGAAATTGACCCTCAAAGATCACAGGATTTGGAGCTGAAAAGGGCTTAGATATCATCTAATACATCACTAGTTTTAAAGATGAGAAAAAAGAGGTTCAGAAAAGTCTATATGGCCCCTTAATTCAATTTCTGCCATATAAACCTATAGTTGTATTGCAGAAATCAAAGAAAAATTTTTAAATGAAGAGTATTCAGTGAATCTGCTTTTTTAATTTTAGAAGTAAAATAAAGACCCAAAGATCTGACCATGTAAGTTTGGGCCAGATAAAGTGCTTGACCAATAATGTTTTACACTCCACAAACATTTCTGTGTAGATGATAGACTAGGCAGGGAGGAGGTGGTAAGAAAGCCTTGAAGAGTGTCTCTACCAAGGTCTTACTCCAACATAAGGGTTCTTAAACATTTTTGTGTTGTGGACTTACTTTGGCAGGTTGATGAAACCCTTCTTAGAATGTTTTTTCAATTCATAATTGATGGAAATGCTCAATTTCAGTTAAAAGTTAATGAAAATAAAGATGTGAAATTTTTTCCCCATACAACTTCACAGACCACCTGAAATCTATCCATGAGCTTGGGGGCCCATGAACCCTAGGTTAAGAACTGCCATTCTAATGCCTCATTGTGGTGTGGGATTGAGCATGGGCCCCGACCAAGCTGAAAAGCCTCTGACAACCAGACCAGTTTGGACATCTGTGATCTAAGGACAAACATGCTCCCTCTACTGTGTGCAAGGCACTAGGACTACAAACAAAGAGAAGCATAAGATCATAGGCCTAGAGCAAGAAGAAAACTCAGAAGCCATCTGGTCGAACCTCATTTTGTAGATGGAGAAATTGAGTCTCAGAGAGGTTAAGTGACTTGCCCCAAATCATATCAGATAGTGTCAGAGACTGAATCCAGGTCCTCCAGAACCAATACTCTTCCCACTGTACCATACTACCTCTGACTCTCTACTGGTGGTAAAGAGAATACTCACAGTTCAGTTTAGGGGGATCCATTGTCTGTGTCTAAGTCAATCACCCACCATTTACTAGGCAGCTCTTAAATTCACAATACTACTGCAGTACTCTCTGTTTTGAAGTTAAATGGATAAAGGAGCTACTTCTGAAATATGGCTTATGGGACAAAAATTTCTAGCTACCACTTTTCTGGTGGATGCCCTGAGGGCAAAGGTTGGTGGATGAGTGCCACCTTTCTCCTTTTCCACATATCTCTACCAGCCACACAGCTCTTAGAAACTGCTGTTTCCACCCCACTGACAAAAGGCATCACTTCCCTGAGAGAGTGGCCAGTTTCTCACTTCCCCACTAACAGGGTCTCTTACACCTTCCCAGTTGTGCCCATTGTAATCCAAGACTGAGGCCATCTCTTAGTCTTGGCAGGGACCCTGAAAAGCAGCATCCAGTAGTATCTGGTATACAGAGGGAGGGATTCAATTCAACTCAATTTAACAAAAATGTCTTAAGCCCTTACTGTATGCAAAGCACAGTACTAAGTGCAGGAAGTTTAGATAAAGTTTAGATAACTTTGTCCTCATCAAGTTGGTGGGCTAGTTGAAGGAGATGGCACATATATAAATAACTATTACCACAAAAGAATATGAGAAATGTGCATAAAACAAGTGCAAAGTGTAATAAGAAATCAGAAAGGGGGAAAGTCATTGCTGACAGGAGGATCAAGGAAGGTTTCATGAGGGAGCATTTAAATTAGGCTTGGAAAGATACAAAGGAATTTAACAAGTGAAGGGCACCAGGCAGCTAGGTGGCACAGTGGATAGAGCATAGGCCCTAGATTCAGGAGGACTTGAGTTCAAATCCGGCCTCAGACACATAGCACTAGCTGTGTGACCCTGGGCAAGTCACTTAACCCCATTGCCTAACCAAAAAAAAGAAAAAAGGGAAGGGCAGAAGGTCACTCCAGGCATGGAGAAAAGAGACATGAAGGGAAGGATGAAAAGGGGGTGGAGGTGGGTGTGATAGGGATGGTGAGTAGTTTTGCTTTGGTCACCTTATTGCTGTTCAGTAGTTTAGTCATGTCTGACTCTTTGTGACCCGTAATGGGGTTTCTTGGCAAAGGTACTGGAGTAATTTGCCATTTCCTTCTCCAGGGGATTAAGGCAAACAGGTTAAGTGACTTGCCCAAGGTCACGCAGCTAGTGAGTATCTGAGACTGGATTTGAACTCTGGTCTTCTTGATTCCAGGCCCAGCACCCTATCCACTGAACCATCGAGCTGCCTCTTTTGGTCACCTATCAAAGCTAAAAACTGCACTAAGACTTTTTGGGAGTCCCTGTATCATCATATTAAGGAAGCCAAGGCAACAGAGTTGCGCAACTGAACTATTACACGTATCAGCTATATGTAATAGCCTTGAGGAAGCACGGTGCCTAGCACCAGTTCTATCCCACACTTGGGTTATGTGTGGCTTACACTACTGCTTGTTGATAAAAACCAACAGAAGCAGAACATCTGGACTCGTGTTTTAGATAGCATCTTGGGCATGGAGGACACTCTAAGGCTTAGGAGATGATGATGGTTACACCAAGACAGTAGCAACTTCAAACTTGACAATACCTTCTGAGTTCTCTCCTATCTCTTGTAAGTGTTATGTGTGCCAGAGGTTGAAAGCCTGTAACAGTCAGAGGGACAGTCAGGGACCCTCATAGTTAATAAGGCTAGAAAGGTAGGATGGTATCACAGTCTGAATGGTTTCGAATACAAGGCTAAGGAGTATGAACTCCTTAAGGAGAATAGGGAACTACTGAATGGTTTTTGAAGTGGTCTGTATATAAGGAAGATTAGACTTCAGCAACAGCTAAAGAAAGGATTGGAGACAACAGAATGTAAGGGTGGGTAGGAAGATGTGATAGTTTATAAAAATAGTCCAGAAAGAAACTCAGAGAGTGGCTGTCAATTGGAGAGTGGCTGAACAAATTATGGTATATGAAGGAAATAGAATACTATTGACAAAAGAATGGTTTCAGAGAAATCTGAGAAGACTTCTATGAATTGAAAACAGAGTAAAGTAACCACAACCATGAGAACATTTTATACAACAAAAACATTGTGAAGACAAATAACTTTGAAAAACTTAAGAATTTTGATCAGCGTAATGACCAACCATAATCCAAAGGACCAATGATGAAGTGTGCTACCCACCTCATACCAAAGAGGTAATGGACTCAAGATACAAAATGAGACATATATTTTTGGACATGGCCAATGTAGGAATTTATTTTGTTTGCCTTATTTTGTTGTAAGGGCTTTCTTTTTTTTTCCAATTGGAGAAAAGGGACAATAGAAAGAAGAGAAAATAAATGCTTATTAATATAAATAACATTAAATTTAAATTTTAAAAAGTCAATAGTCCAAGAAGATCATGGAAGATCACAGGGAGGAGCTAAAAAAGACCCAGGTTTGAATCCTGCCTCTGACCATAACTTACAAGCTGTGTAATAATGAACAAGACATTTTACAACTATGAGAAATTGTTTCCCAATCTGTAAAATGGGGATAATAATTATTTCATAGGGTTGTTATAAGGCTTAAATGAGATAATTTCTGTAAAGTCATTAGTAATCAGAGACTTAGAGCTAGAAAAGACCTTAAAGATGGTCTCGTCCAATCCTCTTGTTTTATAGATGAAGAAACTGACTTACAAAGAGATGATGTGACTTACAACAGAGGAAGTAAGTAGCAGAGCCAGGATCTAAACCTAGTTTCAATAGAATGCAGAGGGTGAAAGCCAGATTATAATAAGGTTAAGAGAAAGTGGGTGATAAGGAAGAGGAAGTATCAGGTGTACACAATTTTTTCAAGTATGGCAATGAATAGGAGGCTAGATATAAGACAGTAGCTGAACTGGGTAGATGGATTAGAAGAAAGCCTTTTTTCAGCTGTGGAAACACCTAAACATGTTTCTAGGCTGATGCAAAGAAGTCAGTGGAGGGAGAGATCAAAGATACCTATTAAAGAGAAGATGGTTGCTGGATGAAGGTCATGGAGGAGAAATGGGGATTGGGATCATAGGAAGGTAAAAGACTTAGAATTATAGGAAGGCTCATAGGGGCAGCTAGGTGACATAATGCTGGGCCTGGAATCAAGAAGACCTGAGTTCAAATCCTGCCTCGGACATTTACTAGCTGTGGGACCCTGGGCAACTCATTTAACCCCATTTGCCTTAGTTCCTCATCTGTAAAATGAGCTGCAGAAGGAAATAGCAAACCACTCCAGGCTCTCTGCCAAGAAAACCCCAAATGGGGTCATGAAGAGTGGGACATGATTGAAACAATGAACAACAACAATGGGATCATAGACTTTTGGCTGGAAATGATCTTAAAAGTTATTGAGCCCATTTTACAGATGAGGAAGCTCAGGCCCAGAGAGGCAAGTGATTTGCTTAGTCACACAGGTACTAAGTCTCGGAGGTGAAAACAGAATCCAGGTTGTCTGACTTAAACTGCACCTCCCCTTTCCTTATTATCAAGCTGCATCTTCCTCAGAGTCAAGAAGGAAGGAAGAGTAAAC
>NW_020948983.1:45712716-45781274 GCF_900497805.2 Vombatus ursinus | reverse complement strand
GAGGGGGGGGGCGGAGGAACACAGGGGAGGGGGAGAGAGGAAATAAGAAGTGTCTATTATATAGGAGGTATGACAACATACATACATACATACATATACACACACACGCACACATATATATGTAAGTAAACATGACATATGTACCAATATATCCTAGGGCAGCCCAGTAACACCTGCAGGATTTTGGATGGGCCATCTACAGGAACTTGAGCACAGCCTTGAAGCAAGACTGTGCTGTGATGACTCAGGAGTCAGAGGACATGGGCTTCAATTCTGACTCTCATGCTGATTACCTATGTGATCCTGGGCAAGTCTTCCCTAAGACTCAGTTTCCTGATCTGTAAAGTGAGGGGAGTGGGAAGGGGGGACCAAATGGCTTTCTGAAGTCCTTCTGAGCTCTTCGATACTATCACCCCATGAAGAGAGTAAGCATCCCAGGCATAGAGAACAGCACGTGCAATACAGAGACAAGTGGAATGTCAGGTAAGTGGAACAGCAGGTAAGCCAGTTTGGATGGAATGTAGGAATGCAGAGCCCTCCGAGAAGAATAATGTGAAAGTAAAATAATCTTGGAGGAGTCACTGTCTGGAGCCAGACGACATAAATGTTAGCTATATCAGCCACTGTAGGGTGGCAGTTTGGCAAGAAAGGATAAGGTTTGGAACAGCAGAGAATGGTATAGAGTTAAAATACAATAGACTATAGAGCAGTAGTGAAGACCCAGCACTGGTCAGGAATTTAGATAATAATATAATATCACATCACTGTAGCACTTAATATGTACCTGGCATTTTATAATTATTACCTCAGTTGATCCTCAAAACAACTCTGGGAGGTAGGTGTTATTATTATTCCCATTTTACAGATGAAGAAACTAAGTCAAACAGAGGTTTAGTGACTTGCCTGGGGTCACACAGCTAGTGTCTGAATCCAAATTTGACCTGAGGTCTTCTGACTCCAGGCAGGCTCTATTCACTTCACCACTTAGAGCTGCCCCCACAGAAAAGAAAGGAAGGTGGTTCCAGTCTGCCAACAAAGAGCTACGGAAGTTACTCTCGCTGCCTTCAAATATACTTTAACTAACACATTCATTCACGTTATTGTGGACAAATCACTTTTGCTCTTTATGTTATAGTTTCCCCACTTGTAAAATTCTAGAACTATTTTTCAGTGTTAGAAACTAGTAAGTTCTTGTGCAAGGACATTATAAGATGTTAGAAGAATTAATTGGAACAATTTTGAGCTGAACCGAGAATAGTACTGTACAGATTTCTTTTTAAAGTTGGTAGTCAGTGAAGTGTATTGAAAGACCATAAGTTATTTTTCATTAGAAAACTATTTAAAGAATGTTTACTATGAAAAGCTTAAGGACTACTAAGCCAATTCAACTGAAGTGAATCATACGAAGATTTATGTGGAATTTTTCAATTGTTTAAGAAACACCTTCCAAACAGATCTCCTTAAGAACTGCATAGCTCATTGGTGTTGCTGGTAAAATGTTATAACTTTAAGAAAAACTCAAGACAGTTCAATTCTACTCTATGATATGTGATTAGAATGTTCAAGTTAATTTGATATTTTAATTGATGAACCTGTTTGAGTGTTTTCAGTGTATATTAGTGTTATTTACACACACAGGACACACACAGATATTCCAATTTACTCCTATGCCTTTGTTTACTTGTTCAAAGCCATATATAATTTAATGTACTAATTTTCTTGAAGTGCAATTTTGATGCACAGGAATCTCACGAATAAATAAAGGCATACATAGAATTTCAAATTAGCCCATCATGATTTAATAAGTGTTAAAATGCCTTTTTGAATATGGAGATTTCACTAGACATCATTTCCTGAAAAAATCACATATAAGAACACTGAACATAATAATTGAGGAGATCTGGAATGAAAACCAACTACATGCAAACAAATTCTCATGCAACATTTCTGTCCCAGCTTTGTAATTAGGTGTCTAAACTGACTTCAGGGGAATTGGTGTAGTAAAAAACCGAAGCATAGCTGTAGTTACTCTACTTTGCAAGAGTGTTGTTCAAAATATCCTCAGCCCTAAAAAAGGGCAAAGTAAAGTGGTTAAAGAAGAACCATTAATTTCTTAATATCCAACCTATATCCTAAAATAACCCTTTTCTTTAGTCAACCAAGTTTGGACACATTTGGACAATGCATTAGGAAAAAAACTGTGGAAACAATCTGGAAAGATCCCCAGGGAATTAACTAGTTGATTCCATGCTGAAGGCTTTTTCCATTGGTGTTGTGATTTTTTGTATCATTTAATTATTAAGTTGCTTTCAGGCCATTAAGTGTTTTGGAAAAATGATATATACTTTATATATATGCAATGGTCCCCAAATGTGCCATTACAAGCAAATGTTATTTTAACTATGTTTGCAGTCAATATTCCCTTAAATGAATATGTACTCTAGGAAAGAAGATTTTTTTAAAAAATTTTCTTTTTTACAAAAGCTGAGCACATTTTTAAAAGGTGTATCAAAATTCAGCTAAACTCCTTATGCATGTGTGTGTGTTTTGAAAGGGTGTGGTTTTTTCCTGTCCCTGAATTGTTTGAAAATATTTCCACAAAGCCTAATTTACTTCTCTTATGTCCTGAACACAGCAAGTAATTGGTGCCTTAAATAGCATGAAAATAAAAAATTATCCTCATGCTTACTGTTATTTTAACTCAACTAAAATCACGAAAAGGTCAAAGGAATGCAATGAATACCTAAGAGATTTAAAATCTTTGTTCTCTAATTCCTTTTAAGGCAAATTCCACTGAGCACAAAAAGCTAGAATCTGGAAAGCTTAAACTCTGTGTACTGAATTACTCTCTTCTCTTCCCAGATTATTTCTCTGCCTTCCTTTTCTCTCTCTTTCTGTTCTTCCTAAGAACTCAACTTTGTTTCACTTAGACATCTTTCCCTGCTGAGATTTTGCCATCCCTCAAAAGGGACATTCACATTTTTCCCACTAGAAAATCTAGTGGGAACCACAAACTTATTAAAACATAAACATGTTTATCCATACTACAGCTAGAGAGATAAGAAAGAAGAGGCTGGTTTGGCCTGGCACAAAATATAGCTCAGCCACTTTTAGGAAGGTCTGGAGGCTAGAAGAAAAGCCATATCTGCAGTACTAGACCTACCTTTGCCGCCTGCTGCTTCTACTGCAGCAGAAGGCCTGCCCATTCAGACGGGATCTGTTATAGAGATCCCAGGGAATACAGAAATCCTGGGGTCCGGTGATCTCCCTGAATCCCCTTCTTCCTTTTCCCTTCATAGACAATGGAGGTGGAGAGAGCAGGTCACAGGGACATTCCTCTCCTACTTTCTGTGAGTTTCCTCCCTTTCCAACTCGGGCAATTAACATGGAAATGCTTGTGCCCTCCCCCTTCTCCCAGTGGGGGAGGTGCACGAGTTAGGCTGGGCTAAACTCCAGGAGTCTAGACTGGGACCCTGGGCTGAAATGGAGGTAGCTAAGGCTGGCACCCTTCCAAAGTCATTTGTCAGGAGTTCCTTCCTCAGGTATTCAAGGGGCTCTAGACCCTATATAATAAAAATAAAATAGTTAATAGTGGTAGAAGCACAGGATTTAGAGCTTGAAAGTGTCTTAGAAATCATCTAGCCCTACTTTCCTATTTTATAGTCGAGGGAAAGGGTATGGGTCCTGCCCTAGGAGCAGCTAAGTGGCACACAGTAAAGCCCTGGGCCTGGAGTCAGGAAGAGCTGAGCTCAAATTTGACCTTAGATACTAATTAGCTATGTGACCCTGAGCAAGTCCCAACCTCTCTCTGTCTGCTTCACTTTCCTCATCTGTAAGATGGGGATAATAACTGCACCTACTTTCCAGATTTGTCATGAGGATCAATGAGATTGTAAAGCACTTAGCACAGTGCTACACACAAAGTGCGGTATAAATGTCAGCTATTAGCTATTATTAGCTGCCCAACATCCCCTAAATTGCAGAACTAGAATTTGAACCCCGGCCTCTGGCTCTAAAACCAGGACTTTTTTTGTAAGTGTGTTGGCCTTGAGAATGGTGAATATTTGAAACTAAGAATCATTAACCCAGACCCCTGTCATAGATTTCAAGTAGTTTCAATTTTGGAATTGTCCTTCTGGAAACAGGAAATAGGGGCTCCATTACTCTGCTCTAGGAATAGCCTATATGGAAAGTGGGTTGTAGCAGAACAAAAAATCAATGTTACTACCACTGTTAAAATACATGCAGAAGAGCCTTGTCTCATACTTTGGCCCAGACTAAACTTTAGTTGTCGATAATCAGTCAGGTCTAGCACTTATTAAGCACCTACTATATGCCAAGCACCATGGTAGGCACTGGGGGTACAAAGTGAAGCAAAAGACAGTCCCTGCTCTCTAGCAGCTCACACTCTCATGGGAGAAGACAGAATGCAAACCACTGTGTACAAACAAACAGTATAGACAATAAATCGGAGCTAATCTCAGAGGGTCGGCACAAGCCATAAGGAGGATTGGGAAAGGCTTCTTGCAGAATGCAGGATTTTAGATGGCATTGAATAAAACCAGGAGGCAGAAATGAGGAAGAACAGAATTCCAGGAATGGGGGACAGCCAGTGAAAATTTCTGGAGTAGGGAGATGGAGTGTCTTGTACTAGGAACAGCAAGGAAGCCAGTGTTACCGAATCTCAGAGTACAAGAACAAGAATAAGGTAAATTAGAAAACTGGAAATGTTCAGGGGTGTGGGGGGAGGCAGGTTATGAAAGGCTTTGAATGACAGAGGATTTGATATTTGATCTTAAAGGTAATAGAGAGTCACTATTGAATAGGAAGGTGACATGGTCACATTCATGTTTTAGGAAATCACTTTGAGTGGAGGATGGACTGGAGTGGCAGGCAAACCCACCAGCAGGCTACTACAACAGTCCAGGCATAAGGTGATGAAGGCCTACCCTAGAATAGTGGCAGCGTCGGGAAACAAGAAATGGTTTACGAGAGATGTTATGGCACCAGATTGGAGTGAGAAATGGAGAATGACACCTAGATTGCAAGCCTGCCCAGGTGATAGAATGACAGGGGTACCCTTCCCAGTCATAAGGAGGTTAAGAAGAGGAGATTTTGGGGAGAATGAGTGCGGTTTTGGATATGTGTAGCTTACTATATCTACGAGACATGCAGTTCAAGATGTCAAATAGACAACTAGAGATAAAAACTGGAGACCAAGACAGAGGTTAGGGCTGAACAAACAGACCTGAGAATCATCTGCATAGAGATTGTAGTTGATTCCATGAGAGCTGATGACATCACCAAGTTAAAAAGTATAGAAGTAAAAGAGAAGAGGGCCTAGGACAGAGCTTTGAGAGCCACCCAGGGTTAGTGAACATGACTTGAATGAAGATCTAGCAAAGGAACTTCAGAAAGAGCGGTCAGACAGGTCAGAGGAGAATCTAGAGAACGCAGTGTCATGAAAACCTGGAGAAAAGAAACTATAGGGATTTTAATAGGCAGGCTTTATGTGGCACTTTAAGGTGTACAAAGTGCTTTACATATATTACCTCATTTGATTTAAGGCAGGATTCTGAGCTCAGATCTTTCTGACTCCAGGTCTAGTGCTCTATCCATTGCACCACCTGGCAATATCAAGGAGAAAAAGATGATGCACAATGTCAAAGGCTGCAGAGAGATCAAAAAGGATTAAGACTGAGAAAAGGATGTTAGATTTAGCAGTTAAGATATCCTTTAGTAACTTTGAAGAGAGTGGTTTCAGTTGAATGACAAGGTCAGAAGGCCGACTGCTGAGTTAAGAAGGGAGTGAGAGGAAGGGAAGTAGTGGGACCTATTGTAAATGGCATTCTATGTGGGACCAGACCTAATGGGGGCTGCTGGAAGAAGTGAAGGTGTTCTGAGGATGGAGGAGACATGGGCATATTTGTATGCAGGAGGGAAGCAGCCAGTGGAAAGGGAGAATCGAGTGGGGATGGCAGAGAGCCAACATTCAAGTCAAGAAGACTTGGGTTCAACTTGAGTCTTTCACCACAAAAAATACTGATTGTGAGGCAAAAGCTGCATACCTGCTCCCAGACACCTAGCTAAGACTCTAAGTTGCAGAGAAGGTATAGATTTGCATTTGTAGAGGGATTGTCCTCCCTGAAAGTTCCCTATACCAGGGAAATCAGGGGCCTGTTTTTTAAAAATATGTTAATACAAGAAATAGAGCTGGATGGTAGTGAATGAATGTGGCATTCCAATCAGAACCCTTCTCCCATCTTCCATTTCTCACAATTTCTTAGTATCATTCATTGCACATTTCCTTCCTTCCTGTCTCAAAGGAAAAGTAAAACAAAACAGCATGATAAAGTGGAAAGTACATGGGATTTGGAATTGGAGAACCTGGATTTAGTTTCCACCTCTGACAATAGCTGTGTGACTCTGAGTAAATTACTTGGCCTCTCAGGACCTCAGAGCTGAAAGGTACCTCAGAAATCATTTAAACAAATCCTTCATTTAACAGATGAAGGAATCAAGTTTTCTATTCATTTACAATTCATTGCAAGGTTTTCTCCTTTTGAAATGTAGATTTTGGAAAAAAAAATTTAAACTTCCCTTTTCTGTATTAAAGTTCTATTCTGATATCTCATCATGATCTGTAGCTCCCATCGAGGTACACTTCAAAAGCCACCTCCAAAAATAGAATTTCCTGATCCCCACCCCACCCCCACACTTATTAGTATTTATTGCTACCAAAATTACTTTATATATTTTAGATTTACTTATGTGTGCACAAGTTGTTTCCCCCACAGCAGAATAAGAGCTCTTTGAGGGCAAACATCTTTGGGTTTTGTCTTTGTATCACCAGCATCTAGCACAATGCTTAGCACGTAGTAGTCTTTCAGTAATTACTCGCTGAATTAAATTGAATTGAATTGAATTGAAGTGGAAGAGGCCCAGATTCCTGAAGGTGATTCTAGCAGAGGAAAAGTTCTGGCAGGTCCTACTTGAAACTGAGAAGTCTTCGGGTATGGGCCTGATAACTGTTATTTGAAAATCATCACGACTAAATTCTAAGAGGCTCACCACCACTAGAAGGCTGACTATTAGATGATGAATTTGGTCATGGCCACTCAAGAAACCATCTACTGAGGTGTGATGGATTGAAATCAGATCTTTTGATATAACTTTTCTTTAAATTATAGAAATATCTGGATAAGCATTTCCTTTTTTGCCCACAGATTTGCAATGTGATCCACAGAAAAAGCAGTTTGGCATAGTGGAAACAGCATTGGATTTGGATGCCTTGAATTCTGCCTACGACCTGTTTGATCTGAAGTAAGTCATTTGCCAAGGGTTTTGCAAAGGTTATACCAATAGCAAGTGGCAGAGCAAAAATTTGAACCCAGGTTCTGACTTCAAATCCAATGGACTTTATACTTTTATCACATATATGCTACTAGAATACAGTGAAGCAGGGGACATGGCATGGGGCCCAAAAGGTCAAAATAATTCATATGAAAATCATGATCCAGTTAAGCAAATCAAATGCAAATCATATATTCCACATCTTTCTTTGATTGTTTAAATTCAAGATTTATAAAGTGCTTCCTTGTGTAAAGCACTGTGTTGGGTGCTAAGCAAAATAACATGAATTATGTATTTTGCTTGTACCCTAGATACACATCTATCTAAAAAACTAGGCCACATTCCAGTATAATTTCATACTTAACTGTACCTAACACTCTGACAACAACAGGAGTAAAAGCTCAAGAATGAAATGTAAGGGTATTCTGGAATGCAGTTTAGAACTTTGCACCCAAAGGCACTATATTATGCACACCCTTTGATGCAGCAATACCACTACTAGACATATATACATACCAGAAGAGATTGAAGAGGAAAAAGACCCATGTACACAAAAATATTCATAGCAATCATTTTTATTGTAACAAAGAAATGGTAACAAAGGGGCACAGCCACCATCAGTTGAGGAATGAGTGAACAAATTATGGCATATGAATATAATAGAATATTATTATATATATGAAATGACAAAAGAGCCTATTTCAAAGAAACTTGAGAAGACTTGTATGAACTGAGGCAGAGTGAAGTAAGCAGAACCAGGAAAACAATTTATACAGTAACAACAACACTAAAGAAAAACAACTTTGAAAGACATAAGAACTCTAATGAATGAAGTGACTAAACATGATTCCAAGGGACTAACTACCCACCTCCTGACAAAGAGGTAATAGTCTCAAGGTTAAGAATGAGATACATTTTTGGATGCAGTAAATGTGTAGATGTTTTCCTTAACTCTGCTTACCTGCTACAAGGATTATGTTTTTCTTTTTTTAATTAGGGAGAAGGGACAAGGAAGAGGTAACAATAGGATTGCAAAAAAAAAAAAAAGTCAAGAAAGAAAGGAGCATTGAAGCATTTTTTTAAACGCACAGAAGAGAACAGAAAAAAATTCTTAAGGAAACATAGACATGCAGAATAGCCTTGAAAGTAACTTGTTTAATTTACTATATTTTTTTAAAGGCAATTGGGGTTAAGTGACTTGCCCAGGGTCACACAGCTAGTAAGTGTTACTATATTTTTTAAAAGCAAGCTATACATAATAAATATTTGAGTTTTTACATATGATCCTTATTTTTATTCTACTTTGTATATGTAAATGTTTTCTCTTTCTGGTGCTCATTAAATTCAGAATTTTAAAAAATAAGATTATTTTTTTAAAAAGCTGTGGCTACTGCAAACTCAAGAATTGCCACAATTCTCAGTTCTGATGAAGATGAAGTCTGACTTGAGAGTCACTAAAAATACCCTTCTCCCTGTCCAGCCACAAATCTCTCTAGGCCTGCCAAAAGTAGCTAAAATATCTTCTATCAATTGCTTTTTGGTGTGTCAGTCCATGAAATCCTCCACTTAAAAATACAAATGTTATCTAGAAGAGTTAACACATTAATATGTTAACATAAATTAGTTTATCAAATCAACAACTCTGTTCTCTAATAAAATAAGGGGGTAGGAGTATCAGATGGTCAGTGTGAGAATTTATTTTGTTCAACTGCATATTTGTTACAAGGGTTTATTGTGTTTTTGTTTTGTTTTTTCCTTTCAATTTGGGGGTTGGTGTTGGGGAGAACAGGGCTAGGGATAGGATAAACAGAAAAAAAAAAAGAACAGAAAAGAGTTTTTTTTTTCTAAATGACATAATTGAACAGGGAAGGTCAGAAAGAATCACTGACAAGGACAACTTTGAAATGCTGAATTTATTTTATATTTAAAAGTTAAAGCAAGCTGTAAATAATAGAGATTCTCAGTTCCATATAAAATTCTCTTTTTCTGTTCTATGATGTATTTGGAAATGTTCGATTTATTTGGTATTGGTTAAATTCAGATTTTTTAAAAAATAAAAGTCTAAAAAGTAAAATAAAATAGAATACAGAGGTCAGACTAAATAACCTCCAAGGTTTCTTCCAACTCTAACATTCCATCAATCATACACTTACTTCTGTCTCTTAAAACATAACTCAAATTCATCTCTTCTGTAAAGCCTTCCTGACTACTCTAGTTTGAAATTATCTCTATTTGTCCTGAATTTCTACTCTTATTATCTGTATAATTCATTTATCAATGAATCATGTATATACTTTAACATCCCTTTAAATATAGTTTTCTTCAGCTGTTACTTGAATCTTTTATTGTATTTTAATTTTTCATTTGTATGTTTTGTCTCCTTGACTAGAGGGAGAGGAGTATGTGTTATACTTTGTTCCCCTACTCCAGTTAATGCTGTCTTGTACATGGCAGGCTATCAAATACTGCTGATTTATTAATTGATTGATTTGATATTAAGGCCCTAAGGGAATGGGATTTAGGAAAGGTGACCTTTGAAGAAAGAAATGAAAAAAAAAGTTCATTCATTACTCAAATTTTTAGGCTTAAAAAGGACAATAATAATACAAGGAAGTAGTATGGTAGAAGATATAGTCAAAGGTCAGCATGAAGGTAATGGGTGATAGGGAAAAGAGACCACAAGGGTAAGGACAACAGAAAAAGAAATGAAAAAGTCTCAGAAAACAAACTTTGTTTACTTTACAATATTACCTAGGGACAACCTGGGACAACCCACAAAACATTTGACCCTAAGATCTTATGAACTCCCATTCAAATTAAAGTCGGATTTAGCTTTTGTCAAATCTTTTTTACTCATTTATATTAAGTTCCAAAAGCACAACACTTTCTTTATTGGTCTTTCTACTAGCAACTGAAATCACCTAGCTAATTAAAAGCTCCAACAAGTCATGACCTTTTTGTTTACAGGTATATGATAAGTGTCTATTATTCGAAGAGCAACAAAGCACCACTAGTTCAATACACAAAAAAGAAACTTGCTGAAAGCCAACTGTTGGTACTATGTTCTTTGCTTTCTCTGTGCAAGAATAGCTCTGCTTTATTTATTTTTTTATTTGTAGGCCACTCCCCATGTCCTGTAAAATGAGAACACAGTGAACCAGGGCATCAAGCTGTCTAAACAATAACTAACATTTGTGGAGGCTGAAGTTTTCAATATTATAAAATATGTGCAATATGAGTTGTATGTGTATTGTTGAGGGAAGATAAATGGGAAATAAATTCTTTATACAGTTTTAATTTTTACATAAGTGTTATTCCCAAGAGAAATTTCCAGATTATAAAAGATGAGCACAAGCAACTGCTGTTCTGTGGTAATCTGTAGAATCAAAATGAAGTCCATAAACCTCCTCAAATCACTTTCTAATCAGTGAGCACTTTTTCCAAAAGGTTATTAAATGTGTTTGTTTCAGGATTATAAAATCAAGGGCTAAAATATTTCTTATATTATAACTCAGCTTTTTCTGCATATTGGTTTTTATTACAACAGAATAAAGGTTTTTTTTTCACCTTGGAAAACTATCAGTGCTTCCTAGCAAATTCTTTCTACTCTGGCAGATGGTTATTGTACTTTCAACAGACAAACTCATAGAACACCTAAGTCATTTATAAGAAAATGGAGATGTCACTATCTTTTAGGAACATGTATGAAAAAAAAACCATAAGGTTATATTTTACTTTCTCTGATACCTTCAAAAGAAAATACTTCTTCGGATACTATTTTGTTTTAATTTTAAAAGCATGTGCGAAATATAATGGTTCATATGTAAGAACTATAGAATCACAGATAAAAAGGACTAAGAAAAAGTATGGTATAGAGGAGGGAGCACTGATTAGTGTGAGAAGACTGGGGTTCAAATGTTCCTTCTGTCATACCTGTGAGACCTTGGGCAACCCAAGTAACCTTACAGACATCAGTTTTCTGATCTGTAAATGAATAAATTGAATTAGATGCCTCTGAAGTCCCTTCCAACCCCAAGATACTAATTTGTATCCCTGTTATTGTGATAGTGCTCCTTACCAGGAAACATAGAAACACTAACTAGATCATCTAATATCTATAAACAACCAATGAGCAAATGGAAGTATGGAAATCACTACCCTTAAACATTTAACATGATCTACAACAAATATGCATTAAAACCTCATCTGTCCATCTGAAAACCAGTCTTCTGGAATCCTCAGACTTTTGGAACAGCACTCCCCTGGGAAATTACCGATCTCCAAGAAAATATTGTTGGCAACAAAAGAATAGCCCTTGGGCACTCAGCAAGAATGAAAACTGCTGAGTAGTGCTGAAGACTAAAAGATGACAACCGATGCATTATAACTGGTCAAATGACTGCATCAAAGAAAAGGAAAACTCTGATTGGTTGGCAATATGCATATAAGTCCACTTATTTTTTTTTGACATAAGAAATAGGAGACAGAAAAGGCAATAAAGAAAACAAGGTAAAGATAAGAGGATGGTTAAAAAAAAGCGGAGGTTAGAGGCATTAGAGGTAGTAGAGATGATGATAATGGTGGTATCCATGTTAAAGATGACAACAGTGATTAGAATCCATGAAAGGGTCAGACAGCAAAGAAACAAGCTAGCAAGATAAAACAGGTTAGCTCTGCCTTTGGAGGGAGTGGATGTTTCAGACAGCTCCCTGCACCTTAGTACTACATATAGTTCCTCAAAAACATAAAATAGTTTGTGAGTGTTAGAGCAGAGAAGGTAGGGAATGGCAATAGCTACCTGCATGTCATACTGTTGAAAGTACAGGCCACACCTCTTCTCCCATCCTCTTCATCCCACATCATGAGTCACTCTCTCCCCCTTCACCCTCTGACATGAAGAGGTGGCCTTTCTTCTTGCCAAAGCAAAGCCCTCTACATGGACCCCTGATCACATCCCATCCTATCTTCTCTAGTAGACTGCCCCCACTATTAATTCTACTGTCTGTCAACTCTGCAGGGGTGAGGAACCTGCAGCCTCAAAGCCACATGCAGCCTTCTAGATCCTTGGCTTCAGCCTTTTGACTGCGTGCAAGTTTTACAGAGCAAATCCTTTTATTAAGGGGATTTGTTCTGTGAAGTTTGGATTCAGTCAAAGGGCTGCACTTGAGGACCTAGAGGACTACATGTGGCCTTGAGACTGCGGGTTCCCCACCTCTGATAGTGACTCTTTTCCTACCACCTACAAACATGCCCATGACTCCCCTGTCCTTAAAAAACCCTCACTTAATCTGACTATCTCTGTTAACTATGGTTACTGTCCCATATCTCTCCTCTCTTTCTTCACTAAACTCCTTGAAAAAGCTGTCTACAATAGGTGCCTCCCCTCCCTCTCTTCTCATTCAATTTTAAATGCCTTGCTTTGACTTCCCAGTTCATCACTCAACTGAAACTGCTGTCTCCATAGTTAACAATGATCTTTTAATTTCCAAATCTAACGGCCTTTTCTCAGTTCTCATCTTTTTTGGCCTCTCTTCTATCTTCAATACTGTTACTCACTTGGGACAGCTAGGCGGTTCAATGGATAGAGCAGCAGCCCTGGAGTGAGGAGGACCTGAGTTCAAATCCAGCCTCAGACCAAACACCTGATACTTCCTAGCTGTGAGACCCTGGGCGAGTCACTTAACCCCAACTGCCCCCCCCAAAAAAACCTCTGTCACTCACCCTTTCTTTCCTGGATACTCTTTCCAGCTACATTTTTGTGATACAAGATCACCGAGGGACACAGCGTAGACAAAGAGAAGAGGCCCAGGAGAGAGCCTTGGGGGATATCCACAGTTAGCAGGCATGGCCTGAATGAAGATTTAGCAAAGGAAACTAAGAAGGAGTTGTCAGATGGGTAGGATAAGAACCAGGAGAAATTAGTGTCACAAGCAAATAATTTTCTTTCTCTTTAAACACCTCCCTCTGATCACCTCTCCTAGAACTGTCAAAAGCACTATCATTCTCTCAGTCAGCTAGACTTACAACTTCAACATCATTCTTGATTCCTCACTCACTCCACATAGTCAGTCTTTAGCCAAAATTGTCATTTCTACCATCACATACCTTCCCTCCACTCACATAGCCCTTACCCTACTTCAGGCCCTATCACCTGGACTACTACAGTACCCTTCTAATTGCTCTCCCTGCCCAAGTCCCCACCTTGGTCCATCTTCTGAGACTCAGCTGCCAAAGGTATTGCTAAAATACAAATCTGACCTTGTCATCCCACTCCCTCATCCCAATTCAATATTTTTCAATGAAGGATGAATGAAAAAAAGAATTTATTAAGCACTTACTTTGTGCAAAGCATTGCTGTAAGCACTCAGGGATATAAATAGAAAAGCAAAACAGCTTCTGTTTTTCAAGAACTCAAATTCCACTGGGGAGACAACATACAGAGAGGTTTCCTCAGCAAGTCAGAAGCAAAGGTTCCATGGTCCCATCCTCAAAGCATATATAGTCATGCAACTTTACTGTCATTTCTACTAATAAAAATCACATCTGTTTCTGATGTTAGATAATTTGATAATGCCAAGGACTTTGGTATTAAACTTTCTTTTCAAGGCTTTCAGATGGTATGGTTGCTGAAGAGGTAGGACCTAAGGCACCAAGAGAAGCAATTGCCAGGTTGCATCTCTACAGGGTTTGCTTCCCAAGATGGTGGCTACAGAGGCTGGTCTAGAAGCAGGGATAGTCATTTCTGAGGTGCTCCAACTCCTTTGACTCTTGGGCTTACCTGCCCAGCAGTGGGAATTGTTGAAGAAGGTGGGCCTTTTTCCCACCGTGATTGCTCCCCTGCTATTTCCAAAGTTTCAGGTTTAGGGTCTTGGTCTATCTCCATTAAGGGTAAGGGGCAGTGAGGTGGCACAGTGGATAGAGCACTGGCCCTGGAGTCAAGAGGACCTGAGTTCAAATCCAGCCTCAGACATATAACACTTGCTAGCTGTGTGACTCTGGGCAAGTCACTTAACCCCATTGCCTAACCAAAAAAAAAAAAAGATGTAAGGGGAAGCAGTTGTCCAGACGGTGGTGGTGGTTTGGGTTGTTTGGTTTATGCTACTTCGTGTCTATTTAGTATTCTTCAGGAATATTATGTCTAGGATGTTTAAAACTCCATCACAACCTGGGCTCTTCTCACCTTTCTGATATTTTTACATTTTACTCCTCCGCACACACTCAAGCCACACTGTTCTACTTGCTATTTTTCAAAGAAGACATTCTACCTCCTCCATCTACAGACTTTGTGATTCTCTGTTGGCATTCTCATGCCTGGAATGCTCTTTTCCCACCTCTGCCTCCAGACTTCCTAGGGCTCATTCCAGACTCAGCTTAAATACTACCTTTCTGTGTGTACATAGTTATTTACATGTTACCTCCCCCATTAGAATCTGAGCCTCTTAACGGCAGGGTCTTGTCTAGCACAAAGCAAACAAATTGACTGAGGGAATGATTGACTGATAAAAATTTTAAATCCTGTAGGTTTTACAACGGTATGTAAACACATAGCCCAAGAGAGCTAGGTATTCACTGTGGAAACGACCTTATGATATGGATTCCAGTTTCCTCCAGTGAAAGGCAAGGGATGGTTGTTAAACTAGTATTTAAAACATCATTTCAAACATTAAAAAGTTATTCCAGCCTTCGAAGACAAAATGGATATCTGTAAACATCTTTAAAAGGGTAAGCATAGGGAAATGTTGCTGAAAGAAAATATCGTTTCATCTACCTTGTGAGACATTCGCTCTCAGCACAGGCAGCTTCTGCCACCTCAGTCTTGGATTTCAAGAGTTTCATGCTCCTCTAAGTTTCTTGATGGTTTTGTTCTTCAGTCATGCCCAACTGTTCATGATCCCATGTGGGGTTTTCACTGCAAAGAGAGTAGAGTAGCTTGCCATTTCCTTCTCCACCTCATTTTACAGATGAGGAAACTGAGGCAAACAGGGTTAAGTGATTTGCCTAGGGTCACACAGCTGATAAGTGTCTGAGGCAGGATTTGAACTCAGATCTTCCTGACTTCAGGCCCAGCACTCTATCCATTACACCACCTAGCTGCCTATGCCCTGACTACCTCATTACAACTTTAGGTCTCCAAACTGTTTTTAGTTCTAAGAGATGAAACTTCATAATATCAATACACTTGATAATATAAAGAAACTAGAGTTGCCCAAAATTTAGCAGACTATGTCTGGTCTGGGGACCTTCAGATTGGTGAGGCTTCATAGTGAGGCAGATAAAGAGAGCTGGAGCGTTTTATAGATGTACCAATCCAAAGAAGTAGACCTCAGGCACCAGCTACTCAATCGATCAACCCATTAACAAGATTTTATTAAGGACATTTCTGGGGGGGGGAAAATAAACAACAACAACAACAACAACAAGAAATAGTCCTGCCCTCAAGGAGCTTACATTCTACTTGGATAAGGCACAACATGCAATAGATCAATCTATAAGCATTTATTAAGTACCTAGTATGGGCCTGATGCTGTGTTTTGAATGCTGGAGATACAAAAAGAAAAAGAAAACGAAACAGTCCCTACTTTCAGATCCATGTACTATATGAGTAGACATAAAGTGCACGTAAGGCAAAAGCAAAGTAATTTTCTTGGTTTGTGGTAGGGAGAGGCACTAGCAGCTGCGCAGATCATAAGAAGGCCAGATAAAAATAAACACAGATTTGGAGAATCCCTTTGGTTTTAAGGAGTGCTCTCAATGGACTCATCAGACAAAACAGCTATCTCTATTTCTCCTTTGCTCCCTCTGGGGGCAGGGATTCTAATCTAACTTTACAGCATCATATCTGTTGAATTTTTTTTTTTTTTAATAAACAGTGATCTTAAAACCATAGCGCAAGGCTAGCTTAGGAGCCCACCTACATCAAAGCATCTAGTCTTTTGATTTTAAAAACGTGTGAGGGCTTCTTTATATCTGGCGCAATACTTAGCAAAAAAACAAAAGATTTTTATGATGAAAATTCCTTATGGTTTGAATGGTCAATTTTGGCATTTTAAATTCAAACAAGTAAATACCTACTAATGTATCTAACCCATCGGATTCTCAAAGGCAAAATGAGCAAAATGCAAACTCTAGGAGGTCCTCTAAGCAATGCTTCAAGTATAAACCCAGTCATGAGGACCCTGTAAAGAGATTCACCACTTAGTTGGCGACGGGGTAATACATTTTTAGCTCTTAATAATTTCTTATGACCCTCTACTAAGTTGAAGAATGATTATGGTCTTTATCAGTAATATAATTACCCACACTGACAAAATCACATAAACTAGAAGTATTGTAGTTAAGTATTCTGAGTCACACCCTGATTTATAGATTGAACTAAGTAATATTAGAGCAATAAGTAAGGAAAATGGTAAAAAAAAAAAAAAAGGGAAAAAACCTCTATTAACCCTACTTCTTCAGGTTAAAGAACTCTCATTAGAGCAGCTGTGCCATTATCAGAGAGCAACAGCAGGGTGAAGATAATTTTTTAGTTAAACTACTTGGGAAATGATTGCAGCCTTTGATTTCTTAATAAATTCTGGAAAAAGGCTGTCATATTATATTACCCAGGAGATCATGTAAATAAATCATGCTTTATCATTATGGAAAAAGAAATAGATGAACAAAAGCAAAGTTGAAAAATCACAGCCCTTTAAGAAAGTGTTAGGGTTCCTGCTCCTGTCAGAATCCATTAAACTCACTGTTCTTTACTATCTATGTATCTGCACCTTTGGCAGTATTTCCAACACATCAAAATTTTTTCTTATGACTATGAATCATTAAAAAAAAGTTAAACTGTTCTTGGTACACTCTATTTAAAAAGACAGGGAAATGTATGGTGAATTTTAGAAAGATTCCCATAACTAATATTTGAAACCTCAGCTGAATTGCTGCTAAGTGGTTAAATGGAATTCACTGGCACCTAACCTTAGGAGAAACACAACCAGGGGGAGAAGATACATTTCCCAAACCCCTAAGTTTCCCCTAGAAACATGAAGGGGAAATATAGCTGGCCTCACTCTGAAAGAGGGAGTCCACAGCACACTCACTATGCAGAGGCACATAGAAAGACTTTTACCAATTAATGCAAAGTGAAGTAAGCAGAGCCAAGAAAACGATATACACAATGACTACAACAATGACTAAATGGAAAGAACTACAAAACAACTGAAAATTAATGGTGCAGAATTACAAAGAGTAAGAATGGTCCCAATGAATAGATAAGAAGACATGTTCCCCTACTGCTTTGCAGCAATGGGAGTCTACTGGTGTAGAACATTGTATACATTTTCAAATCTTGGGGATGTCTTAATTGGTTTTGCTGATTTTTTTTCTCTTTTTCTTTAGAAAATATTTGTTATGTGGGATGGTTCTGAGGAAGAAGGAAGGGAAAAGGGCACAAGGAGAAATGTAGGTGATGTAAAAATGAAAGATATTAATGCAAATTAATTTTTTAAAAAAATTTGCTATAAAACAACTCTAACAAATTAAAAAAATAAATTTATCATTTTTTAGCATTACTTTTTTTAAAAAATTTTGAGCTCTGAATTCTCTCCTTCCTTCCTATCCCTCCCCCACTCATTGAGAAGACAAGCTATGTGATATCAATTATACATGTGAAATTATGCAAAACATATTTCCATATTAACTATATTACAAAAAGAAAAGCACAAAAATAAAGTAAAAAAATATGTTCCAATCTGTACTCAGATTTCATTAGTTCTTTCTCTGAAGGTAGATAGCATTTTTCATCATGAATCCTTCAGAATTGTCTTGGAACATTATACTGATCAGAGTAGCTAGGTCTTTTACAGTTCATCATCATTACAATATTGCTATTACTATGTGCAATGTTCTTCTGGTTCTATTCACTTAGCATTAATTCGTAAAGTCTTCCCAGGTTTTTCTGAATCTACCCACACCCCCCAGTCATTTGTTACATTGTTGTTGTTGTTGTAGTTGTTGTTAAGTCATTTCAGTTGTGTCCAACTCTTTATGACCCCATTTGGAGTTTTCTTGGCAAAGATACTGGAGTGGTTTACCATTTCCTTCTCCAGCTCGTTTTATAGATGAGGAAACTGAGGCAAACAGGGTTAAGTGACTTGTCCAGGGTCACACAGGTAAATAGCACAATAGTATTCTATCACAGTAATATCTCACAACTTGTTCAGCCCATTCCCCAACTGATGGGCATCCCTTCAATTTCCAATTCTTTGCCACCACAAAAAGACTTGCAATAAATATTTTTGTACATGTAGGTCCTTTTCCTTTTTCTCTGATCTCTTTGGGATACAGACCTAGAAGTGGTATTGCTAGGTCAAAAGGTATGTACTGTTTTATAGCCCTTTGGATATAGTTTCAAATTGACAAATCATTTTGTGAAGGTTCTTCATAATCAACATTTTTCTTCATAAAAGATCTAAGTTAGACAAATATAATGACAAAATTATTTCAGAATAAATAGGAACCTTAAAAATAATTTAATCCAAACCATTGCACACCTGTAAAGAAGAATGTTCTTATGCTTTTATCTTTCCTGGGACTCCCAAATCCTTATAGCCATCTTTATTTTCTTTTCTGAACCACATTCTTGTTACTGCTAACTGTTGCTGAGCATCTCTCTCAGTACATTCCATCCAAATTTCCAATGTAACATTTCTAAAACAGAACTGACACTTTCCTCTTAAACCTTGCTTTCCTCCAAATTTTCTATTTCTGTTGACAGCCCACCCAGCATCCTAGCCAGATTTATAACTGTAGAGTCATCCTAGACTCTTAACTCTCCCTCACCCTCCCAAGTTTTCTCCATTCATTTGGCCACAATCTAGTTCAGGCCCTCGTCACCCCACCCCTAGACCACTGTCATTCTATTGGGCTCCCAGTCTCCAGTCTTACCCCTCTCCGAACCACTCTCCACACAGCTACCATAATCTGCCTTTGGCACAGTTCTGACTGTTACTGCACAGTTCAAAAACATTCAATTGCACCCCTGGGTGAACTCAATATTCTATCCACACTAGCCTATCAGCCATGCTAGGCACTCAACATTCCATCTCCCATCTTCACACCTTTGAACGGTCTACAGCCGAGCCTGGGATGTATTTTCATCTTATTTTGATGTTTTAGAGTTTTTATTTTGTTTTAAGGTTCAGCTGAAGTGCCGCTGCCTCCATTAAATCTTTTCTGAGCTTTCCCCCTGCCTCAGTTATTGGAGCTTTCTCCCTCTTCAATTTTTCTTCCACTATACTTTTTTGAAAAATTGAATTGAATGTTATTTTTTATTCTGAATTTAACAAATACAATTAACATTTCCATATACACAGGAGAATAGAAAAAGAGGATTATATGTGAAAATATAAATCTATTATGTAAAGGTTATTTTTAAATTATATACATATATATATACAAAATAATTTCAACATATGATTTTCAAAGCTGTCCTGCTTATCTGTGATTCTTTCTCACCTTCCTTATGTTCTTTTCAGGGTATTTTAAAAAATGCTTCAATGACTCTTTTTTTTCTTTCTTTCTTTTTTTTTTTTGGTGGAGAAGAGGAACCTTATCCTTATCCTCCTCTCCCTTTCACCTCTCCCCCCCAAATAAACAAAACCTTTGCTTTGAACTATACTTACACACATATTTTATTTCCTTAACCCCAAATTCCCAATAATAATAAAAGCTAATAATATATAGAAAGCTTACTATCTGCCAGGCATTGTGCTAAGTACTTTACAATCATTATCTCATTTGATCCTCACAAAAACTCTGGGAGGTAAGCGCTATTGCTTTCCCTACTTTACAGATGAGAAAAAAATAGAATTTAAGGGTAAGAACAATTTCATTTAGTCTTTTTATTCCCAGTGCCTTACACATAGTAAGTACTTAGTAACTATTTTTTGGATTGAACTGAATTGAAAATAAAGATACCTAACTAAATGTTTCTATCATTTAGAGGAAAGTTCTATCTATTCCTCAAAAGTGTTGAGCCTCAGTTTCTATATCTATAAGGTCCCTTCCCACTCCAAATCCTTCCAAACTGAGCCATAAGATGTAGTAGAAAGAGAGCTGAATTTAGAGTTCAAAGTCCAGCATTGTAGGCAAGTTATCTAATTTCTCTTGGACTCAGTCGACTTTTCTGTTAAACAGAAAGGGGTGAAAGGTTAGACAGGCTGGCTCCCACATCCCTTTCCTACACTAAATCCTATAATCTTAAGTACTTTATCGAAGGTTACATGGAAATATTAGGAGACCCAGGGATAGGACCCAAGTTCTTGATTCCTAGGTCAAATATTCTTTCTTTGATACCACAGTGCCTCTCCATTTATAGGAGTTTAAGTGCTATTTCACTTTCTTTTGCTAAAAATAGTGGAGAAATAAAATTTACAGAATCTCAGGAGAGACAATTTTTTAAAAGGATTACTAAGAGAGGCCTAGCATTACCAGATCTACATAATATAAAGTAATAATCACCAAATTATTTGATACTAATTTGTAAAAATAGAAAAATAGAACTGTGGAAAAGACTACAATCAACAAACAAGACCCAGACATAGATGAACCCAGAAGCCCAGTTTTTGATAAACATAAGAACATAAATGCTAGGGCAAAGACTCCTTAGTTCACCAAAAAAAAAAATGCTAAAGAAACTGGAAAGCAGTTTGTCAGAACAGAGAATAAGACCAGCCTCTTGCACCATATAGCATATATTGGGTAATAAGTAACAAATGGGCATGTAGTCTAAATGTAAAAGGTCACAATGTTAAAAAAAAATTAGAGAAGAGAGAAAAGAGGCACCTTCCAGAACTACTTTTAGGGGGAACATTCAAAACCAAATAAGGAACAGAAGAAACCACAAAGGACAAAATAAACACTTTTTCAAAAGTTTTCAAAAGGAAAAATACAAATGATCAATAATCATATAAAAATGTTCCAAATTATTAAAAAATAATGGAAAGGCAAATTAAAACAACTCTGAAGTCTTACTTCACATACATTAATTTGACAAAGAAAATAAAAGACAGAAATAGTCAATATTGGGAGGTGGGGGGCTGCCAGGAAAGACAATGATAGAGTTGTGAATTAGTCCCATCATTTGGAAATATTATTGGAACTATGAAAGAAAACCTACTAAATTGTCATATTCTTGATCCAGTAATAACACTAATGGCTGATGGCAGAAAGCCTCTTTGTGAGGGTGAAAAAGGAGATTGTAAAAGCTGGCTTGAAGCTTAACATCAAAAGACAAAACAAAAAAACCTAAGATGATGGTTCCATCACTTCCTGGCAAATGGAAGGAGAGAAAAATTGAAGCAATGTCAGATTTTATATTCTTAGGTTCAAAGATTACTGTAAATGGCAACTGCAGCCATGAAATTAAAAAGACACTTGCTCCTTGGAAGAAAAGCGGTGGCAAATCTGGACAGCATCTAAAAAGCAGAGACATCACTTTGTCAGCAAAGGTCCATATAGTCAAAACTATGGTTTTTCCAGTAGCAGTGTATGGCTGTGAGAGTTGAACTATAAGGAAAGCTGAGCTTCACAAAATAGACACTATCTAATTGTGGTGCTGGAGAAGACTTTTGAGAGTCCTTTGGACATCAAAGAGGTCAAATTAGTCAATACTTAAAGAAATTAATTCAGGTCATTCACTGGAAGGTCAAATACTGAAGCTGAAGCTTTGTTACTTTGGCCATGTAATGAGAAAACAGGACTCATTGAAAAAGACTGATGTTGGGAAAGATTGAAGGCAAAAGGAAAAGGGGATGACAGAGGATGAGATGGATAGATGGTATCATGGAAACAATGAATATGGGCTTGGACAGATTTTGAGGGATAGTGGAGAGGGCCTATGGTCCACAGGGTCGCAAAGAATCGAACAAGACTGAACAACAACACCATTTACCCTAGGGTGTCAAGTTATTTATAATAACACTTTTGGGGTTAAAACAAAGTTAGAAACAAAGTTAACACCCAATAATTGGGGACATTGGAACAAATCATGGCATCTGAATGTAGCAGAATGTTATGCTACAAGAAAGAAAGGAAGAATCAGAAAATCATGGGAAGACTTGTAAGAACTGATGCAGAGTAAAGATCAGAACTAAGAAAAGCCATGTACACAATGTCTACAATAAAGTAAATGGAAACAATGCTAACTGGCAGCTGAATTCAGATGAAATGAAATGACTAATCTTGGTCTGAGGACAGATGATGAAACATTTTCCTCCTCTTTGTAGAGAGGTGGGAGACTACAGGTACAGAATGTTGTGTATCATGTCAGATGTGGTTGCTATATCAGTTGCTTTTGCTTACTATTTTTCTTTGGTATAAAAGGCAATATAGGGGCAGCTAGGTGGTACAGTGGATAAAGCACCAGACCTGGAATCAGAAGGATGTGATTTAAATCTAGCCTCAGACACTTACTAGCTGTGTGACCTGGGCAAATCACTTAGCCCCAGTTGCCTCACCCCCCCAAAGATTTTTTTAAATAAAAGGTAATATGTTGGAAAATGACTATCATATATTTTAAAAGGTGTCAATAAAACTTAGAAAAAATATACTGGTTCTTCTGACTGCCATCATATATTAAAATGATACCCCTGTTGAAAATGGAGGTTGTTGTATAACAACAGCTATTTTTTTTTTTAATGAAACTTATAATTTCACCTGTGTAAGGAGCTCGTAGTAGAAAACTTCCTCCACCAAGGCAGATTGGTAATTTCTCTGCAATTTAGCAAATTGCTTGGGGGCACTGAGTGGTCAAATGAATTACCCAGGGTTGTACAGCCAGTATGTGTCAGATGCAGGGCTTATACTTGACTCCCAGGCCAGCTCTTTACCCGCTATACCATGAAGCCTCTTTCAATAGTCGACTTATGAGAGTAAATTATGTCATCAAGTTCAGCCTATTTTCTTCATGTCACTTTCTTCTATCTTCTATTAACTTAATTATATCTGAATTCATGTCTTTTATTTTTTATGGAATTGTTACTGCATATTATAAAAATGCACAAGATTTTTCAATATAACATATCCTTTAAAGGTCTTAAAGGTATGTCTAAATTCTATACAAAAATAAAACAAGATTATCAAAAGGAAACTAGGCTTAATTTATAAAGAATGTTGTTCAGTCAAAACAGCCTTTGAAATATTTAGAATATATGGAAGTGAAGCATTTCAGATTATTGTATCGTTGAAAAATATTTATTAAGCACCTACCTAGAAACAGAACTTTGCCTGATAAGATACAAAGCAAATTAAATAGGAGTATTGTAGTCACTCTTAACATTTATAGATGATAATGCCATTTACTATTTTCAATTAATCATTGGCATACCAAATAATGCTTAGTTTATAAGATTAGCAAAAAGAAGTATTCCATTAACAATGGCTTTTTCATAAAAGTTTTTAATCTTAACACTACAGATGTTAATGCTTTTGTTTCTTTATTTGGATTTTTACAGTGGCACTCTGATGCTAAAATGTCAGGTGGGATTGGTATTTCTGGCAAATGAGTAGACAGATTATGTAGAGTTTTTGTTCTGTTTTGTTTTTTCAGCCATTCTAGCCAAAGAGGTGTATTCTATATTGATTTTGTCAAACTGAAGTGAGACTTGATCTTAACCTCAAAATGAGAAGTTTGAAAGATTCTGAAAGATTTCCTCAGAAAAATCAATTTACCCATTGAAGGGTTGGGACATTGTGGCTATGTCCCTATGATAAGAAAACATTGAGAACAATGAAAATTTCAACCAGTAAACTCAAACATTCAAATACTATACTAGAATTTTCAATTCTTTCTCTCTCTTTTTTTTTTTGGTAAAGAAATTGGGCTTCAGTGACTCGCCCAGGTACACACAGCTAGTAAGTGTCAAGTGTCTGGTCTGAGACCAGATTTGAACTCAAGTCCTCCTGACTCCAGGGCTGGTGCTCTATCCACTGCACCACCTAGCTGCCCCTGGAATTTTCAATTCTTCTTCATACATTTCAGCACCATATAGCAAAAACTTAAATGGACTTGGTTCCATTAATGCTATCAGAACCAGCCACCAATCTTGAACAAAGGGGGAAAAAAGAAGAGGCAGTATCAGCATCATAACTTGAGGTCAATATAAAGTAAAACATAGCAACCTCTAGCAAGGGGTCAACTAGTCACAAGAACCCTGGGATTTAAAATTTTTCTCCATTAAGGCAAAATAAGCCCTCGGAGGGGAGGGAAGAAGTTTTTCCAGGAATGGATCTACTTTAGAGTTTAGGTAATCTCAAGGAAAATAAGAAAAGGGAAAGGGAAAGTTGGCTGTCCTCTGACTGTAGCAGTGTGACCTTGTCAGCAGCTAGCATCTGCCCTGGCTGCAGTTACCTTCTCCAAGACCATGAAAGATAACTGTGAGCTGAATACAGAGGCTTCCTGGAACCTTGGGGGTGGGAGAGAACAGTTCTAGTACTCCCTTCCTTGGCTTCTGAGGCAATGGATGAAGGAGAGAGACTTTAGAGTGCTCTAGGTGGCATCAGCATAGCACTCCTTGACTGAGTCAAACAGCTACATAAACTGAGAAACAAGAAAAAAATCATCCTTCCAATCTCTTTCCATGATACAAATATGGTCATGATACCTAAAGCAGTGGAAGACAAAGCAAAGAAATAACTATAGACCAATATCCCTAATGAACATTGATGCAAAAAATTTAAATAAAATATTAGCAAGTAGGCTATAACAATATATTAGAAAGTTCACACACTATGACTACATTGGATTTTAAAGAAATGCATGGTTGGTTCAGTATGATGAAGATGATATATATAATAAAGCATATTAAATAGTAAGAAAGACCATATGGTTATATTAAGAGATACTGAATTTTTTTTTTTTTTGCAAAATCCAACACTTGTTTCTATGAAAAACTCTAAAAATCATGGAAAAAATAAACCTTTCCTTTATATAGTAAATAGTATTTATCTAAATCTAAGAGCAAGCATTATATATAATGGAGAAAAGTTAAGAGACCTTTCAATAAGATCAGGGGTAAAGGAATATGACTATTAACAACATTATTATTTAACATACTGCTAGAAATGCTAACTATATCAATAAGATGAGAAGAAGAAATTGAGGGAATAAACATAGGCAAAAATTACTTTTTGCAGATGATCTGATAGTGTACTTAGAAAACCCTAGAGAATCAACTAAAAATTAATTGAAATAATTAATAAATTCAGCAAATTGGCAGTATATAAGGTAAATCCATACACATCATTAGTATTACGATACATAACCAACAAAACCCAGCAGGAAGAGCTAGAAAGAGAAATTTCATGTAACACAACTATAGGAGCTATAAAATATTTAGAAGCATATGTACCAGGATTTACCCAGGGACTATATGTCTCTAAGTATAAAACATTCTCTTAAAAGAAATATAGACCTAAATAATTGGAGAAACATAAATTGCTCTTGGATAATTCAAGATAGTATAATAAAAATGACAATTCTATCTAAATTAATTTACTTACTCAGTGCTATACTAAACTCCCAAAAGAATATTTTATAGAGTTAGCGAAAAAATGAAATTCATATGGCAAAACAAAATGTTAAGAATCTCAAAGGTAAGAAAGGGAGACAATCAGGAAGGAAAGGGATCTATCAGTACTAGATCTCAAACTCTACTACAAAGGAGAAATCATGAAAAATTATTTGGTACAAGTTTTTTTAAAAAAGAGAGATTGAACAGATAAGGTATGAAGCATACAGAAATGAAGAAACTTTATAGCACAGTGTTTGATAAACCCAAAGACCCTAGTTACTGAGGGAAGGACTCACTATCTGACAAAGACTGACTGGAAAATAGGACAGCAGTCTAGCAGAAATTAGGTTCAGACCAACACTTCATACCATGGACCAAGATAAACTCCAAGTGGATACATAGCCTAGCTATAAATATATATAAATTATATATATAAAAATTATATAAATTAGCAGTGCAAGAAAGAAATTGCCTTCTGGATCTGTGGCTAGGGAAAGAGTTCATGACAATAAGCAATGGAGAGTATCTCACAAAATAAAGTAAGCAATTTAAATTACATCAAATCAAAAAGGTTTTACACAAACAAATCTAATATAGGAAAAATGAGAAGGAAAACTGGGAACTGGGAACTGGGAACAAAATTTTTTTTGTAGTCAGTGTGTCTGATAAAGGTCTTATATCCAAGACATATAAGGAACTGATTCAAATTTATAAGATTAAGAGCTATTTTCCAATAGGTAACTAGGTAAATGGTCAAAAGATGTGAAAAGACATTTTTCAAAGGAAGACATCCATGCTATCAACAATCATATAAAAAGTGCTCTAAATGATTAATAATTAGTGAAATTAAAATTAAAGCAATCTTGAGCATCCATCTTACACCTACCAGACTGGTAAAGATGAGAAAAGAGAAAATGACAAATGCTGGAGGGGTTGTAGGAAAACAAGTAGACTAGTGCAGTATTATTAGAGCTGTGAATTGGCCCAGCCTCTCTGGAAAACGATTTGGAACTATATTCAGAAAAGTTACCAAACTGTACATTCCATTTGACTCAGCTATACACTATTAGCCCAAGGAAATCAAAATAATATGTACAAAAATATTTACGGCAGCTCTTTTTTGTGATAGCCAAAAACTGGAAGCAAAGGGCGTTTTCCTACTGGGGAATAGCTAAATAAATTGTGGTATGTGAATGTGATATTATTGTGCCATACGAAATAATGAAATGGACAATTTTAGAAGACTAGGAAGACCTCTATGAAGTGAGCAGAACTAGGTGAACAGTTTATACAATTATAACAACATTGTAAAAAAAAAACAACTTTGAAAGACTTTAGGACTCTAATCAATGTAATAATATAACCCATGAGTCCCAAAGAATGAAAGTGAAATATGCCACTCACCTCTTAACAGAAAGGTGATGAACTTAAAATGCAGAAAGAGATAGTTTTGGAGATGGCTAATGTGGAAATTTGTTTTGCTGGACTATGTAGCTCTATACTAAGTGATGTTTTTAAGGTGTTTTGTTTTTTTTAATTGGTCAGTCGGGGAGAGGGTAGTGACATCCATTAATTTTAAAAATACATGTTACTGGTGGCGCAGTAGATAGAGTGCTGGGCCTAGAGTCAGGAAGACTTAACTTTGTGAGTTCAAATCTGGCCATAGACACTTCCTAACTGTGTGAACCTAGGCAAATCACTTAACCCTGTTTGCCTCAGTTTCCTCATCTGTAAAATGAACGAGAGAGGGAAATGGTAAACCACTCCAATGTCTTTGCCAAGAAAACCCCAAATGGGGTCACAAAGAGTTGGACATGAGTGAAAAACGACTGAACAACAACAACATGTTACTTGAAATGCAAATAAATTTTAAAGAAAGACACTTCAATCCTTCACATGTTGCCTGTGGAATTCTTCGGGAGAGATTAAGCTTTGTTCTGTGGGACTCAACTCATTCATCAAAGAGAGTGTAGGTCGGAATAGGGACCTCTAGAGCCAATAGGAGCTACAAAGGAATGTCTGTTCTCAGTCTTTCATTCTAAAACAACTCACTGAGATTCAGCCTTAAAAATGACAAAAATCCAAGCCTTTCCCAACACAGATATATATGAAACACAAACTTTGAATGACAAAAAAATTCTTCTGGCTAGAGTATTCTCTTAACATGCAGCACAATGTACTACCCATACTACAGCCTCAAAAAATATTTATTGATGATGCTGGTGATAGTGGTGGTGGCATTAGCTTCCTGAGATAAATCTTCGTTTCCTCATCTGTAAAATCAGGATAATTTTATCTTTATTATCTACCTCACAGGCCTGTTTAGAAGATAAAATAAGATAACAGATGTAAAGTGTTTTTTAAACTCTAAATTTCTACATAACTAAAATGTACAACAAACATTTGTTAAGCATTTCTATGTGGAAGATACTGTGTTAAGTGATAGAAACACAACGAAAAGCTAGGAAACAGGTTTTGTCTTTAAGGAGCTTACATTCCACTGAGGGGATACAACATATACACCAATAAGTAGAGTACAAAGTAGTGAGTCAAAGTGCATTAGGAAATTTGAGGAGGGAGAGAAGACTAAAAGCTGGAAATATCAGGAAGTCTCCCCAGAAGAGGTGATCCCAGAGCTAAGCCTTAAGTTAGATAATGTCAGTTGGTAGTCGTTGTCATAGTGGTTGTGGTAGTCATAGTAGTAGTGGTAGTAGCATTGGTAGTGGTAGTAGTAGTAGTAGTAGTAGTAGCAGCAGCAGCAGCAGCAGCAGCAGTAGTAGTAGTGATGGTGGAGGTAGCAGTGGTAGTAGTAGTAGTACTACTAATGGTAGTAAAAATAGCCCTTTATACTTTCAAACTGTATACAGGATTATAAAAAGAGATGGAGGCAGTGATGTAAAGTGAAAAAAAAATACTGGGCTAAGTACTAGGAGACCTGGGTCCTAGACCTAATTTTATTATGAACTTACTATGTGGCCTTAGAAAAGTGACTTTAATGCTCTGGGCCTCAAATTCCTCATTTATAAAATGAGGGAAGAGGTTGTCTAAATAATCTCTAATATCCTTTGTGTCTTTAAAATTGTATGATTTTTATAGAATGATGTTTAAAATTAATGTGGAAGCTTAAGGCCAAACAGTAAAATTTTTTGCCCAGGTTCGCACAGTTAGTAAGTAGCAGAGTCTGGATTTGAACTCTGCTTCCCCTAACCCTGAAGTCAGTGCTCTTCTCATTGTACCTCACTGCTTTCCGCTAGGTCTCTCTCCCCAGTGGCTACATATAGTGTCAGTGACATCGTTGGCTTTGTATCCCTGAAGCTAGAAGAGAAAAATTATAAAATCTGAGAGAGATTTAGACAGCTTGCAAGAGATAGTCCCAGGAGTTCTCATATAATCAGCATTTGGTAGCAAAGCAATGTCAAAAGAGGTTAAAAATTCCAAAGTAGTTTGGTCAAGGATCTCTGTGTATTTGGTGATTACTTAAAAAGGATGGGCTGAGCAAACTAGTGCTAATTGCTAATACCTCAAGAGATCTTGAGGAGAGAACAAAAAGGAAGTGTCAGTGAAAGTTTTCAAGAGAAATCATAGTAGAGACCTGTAGTTCTACTTGAGAGCTAGGAGATATGGAAACTGAAGGAATTCATAATTTTTTCAAAGAGCTGGGGGTTATATTTGTCTTTCTGCCAGAGGCACTCACCAGTTATGTTTTGGTGACCTCCTTACTTGAGGAAAAGGTGAAAAGGTTTGTGGAATGCCTCTCCAGCTCATTCAAGAGCATGAGAAACTTCCAGACAGGATAAAAAAAAAATCTGTGAAGGAAGTCTGGAAGAAAAAAGATTTTATGGTAGTGGAAGAAATAAAAAATCAATGTCAAAAATGATGGAGGGGTTGTGGAAAAACGGGTACATTAATACACATTGTTGGTGGAGCTGTGAACTACATCCATCCTGGAAAGCAATTTGGAAGTTTGCCCCCAAAATTATTAAACCGTGAATTCTCTTTGAACCAATGATACCACTGCTAGATTTATACCCCCAAAGAGATGAAAGAAAGAGAAAAAGAGCCCATATGCATAAAAATATTGACAACAACTCTTTTTGTGGTGGCAAAGGAACCTGGGGGGAATGAAATAATAAACCATGAGACCAGAAAAATGAAAGTGAAACATGCCACTGGCCTCCTGACAGAGATCCCTTCTGTGGGTTTCTGACCACCCCGCAGCTTTCTCAGGGTAACCCTCTGCTCTTGCTACCTGACTCCAGACATGGAGCTTTGCAGGTTACATATGCCATTGGTGTACCCAGAGCTGGGAAGCTGTGGGCTTGTTTGTCTACCTTCAGGCTCTCTGTTTTAGCAGCCCCCTTTCCTAGTTAGTGCTGGTGGCTCTGATGAATGACTTTTGTGCAGTTCTGAGGTAGAAGAACTGGAGTGTAGTTCTCATTGGATTTCTTGATCATTATTTAGTCTGGTACAAATTTCAGGTTTTTGCTGGGGTAAGTATGCGGGAGCTGGGCAATCTGCCTGCATTCAGGCAGACACATTGGCCAGAAGTCAGAAGGATTGGCTTTCACCAGGGTAAAAGGGGAATAAAGAGCTGAAGCTGGGACACTAAGTTGCCTTAGTATTACAGTCTCTTGTTGCTGGTACTACGTATCTGTTCCCCTACTTACCTTCTTCCTGGTCCCTCATATCCTGACAATTGCCTTTGTAAGGCTTGTTTTGTTCCCACCCTCAAGCATCTGTTTTTTGGATACTTTGCACACATTTATCCCAGGTTTCCTATAAATTACTTAAATAGTGTACAAGTTTCTTGTACATTATTTACTTTAACTTTTTCTTTAATCTTTTCTTAACTGATGCCTACATTTGTTATCATTTCATTTAAAAAAACTGTTACTGTTATATAATAAGCATTTAGCTAAATTCATAAAGCTAAAAGCAGCCTATTCTTCTGCTCCAATAATGGTAGATGACTTGTGGTTCCTTCCAACCCTGTGATTCTAAGATTTTAACTTGTTTTGGAAACCTGAAAGCTTATTAGTGCCAAGATATTCAGAGTCAGCTTGGGCTGGAAATCTGCAAGTGAATTTTAAACTGATAAGAAATCTCTAACAAGATCAAGGAACTATATAAGAACAACTTTAGATGAGTATTTTTCTTGATTTTTTTTCTATTGTTGCTGCTATAAGAATCTACTCCTTCCCCTTTGATATAGTAAGAATGAGTGTTTCAGCAGTTACTGACGTAGAAATGATGCTGCAAGTGCCACAAAGAATATATGACATTTAAAGTACAAGTCATGGATATGAACCATGTGAATCTCAGGAATCTTGATGTGAACTCTGTAGTTTATTTTCTCTGTATTGTTGAAAGGTTCACCCTGAAGGATCTACTTTAGTCTTGGGAATATAGTCTTTCCAAAAAATAGGAATGCAACTTGATTTAACTTCAGTATACCTGCAATGTGAAAGAAAAGCCAGACTTGCTCTACTTACTTGGGAGTGGGGTTGTGGGGTGGGGAGGGAATTGTAAAGAAAGAACTCTGAAAGCCTTAAAATACTAAGTAAATAATTCATTAATATTATTATTATTATTACATAGTGATTCATCTCTATCACTGATCTCTTTCCCAAGCTACAGATCTCTATCTCCTATTACCTACAAGACTTCTGACTGTATGGTAAGCAAGCATATATCCGCGTATATCCCAACAGGACTTCTAACTCCACAGTAACTTATCATCCTTCCCCCCAAACCTAGCCCTCCTTCTGACTTCGTTATTTTTTTTAGCTATGCGTGACAGAAATGATGAAACAATTAGATTATCCCCCTGTCTCTAATGGAGTTGTCTTTCTCGTAATTTTGGTCATTTAATGCTTTACTCAACGAAAAATGCTGAGGTTCTTCCTTGCCCCCCCATTTTTAAATTCAGAAGGAGCTTGAATTCTGAAAAAAGAAAAACCAGAGTGCATGATAGAAATATTTACCAAATACCACAGTAATTATTCAAGGAAATCACTTTGCAACTAATTCAATCAGATATGCACATGCTAGTAACTTGGAAGAACAGAACCTGAAGATAATTTAAATGGAACTTGATATAAATATAAGGTTAGATCATTTCTCTTTTTCTTTTAGTAATCTGACACCTTTTCTTCATTAAAAATAGTGGTATGTTAATTTCTTTTTAAGTCCTCCCTTTGCATTGTGTGTTTATATATGATATGACTTGGTCTGCTCCTGTATCACCTAATTCTGCCCACGACATTACTGGTAACACCCACCTAACACTTCAGCACATTTCCCCCTACAAAATTAGCTTTGGGGGAAGTCATTAAATAGGTTTAGACAAGTTAGTTTTGCCTTCATCCTCACTAAAATATAAAGGATAATACACTACTAATTAAGAATAATAATATTCAAAATTTGTATATATAGTAGTTAGGTATTTCGCATTGGTATTGTTTCCAGAAACCATTTCTGGATTTCCCTAAAAGAAAGTATATAAATCATAGTTTTGACAGCAGCACAGTTAGATGAATTATGCATACTGGCTAAAAAACATAATGGGAACATTCTTTGTTTTATTATGCGAACTCCCCACACAGTGTGTCATGTGGAATTTGTGTGGGAACTTATTTACTATACTGGAGTATCTGTCACTAGGGTATATTTATGCAGAGAAAAACAAGATGGTATTATAGAAGTCAAATGTCAACTCAGAACTTAATACTCTGGAATGTTTGGAAAGTGTTCCAGTGTTTTTGGCCTAAATGAAAAGTAAAATTTGCCTTTAAAAAGCAAGAATTAAGTGGAGTGATGGAAAATGTTTGACCAGAATAAAAATAAAATTAATGTCAGAGACTGGGTTGTCATAAACACATGGAGGGAAACCCAACATAGGCTTAATCATGTCAAGAGGTAAAGTTTTCTCTCCCCAGGGGCCCATGTAAGATTAAGAAAAAAACAAAACACTTCTCCATTCCAACTTCCCACAAGTTGCTAACTCCCCTAAGAATTAGCCCACTGGGCTAGTGGGGACAGTGATTCTGTTTTGGAGTTGAGCTCAAGTCCAAGGTAGAATATGAGGGAGGCTGGAGGATGTTCCTCTACTGGGGTGTAGTGTACTTTCTTGACTCCTATTGATTTCTAGTACAATTTGTAATATTAAAGGGTATACATATATACACATATATGTATATATGTATTTTTTCTGTCATATTAGAGACTTCATACATTTTTATGAAAAATCATACAGGAAATGCTGAAGATACTGAAAAACCAAGACAGGAAAAGTCTGGCTAATATGGTGAGTTTTGAGATGGAGAAGAAAGCTTTATGGGGAGATCCTTTACAAACATTTATTACTATTTATTATGTGTAAGACACTGTTTTAGGTGCTGGATCTGTGCCCTCCCACTGAGGCAACTCTAATTTCAGCTTTATAGAATCAATGAAGCTCAGATTTGAAAGGGGCCTGAGGTTGTCCAGGACAACAAAAGATAACAAAAAGCATCTGTTCATTTGTTTTTGTTTTTGTTTTAGATGTTTTAGGAAAAGAGGGAGGACCAAAGAAGGGATAAGACCACTAGTTGGAGTAGATAGGGTATATTAATGGATATAGAAAAGAGCTGCTTCAGTCTTACTTTGCTTCTTGTTTTCACTGTCAAGGAGAATGATTTTGGGACTAGAAAAGGGACAATAAAAATAGCTAATAGGGAGTTGACATCTAAGATCAGTAAAGAGGGAGCAAGAAAGCACTTAAAGAGTTCGGGTCACATTGCCCAGGTGAAAACTACATCCTTAATGCTGAAAGTACTGACAGAGGAGATTGCTGAGCCACTGTTAGTGATCATGGAAAAAGACAGGGAATGGAATATTGGAGAAGGGCATTTATGAGAGAAAGAGAGAGAGAGAGAGAGAGAGAGAGAGAGAGAGAGAGAGAGAGAGAAAGAAAGAAAGTTGCAAACCATAGCTTGGTGATCTTGAATTTCTGGAAAAGTTCTAGGCTGTATTAGAGGCATGCTTAATGAACATCTTAAAAAGGAAGTAGTGATCATAAAAAGCCAACAATGCTTCTTTAAGAATAGGTCATGACAGCCTAATCTTACTAACTTCTTTGATAGGGTAACCAGAACATTAGATAGAGGGCACGAGCATTTGTTTGGGGAGAAGTCTGGGATCACTCAAAGCACTGCATAACAGTCCAAAGGCAATCTAGCTCACTCTCTGTTCCCTTCAGAGTTCAACCCACTGCTCCTCCACTTTTAGGCCAAGATATATATGTACTGATTGGCAGCTCTATGGGTTATTTATCCAATTGCATATTGTCAAATGGATTTCATATCCTTGCCAAGGGGAGAGAGATGGCAGCCAAGGGTAATACTAGTTTGCCGTATTACTGTTGTTACTTCAAACAAATCATTTCCTAAACACATCTATGAAATATAATTTTACAAATATAGATTAACGTCCCATGAACATTTTCTCTACTTCTAAATTTTTTTGAATAGTCATGTTAGTTGACAAAAAAAATCATTTATGCATATGGTTATTTACTCACAATTATTGTTCTAACTACAGGACTTCACATCTTTTAAATGAACTAGGGAAAACTTTGTTTTCGAGATTCCTCCCAAATTCTACACCAGAGTTAGGGCACAAGGATGCTAAGAGAGGTAAGGAACCCTGATCCATTCTCCTTGGGGTCAAACTGTGCCATAGGATGAATTCAGGCTCTATGTGAGTCCATAGGAGAAGCCCCAAGTGGGAGCTTCCTTAACCCAAGATAATAGGAGACATTAACATAGTGCTTTAAGTATTTTGATTCTTGCTTTTAAAGAGTTAACACCCTACTTGGGTGGAAAAAAACTAATGCCATAAAAACTCGAGTATAATGCCAACCAGTATATAATTAAGGACTAAATTATAGGAGTTCAAGGATGGGGGAGATTAATGTAGGTTGAGTAATTGGAGATGTAAAAGAAGAGATGAGAGTGGACCTGGGCCACAAGGGTGAGTAGGACTTAGGTTGAGGGAGGGTAGGTGGGGAAGGCATTACTAGGAGGGGAACCAACATAATCAAAAGTAGTGGGAATGAGGATGGTCTGTGCATGGAACAGGAAAGATGTTGGCCTAACTGTAATAGAGGGTTCCTGTTGAGGAGTAGTGGGTAAATAAAGTAAGGTGTGGTTAAATTATGGGGTATCTTGAACGCTAAAGAGGGGTTTAGACGTGTGAAATGCAAAAACCAGGCATTACAGAATGTCGAGTAGAGGAGAGATGTGACAAAAGTGGTGTTTAAGGAAGACTAATTAGGCTGGCAATAAAATATGGGATGGACTAAAGCATGGAAGAGACTAGTCAGGGAGGTTTATTAGGAGGTTGTTTCAGTCATCCAAATGCAAGGTGACGAGAAGCCTAGCATGAGGTGATTATGGTGGTGGTAGTGGGAACAGTGAAGTGTTATTGCCATTAAAAAAATTTATAGATCATATTGACTAACTAGATGCATGGATGAAGGAGAGGAATGAATCAAAAATTTCTCCAAGGTTTTGTGCTTGTGTAACTCGGAGAATGATAGTGCCATTAATAAGTAAGTTGAAGGGGCAAAATTTTGGAAGGGGCATGGGGAATGAGAAGATAAATCTGGTTTGGGGTATGTTGACTTGATAAGTTGAATGGAAATACTTAGTAGGCAGTTAGAAACATGGTTATTAGAATTTGAGGAAAAGGCACAAAAATAAGGAAAGCTTCACAAAGCAATGCATTCTAAAATAGATGTTATAATTTTCTAATGAACTTAATTTTTTTAAACTTGTTTTAAAGAGAGTTGTATTGCTATGTGAAATAACCTTCAGATACTTAGAGCAGTAACAGGGGGACGTGATGAATCACACAAATTGCCAAGCTCACTTAGATTCTATCAAGCTAAAAATTCTAATGCTTGGCAACTCACTTGTTAAACCAGAGCTCTTTATTTGTTTGTCTCGATTTATTGTACCCCTGGGAAGATTTCTGGAATGAATACAGAGAGTTGTTCTGTTGATTAGCCTTGTAGTTTTGGACTGAATGTGGATTTAAAAGTTAAAGCCTTTCATTTCAGGTTTTACATAACATGTCCTCTTCCATTCTTTATTAAGTGGAACTGTCTCTTACAGAAATGTTTTGAAGATGAGTTATTCTACATATGTGTGACATAATGAACTCTTTAGATGTTATATCTTGAAAATCCTTCTTTTATACTTACAAGGGGACTGGAGGCATTTTTTTTTAGAATGAGGAAAAATATAAAAAATTGAAATTATTTATGTTCATGTGATAATTAGACTATCAATTGTGGTATTTAATATCAATAATAATAAAACACATTGTCAATACTGAGTAGAGTGATAATTAGGGATTTTTTTTTCAACCCAGGCAACTGAAAGAGTTTTCTATGGGGCCAAAGTACAGCATCTCCCTCCTTAAAAGTTTGCTTAGGCTCAGCCCAGCTGGTATTTCTTAAAGGTGTTAGTAAGTACTTAACACTTTGTACAATCCTTCTTAGGATGGCTGTAGGGCAGCCCTGAACTTCTAAAGAAGGTGCTAAACTTTCATTAACAACTTGTAATAGAAACCACAGTTCTTAGGGGCTAGTCAGAGATTCAGGCTTAAAGTATTTACCCTGCAGTTATTAGAAAGGAGTGGAAAAAATGCAAATTGATAAAATCCAATTAAAATTCTGTCAGCTTAATATAATAGCAGCAACGAAAATTTTAATGAATATGGAAATAAAACATAAATAGTGAAAGTATAAAAGCTTGTTAATGATAATAATAATAGCTAACTTTTATGTAGCACTTAACTATGTGCTTCGGCACTGTGCTAAGTGATTCACAAATATCTCATTCGACCCTCAGAACAACCCTGGGAGGTAGGTACTATTACCCTCAGTTTACAATTGAGGAAACTAGAGACAAATAGAAGTTAAGAGATTTGACTGAAGTCACATAGCTAGTAAATATCTGAGGTTGGATTTGAACTTAGGTCTTCCTGACTCTGCGGATTACTGTGGTTAATAAGTGGTGTTGTTTAAGTAGAGATAGAAAAAATATATAAATTGATGTTATCTACTAGATTTCTTCCTAAGTATGTGAAATGTAACAATTATTTGATCCTTAAGTCTGTATCTTGAATGGAAGATTTTAGAAATGCTATTGAATAATAGCTGTTTTGAAATCAATCAATAAACATTTATTAAACATTTACTATGTGCCAGGCATTGTGATAAGCATTGGGGATATGAGAGAGACAGAGACAGAGACAGAGACAGAGAGACAGAGACAGAGACAGAGATAGAGACAGAGAGAGTTCCTACCCTTAAAGAGCTTACATTCTAATGGGGGTGGGGGGGGAGACACATAACATGTAGATATATATGTAGACACAGGATATTTACAAAATCAAAACAAGGTAAATACATGAGGGAGTAAATCAACAGTTGGATAGCTAGGTGGCACAGGGGATAAAGCACCAGGCCTGGAGTCAGGAAGACTTATCTTCCTAAATTCAAATTCTGCCTCAAACACCTGTGACCCTAGGTAAGTCACTTAACACTGTTTACCTCAGTTTCCTCATCTGTAAAATGAGCTGTAAAATTAGATAGAGCACTGACCCTGGGTGCAGGAAGACTGAGTTCAAATATGACTTCAAACACCTACTAGCTGTGTGACCTTGGACAAGTCACTTACTCCCAATTCCCTCCAAATAAAATTGAAAAAAAAAAGACAGAGTGGAGGATAACATCCAAGTTTGAAAATCTGAGCAACTGGAAGGACAGTGATGTTCTTGCCAGTAATGGGGAAGTTCAAGGGAGAGATGGGTTTTGGAAACAAAGTCCTGTTTTTGACACGCTGAGGGTGGGATACCTCTAGGACCTTCAGTTCTAAATGTCTAATAGGTAGTTCACGATGTGGGGTTGGAGGGCTGGACCTGGGATCATTTGCACAGAGGTGGTAATTGAGCCTGTGGGATCTGGTGAGGTCACCAAGTGAGATCCTGCAGAGAAAAAGGAGAGGAGTGCTCAGTATAGAGCCGTGGTGGCATCTTCACAGTATGGTGTGATGAACGGTGTCTTGAAAACCCAAGAGGAGAAGGCAGTGGTCAATAGTGTCAAATGCTCCAGAGTGGCCAGCAAGGATGAGGCCATTAGATCTGGAAATTATGAGATGATTGTCAATTTTGGAAAGAGCAGTTTCAATCGAGGGACAGAAGCTGTATTTCAGAGGGTGTAGAAGAGAGTGAGATGAAAAGAAGTAGAGCCACTGAATGTAAATGACTTTTTCAAGGAGTTTGGCAGAGAAAAGGAGAAACAAAGGATGATAGCTATTAGGGATGGTGGGATCTACAGAAGGTTTTTAAAATTGGGGGTAGGTAGGGCAGCTAGGTGGTGCAGTGGATAGAGCACCGGCCCTGGATTCAGGAGGACTTAAGTTCAAATCCAGCCTTAGACACATAACACTTACTAGCTGTGTGACCCTGGGCAAGTCATTTAACCCCACTGCCTAGCCCCCCCCAAAAAAATTGGGGGTAGGGAACTAGAGCATATGTGTAAGCAGTAGGAGAAGAAAGGCAAGAGCAATATATTCTAGAAATTCCAGAAAAGAGATCATGCTGTATGATGACTAGTTTAGAGAAAAAAAAAAGAGCTGTTAGATGCCAGAAAAGGCTTTAAGTGTGGGAGCGGTAAATCTCCCCAATGTGTTTGTGTTATAGCTGCAAAAGTGAAATAAAATTTTACTAGTCTGGGTTATATGACATCATTTTAAAATTTTTGTAACTTTTTTTTGATTGAAGCTCTATTGAGTTTCAATTTATTGTCAAATGTCCTTAAACTAGACTAGAATTTAAAATATTGAATATTCAATTGAGAGAACAGAGAACTAAAACCAAAACGTAATTGAGGGCTTAGTGTAGGATTTTAAGATTGCAATACTGTCTTTGAAAAATCATTCCTTAGCCCTAAGGATATGCCTGTTTCCAGTTAGGTAGTGCAGTGGATAGAATGGTAGACTTGGAGTTCAAATCTAGCCTAGAGTTCAAATCTAGAAACTTATTAACTCTGTGACCCTGGGCAAACTCTGTCTGCCTCAGTTTCTCCAACTGTAAAATGTAGATAATAATAGCACTCTCAAGAATTATTGTGAGAATAAAAATGTGCAATGATAAAATGTTTTGCAAATTTTAAAGCACTATATAAAATGCTAGCTATCATCATTATTAGTGGGACAGAAGTCAAGTGACCTCTATACCTTTTAAGTATTCAATTCTATAGCTAAACTAGACTACTTGCTTGCTGTTTCCTCAACAGCTTCGTCAATTTCCCCAACTCTGTGTATTTACTCATGCTGTTGCTTTCATCAAAATGACTTTCCTATAATGTCCTTTACCTCCTCCCCACTTCAAGCTCCACCAGCTTGGGTTGAATGTCATGAGAATCAACATGACATAGAATTCAGGAGTAATATAATAATGGCAGTCATAGTCTGAAATCCTTTATTAGTGCTGAAGTTTATGCTATTTATTCCCCAAGAGAGCACATGCTGGGATGTCTCACTTTATGCAGGTATGCAGGAAGGTTACAATAATATTTTTAGCATCTGAATTAGCCCTGACCATCTATTGACCATGACATTTAATGGTGACCAAGTGACTTGTATTTTTCATATCTGTATTATATATAAATAAATATCCTTTTATTTTGAGAGATTCTGCTGCTGCTAATGATGTTAACCCCACTGCAGATATATAGGAATGGATTTGTTTGTGTTCAACTGTTTTTGTGGATTCTTATGGACAGTGTCAAATGTAATTCCAACAACTAGTTACTACTGATACACAAGAAGTAGGAAAAAAAAACCATGTAAACTGATGTGCAAGAAGTAGGAAAAAAACATATAAACTATATCATATTATTAAATGGTCAAGTCATATTCATGGATCTGAACTCTATGAAGGATTTTGGATTTTTTTTTATAAGTTTGAACCTTTGATTTTATTGGTGCAAGGAACTCCTGGTGAGGAATCTCCCTCTATCAATAGAGATCAGCAATTGTTATGCAACTTTTGGAATTAGAGTTGCCTGGAACACATGGAAGTGATATGACTTTATCAGGGTCACACATGTAAAACTTGAACCCAGCTCTCCATCTATTGCCATCTCATGGCATGTCATTATCTATATTGCCTCTCATGAATAATTAATTCCAATAGAATCAAACTAATATTCTTTCCAGATTTAAATTTCTTTTTGCCCTTCCCCCCACTCCCACATAGGTCTAGAATAATCTAGGCAAGAATTAAGTAGAAGATAACCAAATTATAAGTACCCTTTTGGACATTTTAAAAATTTGTATTTAAGTATGTGTATTAGGTGCCATTTTCTATGAATAATGTTTTAGTAATGTTCCTGGAAAAAACTGGTTTGACCAAGAGTGAATGTTGCCTTTAATTATGGGAACAACTAATATCTGGAAGTCATTATTCAAACCAAGGGATGCAGAATCAGAGAAGTTAATATATTAGGCAGAATAGTGATAGTGCATTTGTTCTCTTTGTTAAGATGTTGTTTTTACCAAATAGCAAATAAAAAATAAAGGGGCATTTTTTGGTCAATTATATAAATAATTTGTATATAAATTTTTATCATTTATGTTAAAGATGTCAACTTTTAAGTACCTTTTTTTGACATCTAACTAAAACTGGCCACCAGATTTTCCTACAAAATATCTTTGTGGTACTAGGAGTGAAGTTAACTATATAAGTAATGAATGTTGCATACTAAGTTACCAATTGTTTAATTTTTTTTTAAAAAAGTGATAAGTTGTATTGATACCTTTGGTTTTTGCATCACAATCATTTCTGGATATACAATAAAACACACCCACACACAAAAACACACACCCACAAACACACACACACACACACACACACACACACACCTTAAAATGTGAGTTCTCCCTTGTAATTCAAGAAAAAAACGGCTGAATAAAACCAACTGATAGAGCAACTATGTCTTATAGTACATATACCATTCCACACACAAAGCTCCTTAATTTTCTAGTAAAATGAGAAGGGAGCATTTCCTTTATCTATTTTCTCTAGGCCAAAATTAGACTAATTGTTTTTAAATGATAACTCCCACTGTTAAAATTTAGGTACCTCTGCCCAAAAGGTATTTCCCTGTAAATCAAATATTCAAAATGTGAATGATTGTATCTGGTATGTGAAACTATGATGAATAATCAGTGAGTCAATTACTAAGGTGAGTTTAAAATATATTATTTGACAAACATTTTGCAAATGTTTACTTTATATTGCAGAAATTATAAGCACTATGTACATATTCAATCAAATTAATCTGAGTATATAATAATACATGTATTATAGGTAAATAATGTCTATAATTATGGATAATTCAAATTAGTTACTATTTCTATTATAGTAATTATAAGTATATTATATAAATATATACTTGATTAATAATGGAAACACTTTATAAACCTTAAAATATCATATAAATATTAACCATTGTTACTATTATTCACCAGGTTAAAAAGGAAAGCATTCTCCAGCTTAAAAAAAAAAAGGTAAGGAGAGGAATCTTGTAGAACGAATACAGAAATATAATTAAACCAGCCATCAGCAAATAAAGTTGTTAAAAAGTTGAAGGTTTACTACTGAAATTTAATTTTAGAACACATTTCCTCATTTCTCCTTCTGAGAAGCCATGTTTTAATTAATCCACTCAAATTCCAGCCTTGTTTACCTTTATCCTAATTTCTCTAAGAGATTTGGTAATGCTGCATGTATAGAAACCAACATTTACAGTCAGTGGCAGGTACACTGGCCACACCTGAGACTGGCAGGCACTAAAAGTAGGATGAGTAATATTAGGAGACATTCTGGCATGTATTTTCAGCCATGTCTAGGAAACTCCTACCAGAAGTGTTTGTAAATAGAACATTATCCTATAGGTGCATGTGTCTTATCGTCCAGTTAATTAATTTCAAAGTTATCTCAGTATCATTTGTAGAGTTTTCTAAGTTAACATATATGAGAACAGTTAAGTAATTAAGTACTTACAGAACAGCAAATGAAACCACAAAAAAGGATAGAGCTATTTCAAAACTACAAATATCTCTTTTGTTTTATTTGCTATTTGGACAAAACAACATCTTACCAAAGAGAACAAACTCACTATCACTATTCTGTCTAATATACGTTTCTGAAAGATGAATTCTAGATATTAAGTGTTCCCATAATTACAGGCAACATTCACTCTTGATCAAACTGTTTTATTCAGGTGCATTAACAAAATATCATAGAAAATGGCACCCAAAAACACTGACATGAAGGGGCTGCATGAAATCAAAATACAAACAAACCATTTTGTGTGGTATCATATTCTTTTTTGAAACCAACTTATATCACGATTTAAAGAAAATATGCCTGCTTTTTTTTTTTATTCAGGCATCCTAAGCTAAGTTTGAACATTCCAGTTCTGTTTTCATATTCACATCCTCCTGTCATCTAAGAATGTGGTGTTCATTTCTTCTTTATCATGATCCTTACTATGATTTAAGACACAGGAGCCTACTCATTGAAACACTGATTTATGACCTTGGAGCTTTTCTAAAGGGGGAAGCCTTAGTTTCTTCCCTTAGCTTTTCATTGCAAACGCACACTTCTTTCTAGTTAAATCTGAATATTTTTCTCAAACTTGAGCTGTAAATTATGATTTAACATTTTGTTGAGAACAAGGAGTACACTAGATATTATATGCACTATAGAGATAGATGCCGTTCCAATATGCTCATAACCTAAATAAAGAAAAGGAAGCTTTAGTGGCTGGAGACAGCAGGATTTTGTTTTGTTTGTTTTTTTCTCTTTCTCCTTCCAAATGTGCTGATCATTTGGGGAGGGACTTGGAGTTGGAAAATATAGTATTTATATGTAAAACTGTGATGTGATATGCTCTGGTTAGACTTTATGATTCAAGGTTATAATCGTAAGCATGCCAAAATACAGATTGCAAGTGAGGTGTAACCACTTGATGAAAATAATAAATAACCAAAACAGGTAGTTACAGTTGAAAATAGTGGTCATGCTTCCCTTTTTTGTATTCCTCTACTGTCTCAAAGAAGGTGAGATAGAGCACAGATTCCTAGGAGGATAGCCTTAGGTATGAAATCAGTCTGTGTTATATTAAGAAACACTGCAGCAGACAGCCATGCAGTCCTCACTGTGCATTGTCAGAAACAATCAATGCAAAACATCCTACCTACTTATAAAAATCTTTTTATTGCTGCAGTCTGTGTCCTGAAGCAACCATATGTTTGTGATGGGAATTACCCAGGATCTCACAGCTAGTAACTCTCTGGGGTGGAATTGGAATCCAGGTTTTCCTGACTAACAGAAAGGGCAGAACTTGATCTGGTCTTCTTTACATTGAGCTAGAGAGCTCTTTCTACTATACTATCTTTATAGAAAGTATTGAGATTTTTTGATTGATTTATTTCTTGATCATGAGAACAAAAGGCAAGTATTTTATTTCATTTCTAATGTAGCACTTTCCACATAGTTAATACTACTTAGAGTTAATAATATCAATGTTATTGTCAGTAATTATATTATGAAATATCACATAAAATGATTGCTTAACTGATTTTATATTTCGACAGGGATAGGAGAAGGAAATAAGTATTTATATAATTGCCTGCTATTTGCCTGGCACTGTGCTAAGCACTTTTACAAATACCTCATTTGATCCTCACAACAACCCTGCAAGTTAAGTACTATTATTATCCCCATTTTAGAGTTGAAGAAACTGAATCAAACAGAGGATAAGTGACTTGCCTAGAGTCACACAATTAGTGTCTGATCTAAGATATGAACTCAGGTCTTCCTAATTCCACGCCAGGCCAAGGGCTTAATCCACCAGCTGCCTCTGTAGGCATAGGGACTGGATTTTGGGGTTCAGTATTTAGGGAACTCTCAGGTGAAGAAACTCCTATAAATTCAGGTTGGCACCTTCTTCAAAACTTATAGTCATTTTAAGGAAACAACATTTAGGCATACTCCAGTCAAAAGTGTGTGGACATTTAATTGGGTAATTTGTCAAAAACCTTTTTTTTTTTCTGTTATTTGTAGCTGTGTTAGTCAATACAGTATAGGAACTGTTTATGGGCCAAGATTACAGGTTACATATTTCAATTCAGAGGTACAGCTGCACTTTAGGGACCAAGACAAGTCATTGGAAGTTTATGATTTTTTTTTTGAGGCAATGGGGTTAAGTGACTTGCCCAGGGTCACACAACTAGTAAGTGTCAAGTATCTGAGACCAGATTTGAACTCAGGTCTTCCTGAATCTAGGGTCAGTGCTCTGTTCACTATGCCGTCTAGCTGCTCCTGAAGTTTATGATTTTTTTAAAACAAATTCCGGGGGCTTTTGAAAAAGTTACTTAAATTGGCTTATTTAGAAACCTTAAATCATGTGATTATTAATTCCTTAACTAACCTTATTTAGTTTCAATTTATTGAATTCTTCTATCCCACTTTCCATTTTAATTTATAGAAAACAGTATGGTGGAGGGGGACTAAGGAAAGATTTCTCTAGCTTGTCAGATTCCATAGAATCTTTCTACCAAATATATGCTTTAGGATATATATTAATGCATAATGCCCTCTCATGAGAAGGAAAATGTGACTGATTGTCCTTTGTGAGAAAAGAATAAATGTGGTTGCTTCCTAGACAAAATCCTTTCTGTAAGAAGTGTCTTCATACTGATTCACATAAAGTAGGTATTTATTGACTCCTGAATAAATGCTGAAGTCTGCCTGATAAAAAGACACATATTTCTAGCATCCACTGAATATACAAATTTAAGAATAGGTAGATGGATGAAGCTATGATTTGAACTACCACAATCCTCTGAATTCTATAGTGATCAGAGGAATTGTAGAACCATGGATTTCCAGGCACTAAAAATAATAATGATTGAAACACTGATAATTATCACCATAACTAATACTTTTGAACCACCAGCATAACTTACTTGTAAATTTTTTTCATGAGAGATGTCAATTGTTTGTTGGACTCTTATAAGCACCATTAAGGAAACAGGTAAACATAGAGTTACAGGATTTCCTAGCCCAAACAACATGAAAACTTTCATTTTTAGCTTGGTCTCACAACTGCATAATAAATAAGTAACCATCCTAAGAAACCAAACCTATAGAAGGCTATTGGTCTTTCCTAATTTTTAATGAAATGATAGCAGTTTTGGAAATGAACCTAAGAATTCCTAAGAATTTCATAAGACTCTAATCATGCTCAGAACCAATTCATTCCACTGACTCATTCCATTTATAATCCTGCCATTAAACTACCTTTAAACAACTGATGCCATACTTAATTGGATTTGAAGTCAGAGGAACTGAGTTTGGATCCTGCTTACATATATATCCCACCTGTGTAACCCTGAGTAAATTACTTCTCCTCTCTAGACCTCAGTTTCCTCAACTATAAAAAAAATTGGGTAGAACTAGATGATCTTTCCTAGTACTGAATCTATGATCTATGATGCTATGATCCCAAAGAGGACATAATAAAATATTAAAGAGAATGTTCAGAGAATAGGACATTTTGCTTAATTTAAGTTTCTCCATAACTTGGTATTAACTAGAAAGGTTTTTTTTGTTACAAGTAGAAAATTTTTGAAGAATTGAAAAATAGGTTATGCTTTTGTGTGGTGTGCTATAAGAAAAAGAGTTCATTATTTGATAAATCAATATCTTACACTGCCTTGGGAAAGGGTGGTCATTATTTTGAACATAAATTTTCACTGAACAGTAGTAGATAGAAAAGATACAAATTTGATTATATGACCACAGGGCGTTGGAGGCCTTTGAAAAAATAAAATAAATCGTTGAAGTGAGTTTGTTTTGATGTGATTTTCCTTTTTCATTTAAAAGTTAATTGCAGTAAAAAATTCTACTTCACTGAAGATTCCATTAGCTGGTTTGTGATTAATCAATGCCTTATTTACACATGAAAGCAATTAGAGTACTTTGGAAGAATGATATTATGTTAGTCCAATTTATTATTTTGCTTTTATAACTTGGATAAATGTGATAATCTCATTTTAAGAATACAGGCCTTAACATTAACGCACCATTGGTGGAATTGTGAATTGATACAATCATTCTGCAGAGCAATTTGGAACTATGCCAAAGAGTTATAAAGCTGTGCATACCCTTTGACTCAGCAATACAACTACTATGTCTATTCTATATCCCAAGAAATGAAAGAAAAAGGAAAAGGACCTATATTTACAAAAATATTTATAGCAGCTCTTTTTATGGTGGCAAAGAATTGGAAATTGAGGGGATGCCCCTCAATTGGGGAATGGCTGAACAAATTGTGGTATATGATTATGATGAATACTATTAAGCTATATGAAATGCTGCGGGGGTGGTTTCAGAAAAACATGACAAAATCTATATGAACTGATGCAAAGTGAAGCAAGCAGAACCAGGAGAATATCATACATAGTAATAGTAATATTGTATGATGATCAACTGTAAATGAGTAATATAATGATTAAAGACAATTCTGAAGAACTTATGATGAAAAATACTGTCTACTTTCAGAGAAAGACCTGATGGGAGTCTGAATGCAGATTGAAGCATACTTTAAAATTTTTTCCTTTCTTTTTTTTTGTCTGTGTTTTCTTCTGTAATATAACTAATAGGGAAATGTTGTGCATGACTGCACATGTATCAAATTGCTTGCCTTCTCAAGGAGAGGGGAGGAAAGGAAGGGAGGGAGAGAATTTGGAACTTAAAATTTTAAGAAGCAAATGTTAAAAATTGTTTTTAAATGTAACTGAGAAAAAATTAAATAAAAAAAAGAACACAGGCCTTAGCCAAGTATATTATAATAAACCACTGATGGGATAAAAATCTTACAATACATGAGAAAGTGTCTAGAAAAACTTAAATTGTTACCATGATTTGATCCCCAATTAGTAAGATTTTTAATAAATGTAGTTAAAAGGATAACAAAAAAAAATTTTTGTTTTCATATTTGCCTTAGCTCCACTTTCAGAGCTCTGTCCTTGTTTATAAGTGGGACAATTGGATCAATAAATTGCATTATCAAACAGAATGTCTGACATATTTGTCAAAAGGTATCAGCTGGTTGCTATGACTCTTCCACTTAGGGTTGTTGCTAGTGGGGAATGGAAAAGAGGCCATTCTGGCCCGCAGCAAATCACATAATATGCTCCTTTTCCTTTTCAGTTCACCAAGCATTTTTTATACAAAATAAAATAAGGTAAAATCCCTATTGTATTTTGAATGTCTCTGATGGTATGTCAGATTCTGCTCAGAACTATAGGTATTTATGTACATGCCTTATCTCTCTCTCTCTCTTTTTTTTTTTTTTGATAAGAAAAGAATAGTGTCTTCCCTACTTTAGGATCCTAAGATTTAAAGCTGGAAGATACTTTAAAGATTATCAAGTTCTGGGGTTCTTAACCTTTTTTGGGGTCACAGACCCCTCTGGTGGTCAGCCTGATGAAGCCCATGGACCCTTTCTCAAATAATGTGTTTAAATTGAAGGAAATACTCAATTTCAGCTAAAGGTTAATGAAAATTAAAATGGATCTTTTTCCAAAGCCCTTGAAATCTACATCCACGCACCTTTTTGGGGTCTGTGGGCCCTTGGTTAAGAACCCCTGATCTACGTCAATCCCCGTATTTTAATGAGGGAAAGTGATTTGCTCAAATCAACAGAGGTCAAAAGTAGCAGAGTTGGAATCTGAACTTGGATGCTCTGACTCCAAATCCAGGACTCTTTGTACTGTATTTCATCGCCTCTTTTTCTAGCCCTTGCAGCACTTGGGATATACTTTGGCCCGTAAAGCCCACAGTAAATATTTGTTGAATTGAATTTATATCAGAGCCAGTCTTGAAGGGGAAAAAAAGTTTAAAAAGGGAGCAAATATGCACGAGTCTTAGATCTCTCTCTCTCTCTCTCTCTCTCTCTCTCTTCCTCTCCCTCTCCCTCTCCCTTTCTCTCTCTGTCTCTGTCTCTCTGTCTCTGTCTCTCTCATAATACAACTATTTCATTTTGTAGAGACTTTTCTCTCATCAGTTTTCTTCCTTCATTACTAAATAGCACCAGCAGTGTTGGCAAGTTACCCACTTTCTCTTCCTCTCCCTCTACCATGATTAAGGACCAATGTTATTTCAATAAACTTTAGAGATGGCTCTGATCCTAGTATCACAGATAGTGGATACTTTAGAAGATGTTTTTAAATGCATACTTACAGTATTGTGTCAGTTGTTTTATCAAATCACATTTGAGACAGGAGTTTTACTATCTTTGGCCATAAAGTGTCAGGAGATTGCTATCCCAATAATAATAATGATATAAATCACTGCTGTTAAAAATAAGATAGTTAAGGTAATTCACAAGGTAGTTATTTATATGTTAAGAGTAATCCTTTCAAGTGCACTCTGATGATGCTTACATAGTTTTGTCATTAACACTGTTAACGGACGTTAATGTGATGTTTCCTAGCTCTTACCATAGATTTAGAGGCAGAAGAGACTTTAGAGGTCATCTAGTCCAACCCTCTCATTTTACAGATGTAGAAACTGAGGCCCAAAGAAGTTAGTGACTTACCTAAAGTTATCCAGGTACTGTGGTAAGGGGCAGAGCTGGGCTTCTGACCCCATATATGTGGTTCCTTCCAGTGCATCCCGCTGCCTATATGTTTCCAACAAATGTATGCTACCAATTTTAATTTAAAATGAATACTGATAATGGTAACCCAGGACATATTATTATTAATGTAGATTACTATTAATGATAATAATATGCTTTAACATTTCAAGGGTCTGTGAATTCATCAGTGTGGGTACTTATCTTATAACCCCTCTTTGGTTTGGCAGATGGTCTTCTAGAATTGCTGTGGCCGAAATCAACATTACCCTGTTGATAACCAGGTTATGAAACTCTCTGAGCTTAGTTAGTCTAGGTTTAGAACTGTAGACATATAGTGTATCACCAGGCCCACTTAATGGGGCCTGCTTACAGCTTGTACAATTCTAGCGTAGCCTTTGAGGACTCAGAATCTTTTCCATATTATAATGAGAGGTATTGGAGAAAGACTTTAGTGGATATCAACATATCTCACATTTGTATGGTGTTGTACAGTTTACATGAGGTAGTCTGTGTCATGTATACAGGGCTGGTTAAGATATAAAACTTTATTATAGAATATGAGCATTTTAGGGAGCTCAGCAATTATTTAGAACAGAGGTATCAAACTCATGGCCTGGTCTGGGGGAAAACTCCCAGTGTAGTCTGAACCAGATCAAAATGTTATTGGAAAATGTTTAACAAAATATATAAAAATATAATAGAACACAGAAAATGTTAATTTGTGGTTTTCTAAATCATTATATGGCCAGCAGGGATGTTTCTGTTTGAGTTTTACACCACTGATTTAGAACAATCTCCCACCCTATGCAAGGATCCCTTCTACAACATCACTGACAACTGGAAATCCAGTCTTTACTTGAACACTTCCAGTGGCCAAGAACTCACTACCTCATAGGACAGTCCTTTCTATTGTTTTATAATAAGAATCATTGTTATAAAAATCTTCCTTATAGTGAATCAAAATCTGGTTGTCTATAATTTCTACTGATTGGTTCTAGTTCTGCCCTCTAGATTTATTTATTTTATTCTGAACTTAAGAAATAAAACAAGCATTTCCATAACATAGCAGAATAGAAAAAAATGATTGAACGTGTTCTAAATAACAGCCCTTCAAATATTAAACACATTTATCATGTCTTCTTTTCTCTTTCCTTCCTCCCCCTTTCCCTCACCAAATCTTCCGTTCTTCAGATTAAATACTTCTAGTTCCTTCAACCATTCTTAATGTGAATGAATGAATAAAAAAACATTTAAGTACCATCCTATGTACCAAGCACCATATTAAATTTGGGGGATACAAATAGAAAAGCAAGACAATCTGTGCCCTCAAGGAACTTACATTCCAATAAGAGATATATAGGAAAGTGGGGGCCATTGAGATGTGGGAATAACATGGATGGTGAGTGAGGCCTTAGGAGGGTTTGACATGCCCTTGCTAGTAACAGTGGCAGTACTGATTTGATTATGGTTCCCAGAAGAAAATATGGAATGTTGAGGGAAGGTATACACGTTATAAGGCAGAATGATGGCAAGAAGATGGCAAGAGGAGGATGTGAAACATGTCTGGGACCAGCTAGATATAGGCATGTGAGTTTGTGTTCACCAATGAAGGCAACTTAGGCCATGAGGTGAGAAAGTTGAGTGGATTCAGTTCCTGAAGCTATGATCTCTGGAGGCATGGGGGGGTCCTAAAGGTAAGATATAGGAGGGGAAATGACAAGAAGATGCCCAGGGTGGAACAATTTCCAGTCTCTTTGGTATTTGGATCACACTTCTCTGGATATATTCAAGTATTTTAATTTACTTTCTAAGATGTAGTAGCAGAACTAAATGCAATTCTACAGATATGGTCAAACCATTTCAGAATACAGTAGGCACTGATCCAGATACTATACTTCTATTAATGTTGTCAAACATTCCATTAACCTTCTTTTTTGGTAATCATGTCACATTGCTGACCATATTTTTTGCAGTCAAATAAGACCCCTAAGATTTTCCCTGATGAGTGGAAAGGAAACAAGCATTTATTAAGTGTCTAATATGTGCCAGGCACTGTGTTAAGAGCCTTACAATTATCACCTCATTTGATCCTCACAATCATCCTGGGAGGCAGATGCTATTATTATCCCTATTTTATAGGTGTGGAAACAGAGGCAGACTCCCTCTAAGTGATTTGCCCAGGGTCAAGCAGCTAGTTAAGTGTCTGAGGCTGGATTTTAACTCAGGTCTTCCTGACTCCAGGCTCAGCACTCGATTCACTGCACTACCTAGCTGTAGCATGAATGGCCATCAATCTAGGTCTCCTTCATCTTCTTAACATGTGCAACTGATTCTCTAAAACTTACATACATTTCTACTTGTTTGGGTTTTTGTTGTTGTTATTGTGGTTTTTTTTTCAGTCCATCTTTCCAACTTGTCAAGATCCATCTTTCTTCTCATTCTGTTGTCTAACATATTAGCTTTTCCATCTCCACTTGGTTTCATCTACTAATTTGCTAAATATATGTCTTCAGTGTCTGCATCTAAGTCACTAACAAATTTGTCAAATAAGACAAAATCAAGTGCAGAGCCCTACAGACATTTTTTTAGATTGTTATCAATCCATTCATCAAGACTCTTTGGGCATGATTGTTTAATCAAACATGGACTTTGTAATTATTCTATATCTAGCTCACATTTCTTCATTTTGCTCACAAAACTATCTCAAGAGGCTTTGTCCTCCCATCATTTTTATTGCCTTGTATTTTTCCTACTACAATCCACTTACATACCATCATTTAAGGCCTTGATAATTTTAAATGTTTTATGAAGCTGCATTTCAGACATTTAAAATAAAATATCAAATAACTGCTGATGTGATATTCATCATCACTTTTATCCTGAAGCCATGATTATTAACATTCCCTGAAACTTTTAAAAGTTGGAGAGGGAAGACTTACCATACATGAACAGATTTTAGTGTTGTAATCAAATAAAATCTGACATATGTAATGCATAATTATTGTTATGCTGCACAGTAATTAGGCATAACTGGTAAACAGTTCACATAAATGACTATAATTAAAAAGACTGTAATTAGTATTACTTTTACAAAGTCAGACAAGACATTTCTGGGGTCAGCTAGGGAAATATGAAAAGGGATCTGGGTGGAGTAGGAAGTTAGCCTCTCTGAACAGGAACCCACATGGCCAGGCTTTCTTGCTTATATCATATAAGAGATGTCTATCCAGATGAGTGCCAGAGACTTTCTGCTTTGTTCCCTCCTGTAGTGGCCAGAGTACTTCAGGCCCCTGCCTGGCTAAATTAAGAAGAGACAGAGGTACTTCTCTGTTCTTCTATATCCCGACTTAAAATGATATACTCAAACAAGCCAGAGAATGTTGAAACTACCATGTTATATTTGAAATATGTGTGTATGTGCGTACACACACACACACACACAGACACACACACACACACAGAAAGAGAAAGAGAGAAACCCATCCCTCAAAACTCAAACCACCAACCTGCATTAGGGGAAACAAAAGTAAAAAATACAATAACATGGACCAATGAGTCAGATTTGGAAAGCTCAAGTAGGCTCCAAGGGAAACAGCAATCATGATAGGCCAAACTAAGTTTATGGAACTATAGTAAGACAGAATAATTTATAAGTTAAATACCATACAGCTCTGGGATGAGGAATTTTCTATTACTTGAATCTTCCATAACTGACATATTATTTTTGAATCTTTATTTTCTTCCCTTCCTCCTTTCCCCCCTTTCCCCAAATAAACCCTAAAAATGTACTTTAGAAGTCTGCAATGTGAAGAAAAAAAAAGAATTCTATACTTAGACTTGAAAGGTACCTTAAAGGGCAGCTAAACCAAAAGCTTGCCCAAATTAAATTTGCTTATAATGTCTCAAAGGAAGTCATCCAGAATTTTTGCTGATTCATTGCTCCACTGATTTCCACTGGTGGAACTCACAGCTCACTAAGGTAACCCATTCCAACACTGTAATTGTTAAGAAGTTGTTTTTTTATTAGTTTGGTTTTTTAAATGTTGAGCCAAATTTCCCTATTGCAACTTTTACCCACTTTCCTAGCTTTGCCTTCTGGAGCCAAGGAGAACCAATTTAATCCCTCTTCCACATGGTAGACTTTCAAATATTTGAAATGGTTTTATTTTAATCTCTGTTGGAATCAATATAAACAACTTGAGGGCAGGGACTCTTTTCCCCTTGTCTTTGTAACCTCAGTACCTAGCACAGTACCTGGTGCAAAATAAGTATTTAATAAGTATTTGTTGAATTGAATTGAGCATCATGTGAGCAATAAATGACGGAACAGAATAGATACTTTGCACAAATCTCTTCAACTGCAAACCTAAAAAAAGGGGGGGGCATGGAATTACATACCAGAAATAGAGTAATTTCACTGATTTCACAAATAAGACAGAACCACCTCCACCCCCTTATATAAAGTAAACATTGTACTTGAATATTTAGAGGTCTCACTCAATACCTGTTCCTGCCCTCTGACTTCATGTGCTAAAACAATGAGCTCAAGTAAACTCTTGGGCTTGTGGATGTGGTCCAGCTACGGGGTTCCCCCTGGCTACAGTGACTTATCCTTAGTGCCGCTTCTGTCTCTTTGTGAAAGAAATGACAGACACTGATTCTGCTCAGGCTTCTGATGGAAGGAAAGAAAGGGGAAGAACTCAGGCTGGCTGAAAATGTGTTCAGAGATTCAGGCTAACAGGAAAAGGGTACTAGGTCTGATAAAAAGGGGACTAGAAAACAAGATGAGGCAAGTGCTTTCCTCCAAGAGGTTATTCACAGCAAGGCCCAGGCTGGCTGGTCCCTATATCCTCAATGTGAGGAGACTGAGGTCATGAGCTACCAGTCTGAGGTCTCTGTGCACCAGTGGAAGGATCAAAGCTAAAAAGTGAGAATGATTGAGAACCCCAAAAAAAAGCTGGAACAGAAAAAATAAAAAGAGAAAAAGTCTAAATAAAAGTCCAGTTCAGAAGCAGATAAGCCAAGAAAGAATCTCAAAAAAAAAAAAAAAAAAAAAACTGAAGGAAGAATAAGTATAGCTTCAAAAAGAAGCCAAAGTAATTCAAACAAATACCATAGTATTAGGAAAAGTGAGCCAACATTGTCTGATGAAAAAATGAATGAATGAATAAAAGAAAGAAAAAACATGGCAGATAGAATCTTGTGGATTCCCCAGAGATTATGGAACAATAACAAGAGACTACAGAATGGCTCAAAAGATAAAAAAAAACTCATAAAATAATTGAATTGAGCTGAGAGTTTTTTTTGACCCAATATTCATTTAATATTCCCATTCACTATATTCTCTTTCCTTCTAGACTAAAAACTCCATCACAAGAACCTACCAGTGTGACCATTAAAAACACTTATTTAGATTAATAATTACATTTGGTACTGTATAAAGAGAAATAGACAAGATTATAATAGCTGACATTTAGTCCTTTAAATTTTATGAAGCACCTTATATGTCCTCTTATTTGAGCCTCACCACAACCCTGTGACGTCATTTTACAGGTATTATTCTCATTGTTACAGATTGCAAACTGAGGCTTAGGGAGGTTGTCATTTGCCTAGGATCAATATGACTAGTAAGTGTCAGAGGCAGAATCTGAATGCAGGTCTTCCTCATTCCAAGTTCAGTTCTCTTCTGCTCCCTAGAAACGATCCCATTTCTGTCAGGGTACCAGCAGTTTTCTAGTTTCAGAGGAATGGAACCTTGGAACCAACTTTAGTTTTTTTCTTCTTCTGCATTCTCTGTCTAATCTCTCACCTAGTTGCATTGTTTCTTCATTCAAAAAGCCTCCAAATCTTTTCCTTTCCATTCTCATTGCTGTCACTGGGAGGCTTCACCAATTACATCCGGATTATTGCTACAGCTTTCCAGTTGGTTATGCCTCTGTCGCTTCTCTTCCCTCATCCATCCCATATACTGATAACCAACAAATCTTACTACTAAACTTAAATATTAAAACATTGCCTTCTTCATGTCCCTTACCTGCTCAAGAACCTATGGCCTACCACAGTTAATTTAAATTCCTTTGATTGGCTTTCAATGTTTTCATAAATCTGGCCCTACCCTCACTATTCAATCTTGTTTCCTATTACACCCCAAAATAAAATATGCACTCTAGTCAAGCTGGTTTTCTTAGTATTTCCCAAAATAACATGCTCATTCTTACCTCTCTGCCTTTGTTCATTTTATTTTCTCTGTGGATTTTTTCCATTCTCCCCTGTGTCTATCCCAAGCCTAACAACACTTCAAGATCCAGGTAAGTTTCTCTCTCCTTCCTAGGAAAAAAAAATTCCCTTCTTTCTTTCTATTCTTCCACGTAGAGTCATAGAATTCTAGAGATGTAAGGGACTTTTGATATCAATCAAACAACTTTTATTACCAAATACTGAGCTGGCTGGATCTTCCTCTAGGTCATGCCCACTAACCACGAGTGTCTACTAAGAGTCTCTCCTTGGCCTTCATCTCTTCTGCCTCTCTACTGTCTTGCTTGGTGATCTCATCCATTTCCATGGGCTTGAGGACTGTATCTATGCAGATGATTCTCAGATCAATTTATTCAACCCTAACCTCTCCTCTCACCTCTAGCCTTGCATCACCATCTGCCTGTTGCACATCTTGAACTGAATGTCCCTAAGGCAACACAAATTCAACATGTCCAAAAGAGAACTCATCTTTTCCCCAAATCAACCACTCTTATGATTTTCCCTATTACTCTTCTCCTAGTCACCCAGCCTCATGTTTTAGCATCATCTTCAGCTCTTCACTCTCACTCACCCCATATATCCAATCTGTTTCCAAGTCTTGTCATTTCAACCATCACAACATCTCTCGTATAAGTCATCCCCTTCTCTACACCACCCTGGTGCAGGTTTTTATCACCTAACTCTTGGATTGTTGGAATAGCCATCTGGTTGGCCTCCCTGCCTGAAGTCTCTCCCCACCCCGTTTCATCCTCCATTCAGCTACCAAACTCAAATGTCTCCAGGATCAAATATAAAATCCCCTGTATGGTTTTCAAAGATCATTACAACCTGCTTTCTACTGTCACTCCCTTCCACATACTCTAAGATCTAGCTCTTTCTTGTACACGGCTCTCCATCTCTTGACTCTGTGAATTTTCCCTAGCTTTATCCCCATGCCTGAAATGCCCTCCCTTCTCACCTCTGACGCTTGGCTGCTTCCCTGACTTTCTTCAAGACTCAGATCAAGAGGCCTTTCCAGGACCCTGCTGTTCAACTGTAACCAACTCTTCATGACCCCATTTGAGGTCTTCTTGGCAGAGATACTGGAGTAGTTTGCCATTTCTTTCTCCAGCTCATTTTACAGATGAGGAAACTGAAGCAAACAGGGTTAAGTGACTTGCCCAGGGTCACAAAGCTAATAAGATGAGTCTTCCTGATTCCAGGCCTGGCACTCTCTCTACTGTACCACCCAGCTGTCCTTCTAAGACCCCCCCTCCCCTCATTAGTGCCTTACCTCTGAGATTCCCTCTGCTTTGCACCGTACATCTTGTATGCATATAGTTGTTTATATGTTGTCTCCTTTTATAAGGCGAGTTCCATGTTTTTGCCTTTCTTTGTATCTGGAGTGTTTAGCACAATAACTAGCACATCAAATATGTGCTTAATAAACACAGATTGACTGGCTGTGTTAGGGTAAGAGGATAGAAACATAAAAGTGAGACAAACCCTGTTCTCATGGAGCTTATATTTTAGCAGAGGGACGCAACATATTTACAGATAAATAAACATAACCGGTAGGTGCTGCTGTAATGAGAAGAACTGGTCAGCATGTATTTACTCTCTTCTACTTCCTCCTCCCTTTTGGAAGGTTCAGAGTTGAATTCTTCCAGGCCACACCTATCTCTTCCCAAGGGGTGTTTTCAGGGTGTAACCTTCTCTTTAGCCATAATTCTTTCATCCAACCCCCACCTCTCTCTCATCTGGGTGCTGGAGATTTAATCAGTCACACTCTGTCAAAACAATTATCTCACTTTTAGCTTATGTACAACATAATGGCTCTCAGATCCATATGGCCCCTTTGTTATTTCATGTACTATAGGTTAGAAAAAAAATGTTAATAAAATCATTAAAGCTCAGCATCTCCAGTTAGGAAAATTCCTAACTTTCAGTCAGCGATTTTGACTCTCTGCCAAATTTTGTATATTTTCAGCTAGCCCCTACTTTCCTCCATTCCCCTTTTCATGGCACAGTCAACGTCTACAGAAATGCAATACAAGACGTCATGACAGACTATGAATTTTTAAATAAAACAAAATCAGGATAAGGAAGCAATTTGGATAAAAAAGAAACAAGAACAGAGTATATAACAGTGCCTCTTATTGGAGAAGCATAAAGAAGAGACCTTTTGGAGGAAGTGATTATAACCAGGAGCTTCAAACCAAGGTCTTGGTTTCAAGATTCCTTCAGGGATACAGTGACCCACCAAGATCTCTTGCCTCTCTGATTCAACTCAGTTCTCTTCTCTTTCTTTCTTTGATCATATGTTACCCACCATTCTCTTCAACTCAGTTCATGAGGGACTGGGGTGACTGCTGAGCATGCAACCTTTCCCACTGCGCTGCTCCTCAGGTCGTTCAGTCCCAGCTCTTTCTCACCAGTCTGCTCTACTGCAGACTGAGACTACCTTTTTCAAAATCCCTGGCATGATACAAGTCTAACTTCCAGAGATCTTTGCTCTAAGATTACAACAGTCCACATCTCCCTCAGTGCTGAGAGAGAATGATTGTCTTATTAAACCTCTCAGAATGCTAGTTAATTCTCAAACCCCTATCACAAAATAAATACAGTTATTATGTTATGTTACACAAAATAAATAGTCATGGGGTGGGGATATTGCTAATAAGTGTGGGAATTAGGAAAGACCCCTTAAAGGAGGTAGCACTTGAGATGACCTTTGAATTCTGAAACTACTGGCTTTTTTGTTTTTTTTTTTAGGCAGTTGGGGTTAAGTGACTTGCCCAGGGTCACACAGCTAGTAAGTGTCCGCTGCGCCACCTAGCTGCCCCTGAAACTACTGCTAGTTTCCAGTACTGGTAGATGTCAGGAGGGAGAATTTAGCTGCAACACAGATTGCCAAAAGGGCAGTAGATTATAACACTAGAAAGACGGTTTGGAGCCAGACTATGGATAGCTTCAAATGCTTGGTTTGGAATTTATTTTTTATCCCAATAGAAGTAGGGAGCCACTAAAGGTTATTGAGCAAGGTAGTTTTGACCAGGAAGATTATTTTGGTAGCTTTGTGGAAGACATATAGGAAAAGGGAAGAGACTGGAAGGAAGGAGTACAAATAGTCTAGATGAGAGGTGAGTGCCTGTGGCAGGGTGGGGGTCATGTTGAGTGGAGATAAGGTCACCCATATCATCCATGGAGATAAGCTCTTCCCTATGGGACCAGGAAGCGGCAAGAACCATACAAATGAGAGAGAAGGCTCCTGAAACCCTAATGCTTCTTCCAGTTCTTCACAGTCATGCGCTGTTGACCCTAGTTAACAAAGTAGCCCAGGACATGAGGGAAGAAAATATAAAGTACAGTAAATTTTAGGCATACCTATCTGATAAGGCAAGCAACAAAGAAATGGTGACCTTGGGGAGGCAAATGTTTTTGTGAGTGCTGCTGATGAAAGGCTTGAAGAAAGATGCTGTGAAGGAAAAAAAATTGGAGTCTGTCAATAATATCTGAATCTGTGTATTGTAGTTTAGAAAGAATTCCGAAAAACTTGTGGAGTTAGTGGAAAGAACTAAAAGAATTTTGGATTTTAATCCCGGCTATGCTACAGACTCTCTGTGCCTGACCTTCCTCACCCATATATATGTAAGAGTGGAATAAACATCCAGTGAAGAGCACTTCTAGCTCTAAATTCTATATACAGGCATCCCTCAGATACATTTGTAGATTCAATTCCAGACAATTGCAATAAAGCAAGTCACACGAATTTTTTGGTTTCCCAATGCACATAAAAGTTATGTTTACGCTATAACGTAGTCTATTCAGTGTGTAATAGTATTATGTCTAAAAATGTACATACCTTAATTAAAAAATACTTTATTGCTACATCACCTGAGCCTTCAGTGAGTCATAATCTTTTCGTTGGTGGAATGGCTTGCCTCAGTGTTGATGGGTGCTGACTGATCAGGGTGGTGGTTGCTGAAAGTTAGGGTAGCTGTGACAGTTTCTTAAAATAACACACCAGTGAAGTTTGCCACATCCATTGACTCTTCTTTTCATGAAACATTTCTCTGTAGCATGTGATGCTATTTGATAGCATTTTATCCACAGTAGAACTTCTTTCAAAACTGGAATCAATTCTCTCAACTCCTGCCACTGTTTTATCAACTAAGCTTAGGTAATTTTCTTCAATATTGTGTCTCAGGGAATAAGGAGGCCCAAGGAAAGGTAGAAAGATGGGGGAATGGCCAGTTGTCAGCGCAGTCAGAAACACACACAACATTTATCGATTAAATTCACCGTCTTGTATGGCTGCAGTTTGAGGCACCTCAGAACAATTACAATAGTAGCATCAAAGATCACTGATCGAAGATCACCGTAATATATAATAATAATGAAAATCTTAAATGTTGCGAGAATTTCCAAAATATTACACAGAGACATGATATGGGCATGTTGTTGGAAAAATGGCACTGATAAACTTGCTTGACACAGGGTTGTCACAAACTTTCAATTTGTAAAAAAAAAAACCAGCAAAGATCCAAACCCCACAATATCTGTGAAGTGCAGTAAATCAAAGCATAATAAAATGAGGTGTGGCTATATGTTGCTGAAATTGCAAAAGTTACCAATGTTTTCTCCACTGCCAAATCTAATGGCCTTTTCGTGGTCCTCATCTTTCTTGACCTGTCTGCACCTTTGCCACTGATGATCATCTCCTTCTCCTGTATATCCTTTCCCATTTGGATTTTCATAATACCGTTTTCTTGTGATTGTCCTCCTACCTGTCTGACTACTCTTTTTCAGTCCCCTTTGCAAGCTCTTAATACATTCCATGCCCACAAACTGTGAAGTATCCCAAGTATATATGCTGATCTCTCTTCTCTTTTTATGCTGTATCATTTGGTGATCTCATTAACTTCTCTGAGCCCAATGATCATATTTATGTAAATGATTCACAAATCAATATATACAGTCCTAGTCTCTCTCTTGAGAGTTCCATATTCCCAAATACCTATTACTGTCAAGGCACCCAGGCTTACAACCTCATTGTCAACCTCAACTTCTCACTCTCACTTATTCCACATTCAATCTGCTCCCAAATATTGTCATTTCTATCTGCCTAATATCTCTTACATAAGTGACTGTTTCTTCTCTACTTACATAGCCACTGCCCTAGTTCAAGGTCTTCATTACCTCTTGCCTATTCTACTGCAGTAGTTTCCTAATTGGTTACTTGGCGTTGTTCCCCACCCCACCCCCCATTCCATTCCATCTTCTACTCAACTGCCAAAGTGGTTTTCCTAAAGCCCAGGTCTGACCATATCACTCCTCTACTCAATAAACTCCAGTGACTTTCTCTTACTTCCAAGATCAAATATAAGGTCCTCTTTTTTGGCATTTAAAGTTCTTCATCACCTAACTCCCTCCTACTTTTTCAGTCTTCTCACACTTACTTTCCTCTATGCACTTTACTATCCAGTTACATTGGCTTAGTTGTTCCTTGCTCATGACACACAGTCTACCATCTCTACCATTAGCATGTCTCCCGTGCCTGGAATTCTCTACATCTTCACCTCTGCTTCTCAGTCTTCCTGACTTCCTTCAAGATTCAATTCAAAACCCACCTTCTGCAGAAAGGCTTCCCTCTTTCCTTCAGATTCTAGGGTATTCCCTTCTAAGATGACCTTCCATCTACTCTTTATAGATCTTATATATTCCCCCAGTAACACGAGGGCTCCTTGAGAGCAGACACAGTTTTTGTGTTTTGACTTTCTTTGAATGCCCGGTGCTTGCCATAGTAATCACTTAATAAATTCTTTTTGACTGGCTGACTGATGAAGGAAGTGATATAGTATTATTCTTTTCTCACATTAAGCTAAGCAAACCTTAAACTCCCTGAGTATGTTGGCCAAGGAAACCAGGTTAGCACCTCATTAACACCCCACCACCAAGAAGCAAACAGATTCTTTCACCATCTGTTCTTCTGGAAAGGTTCACAGCTATCACAGTGAGTGGACCTTAAATATGGAACGAATCACCTGCCTAACTATAAATATCAACAACCAAAAAGGTCTCAGTGAGGCCTGGAGATTTTTTAGAGACATTAGCATGCTTTCTAAAAATAAACCTTGTAAATTTCATCCTTAGTGATTATTAAAGCAGATTATTTACTAGACTGTTATAACTGGGCTACAGAATGACCAGAAGGCATGTACTAGCTTATGCTATAGGAAGGAATGAAGCTAAAAATGAATTTGGAAGTCACTTTTAAACACTAAACTTTTATCTTACTTAGGTAACTAGATAAAAATGATTAATTTTGTGTTTTCTGACCTTAGTTCAGTTGGACAAACTTAGAAGGCCCACTGGTACTTTAATTTTTTGGGTGAGCTATGAGCTCATCAATTTGGGTACTCCCTCTAATGATGCAGAGTATTACCCATCCACGCCCATATCCTGTGAGAATTTTATTCATGCCCTCCTGTAAATAGTCCATTGGGAGGTATACCCATGATGGGGGCCTTTGCTTATTCTCTTGACCACTGCTTTATGCCTTGTTTGATATTCATAGTCAGAGAGTTGTCAAGGTTTTCTCTTGTTACATCTTTTTGGGGAGTCTTGTATGAGTTTGACATATGCATGGGAAACATCTTACTGGAAGAGAGTCTTTAAGACAATATTTTACTTTTTTCAGGGCCATTTCTACTTACTCTAAATGTGGACCTCACAGATATTTTCTATTTTCTTTATTGTCCTTCTACTTTCATTTTTTAAATGACCCCAATATTACTTCCTTAGGTAGGTCTTTCCCCCAGCTTCCCATAAACTTATTTTTACCTTGCTCCTTGCATTATGAGATGATACTGCTGATAATCTTGCCCTATCCTCCTCTATAAGATCTTACAAATGAGTGTCTTTTCTTAAATAGTGCTACCATATCTCTGCTTGTCAAGGAAATCAATGTTTGTTGAATGAGGCTGTTTGTAGGCTCTTTTGGTCTCTTTGTTGTGACTGATTTATATCAGTTAAAGTTCCCTACAGGAAATAGCAAGAGACTGTATTGATGCCCATTATTTTATCCACTTCCAATTTTTCAGCATGTATAACATGTCAGGTCAGTTTGGAGTTGCCTCAATTATACTCCATACTTTCCTAATTTTTATTCTTCCTTCTAATTTGATGTTTATTTTGATTTTTGCTCTAACAAGTTATTGGTTCAACTTTACACAACAACCGATTTATAATTTACCCCTTTACCAGTAACAAATTGTTTCCTATCTGCTATAATATACTCTAATTTAATATACTCAATTTAACTTTTAATGATGGGATTTGTCCAATCCAGTCCACCACGTCCAGTGCCTTTCAATATTCCTTTTAAATTATTCATTTAAATATAGTTATAAAGTTTCCGTATGGTATGTAAGCTTTTGACCATTCTTATTTCTTACTCCTGAATCATGTTTTCCTACATGCTTTTTAACATTCTTCCTTGTGCTTACCTGCTTACCTTTGCACTAAAGTCACCAAATACTACTTTATAAATTGATTAAATTTGGAGGATCTTGCTGAGTTTTTCACAGATTTCCTCTATCTCCTTATTCTCTGCAATTGATGTTGGCACATCAACAGCAATTATTTTGAAAGTATTTTTTTTGCAAATTCTCATCCTGTGCACTGCAGTATGAAATGACCAAACGTCCTTGTGTTTCTTGTCATTCTTATACAAGGATAATACTAACTCCTTTGTTTGTCTTGCCAAGGAGAACCTACAAGTCATTCTTCCATTCAGCTGCACCTTCCTTTTGTCTTTTAGTTTCTCATAGGGTTAAAATATCAAGCTTGAGTGAGCTTGATCAAACTCAGCTGCCTCCAACAGTATATCCATTCATGGACAAGGATCTCACATTCAGAGTATCAGAAGTTATCTTGATGTTTGTAGATAGTAGAAAGCCCTGTGGATTTTAGCACCCTTTGTTCTTTTTTTTTGCTACTCTACCACCCTCACTGATAAGTTCTTTTGCATTCAGGCTAGTCCTTCAACAAGCAGACATAGCCTCATAGCACCTGAGCTTATAGCAAGCACTTTTCTTGCACATGGTTTTTCCTCATCCCTAGAAAAGCTGTCCCAGGCTGAAGGCATCCTGTGCACTCACATACACTCAAAACTATAGCTCATAAGCTTTCATTGATATGTTTACTTTTACTTATCAACCAGAGGACATAATTCATTCTAATAAAAGACAATTAAATAGCATAGTAAGAAAAAGAACCATAGAACATTTTTCCCATAGACCTGGGGCACATTTTCCCACAAGTACACAGGGCAACAATGGGAAATATGGACGTGCCTAGGTAATATGTATGGAGGAGCACACTTGGAGGGGCACAAATGTGGAGGGGGTAACTCATGCCTCTGATAACATAGGGCTTCCAATGTTTTCCATTGCTGTCACCATCCTGACTCTGCCGGCCTTGCTGAACATAGGCATTGGTTTGGCAATGGCAAATAGTCTCTGCAAGGTGTTGCTCTACTGATCTCATTGTGACCACTGAGCATTGTTGCCCTGGGCCTTTGTTTGAGGATTTTCTCTCTACTTCCAGCTTTGGGCTGAACCAGAGTTCTCAGAGGAGGTACAATCTCTTCTTTATAAGACTTAGTCTAACATGTCTCTTGGTTTAGAACAGAGGCTTAAACTTCAAATATTTTAGGGAAGTTGGCCCTTCACCACATACTCTTTGTAAAGGAAAAATCCTTCAATGGCTTTTTTTCCCAACAATGAAAATCTATTAATTTCCAGAGTTTGGCTATGGTTAGCTTTTTCCCTGCGGAAGTATATTCATTTCCAGGGGCCAAGCTCTTTTGGAACATAGAGTAGCTGTAGCACCCATACACATTTCACCTAGTTTGAGGGCTTCCTTCTCCTACTTAAGGGCAAAGTTTCTATTCTAATCTTTTGGGTGATTTAAGGGTTAGGAAGTCCTTGTAATACCTACTGAATTTTCCAATGGTGATCATGTGATCACAAGCCCATTTCAGGGCAAAAAGGTTCTGTCAAAGAAGCTCCACAAGTTTATATGGGTTTCTGGCACTCCCTTTTTTTCTCAGCCAGAGGTTAAGTGGATCTCTCATGGAAATGAGAGAGAAAGAGGAAGAAAATGAACAAAATCCTCTAGATGGGTTAAGGCACAGCCCTCTACTTTGATTTTTTGTCTTTCAGTTTTATGTAGGGGTTTTGAAATGTAGAGGTGGGGGAAGGAGATGACTCTATTTTCTCAGTAAAGTATGAGAGACTAGGTCCTCAACTGTGAGGGAGGTAGGAATGGATGGTGTGGGAGGCTTGAGGAGAATAGGGAAAGTCTGAAACAGTCTCTGTTGGGAGTAGGATAAAGAATCAATTAGGGAGGAGTAAAAGGATTGTCTTGCTGTGATGAGGGCCCAACTGAGATTGAGATAACGTAAATTTGTTATATTATTCCATTCCCTACCATCTGTTCTGGCAGATTGCTCCTACAACCTTCCCATTACCCATCCCACCCCAATCATCCGTTTTTCATGCTGGTCCCTTCTCTGATGTCTACAAAACATGACCAAGTCTCCCCAATTCTGAAAAAATAAAACAAAATCCCACCCCATTAGACCTTCTCTTTCCCCTCAAACTAGTGCCCTACACATGTCTTTTCTTTCAGTCAAACTTCTAAAACTTTTCACCGTCCTCTGCTCTCTTGAATCCCTTATCTCTGTCTTATCTTTGCTCCTGTCTGCCCAAACCCCAACTCTAGATTTAGTTTTACCTGCCAAAATCACCTCCAAGACAAGTGGGTCTCTTACAAATTTGTACCCTCCCGCTTTTGCCCCTAACTACTGGTCACTATGGTTGCTTAACTTCTATGGCCTCTGGAAGACAGAAGAACTAGATTTAAAAGGACAAACCCTTCAAAACCTTTAAAAGCATCACACATACCCCCCAAAAGGAAAAATTACCACCAATTTAACATCAGACAAGTTATTCCCACACTATGAGAGAACAACCTTTTGACAGAAGAATCTTTTTTTTTTTTTTAGTATTCTAAAATATGAATGTTATAGGTGGCCCAGTGGATAGAGCCCTGGGCCCAGAGGCAGAAAGGACTTGAGTTCAAATCTGGCCTCAAACACTTTCTAGCTGTGTGACCCTGGGCAAGTCACTTAACCCTGTTTGCCCCAGTTCCTTATCTGTAAAATGAGCTGGAGAAGGAAATGGCAAACCGCTCCAGGATCATTGCCAAGAAAACCCCAAATGCGGTCACAGAGTCAGACATGACTGAAACAACTGAAGAACAACAACAATAACAAACCTCAACCTACAAAATTGAAAATGTTTTCTTCCTCAGACTACTTTGATAAAAACATCATTTAAAATCTGATGGATCAAAGGATCTTAGCGGGGTTTTAACTGCGAACTTTTCTTGAAATTTAAATATTTCTAGTTCTATCTTTTACATGTAAAACCAAACAGGAGGCAGAATCATTTCCTGCTGTGTTGGAAAGCTCTCCAAAAAAAACGAGGGAGATCTTATGGGAAGAACTCTGAACTGTTTTGAACTGGAGACTCTATAAATGTAGGTTGCTGTTTCATGTTTGTTTTCACTCCGAATTGTTTACTAGTGCTTACTTTGAAGCCTGGAGATAACATATCTTTAGTAAGTTCTAGATTATAGGTTCTTAACTGTTGCATCATGCCTAAGGAATTAAGGTTATGAGATTAAATAAATATCTCTTGTATTTTACCAGTAGCAATTGTTTTTTCTCTAGTTTCTTAACAAGCAAGTAGTTTATTTTTCTTTTTTATAGGTTTAGAGACCAAGAGTTCCTCCATTAAGACATTTTATGAGAGGGAAAAATTATTTAATAAGGATTTTGTTTTGACAAAATTAGCTTAGATTTAACTACTTAAGCTTCATTGCAAAATTTAGCTATGCTATATTATGTAGTTAGGACACTGATTTTTGAAGGGAAAAAATGCTCAGTAATGAGAGATCCAAACATTAAGGAATGTGTTATCTTCCTGTAAATCTTTTGGATTTTCATAGATCAGAGCTTTTACTAAAATGCTTATAGTTCATAATTATGGAGGAAGAAAGAGATTATTTATAAAGTTTAAGATCTTTTTCTATGTTAGCAATGAAACTATTACAAATATCCCTTATCAAATGCCAAAAAATTTACTAGGATCATCTTTGTTAACACAGAAAAAACATGCTATTTTTTTTCTCCTTCAAGAGTTAAGATTTTGATGGAATACTGCAGTAAGCACTCAGGTTGGCCCCAACAAAGAATGTACTTATAATATTTAGAAAACCATGCGGGAGGCCTCATCTAGGAGATTGTCCTTGAGGTGAGCTTTGAATGAAGCTGGGGATTCTAACAGCTAGAGGAGAAGAAGGAATGTCATATAGGCCTGGGGAAAAGCCTGACTAAAAACAAAGAGACAGGAGAAGGTGCCTGTGTGAAGAACAGCCAATTTGTCTGGACCACAGGGTGGATGAAAGAGAGGAATGTATAATAACCCTGAAAAGATAGATAGGAACCAATTTGTGAATGGCTTTATATGCCACACAAAGGAGTTTGAATAATAAGAAAATGATGTATAGATGCGATATGCGTTTGTATTTCTATTAAAAACAGCAGCTATCTCACAGTAGGATTGTTGCTTAGGTTTTTACATATGATTCGTTCATTGATTCATCAAAGACAACATAGTATAGTAGAAAGAGAGCTCATAGCAGTTAGACGAATTTTGTTCTAATCCTGGCCCTGTCATTCACTAGCTGTATAAATTTGGGACAAGTCACTTAAGATAGTCTTGACTCAGTTTCCTCATCAGTCATATAAGAGGGTTTGACTGGATAATCTCTAACGTATTTTCAGGATCTAATAATCTACAAAATAAACATTTATTGTATATGAGACCCTAATCTGAGAAAGTATTAAGGACAATAAAAAGAGGAGTATTATAATGGTCTCTGCTCTCAAGGACTATATAATTTAGTAAGGAAGGAAACTAACATTTATTAAGCACCTACTATGTGCCAGGCATATGCTAGGTGCTTTACAAACATTATTTCAGTTGGTCCTCACAACAATTCTGAGAGGTAGGTGCTATTATTATCCCTGTTATACAGTTGAGCCAAAGGTTAAGTGACTTGCCCAGGGTCACAGTTAGCAAGCCTCTGAGGCAAAATTGGACTTCAGTTTACCTGACTTTTAGCCCAGTGCTCTAGCTGCCTATAATAATAGCTAGCATTTACATAGCTGCTTTAAGGTTTGCAAAGTGATTTACAAATATTATCTCATTTTATCCCCCATAACAACTCTGAGAGGCAGATACTATTATTTCTGTTATACAAGTGAGGAAACTCATATAGTAAGTATCTGAGGCTGAATCTGAAGCCATGTCTTTCTTTTTTTTTCAGGGCAGGGTTAGGCAATGGGATTAAATGACTTGCCCAGGGTCACACAGCTAGTAAGTGTCAAGTGTCTGAGGCCACATTTGAACTCAGGTCCTCATGACTCCAGGGCCAGTGCTCTATCCACTGCTCCACCTAGCTACCCTAAACTGATGTCTTTCTGATTAAAGTCTAGTGATTTACCCACTGAGTGCCCTAGCTGCCATCTAGAAGAGAAGATGATATGTATTGGAATAAGTACCATACAAAGAAATATACAGTTAATATTATAACAGAGACACAACCAAAGAGGTATAGGAAGAAAAGGGAGAAATCACATTAGGCGTTATCATGGTAGAGTAGAAAAAGCAAAAGGCAAGAGGATCTGGGTAGGAATTCTAGCTCTGTCATTTAATATCTGTGTAACATTAGGCAAGTCATTTACCTTCAATTTAGGTCTCAGTTTTCTTACCTATAAAATGAGAGGATTGGATTAAATGACTTTTTGGGTTTTTTTTTCCACCTTTAAATCTATGATCCTATGAGCTTAGCTGAGAAATCAACAAAGATTTCAAGGCACAGGAAACATTTGAGCTGGGATCTAAAGAATAAATGGGATACAGGTGGAAATTGGCAGTGGGAGACTGGCAATTCATTCTTTTTTTTTTTTTTTTTTTTTACTATTATTCATCAATATAATACAAAACATCGCATCAAGATCCCATAATCTATGGCAATGCACACCTTGGAAAATGAAGTTAGGTTCAGAAGGCGTTTTTAATAATATCAATAATATATGCATATCAGTATTTTTAATACTTTGTATTTACTTGTATTTATTCTCTGTAGGTTTATTCTATATGTAGCCCTGCTTTATAGACACAAGAATTCCCAGATGTACAGCACCTGATCTTTAGGAGAGAAGCTCTGGGAGGCAGGGTGTGTAGGCAACTAGGATTGGATCATGGAGTCTTCTGAGAAGAAAGCAGAAGACAAGAGAGGGGCATGCAATTTGAGGGGAGTGGATGAATTCTCCATCTTGAGAAAGCCACGTAGGGAAAGGTGTCAGTACTTCTCATCTGTTTGCTCCATGGAATTTGCATGGAGAAAGGCTCTGAGAACCCCCTGACTGGGAGGACGTTGCCATGGGAGGTGTGGCCATTGAGCTTCTTAATGAATTTAGTTTGGATGAAATGGAGCCC